>NC_079166.1:63968065-64343065 GCF_947568905.1 Ostrea edulis | reverse complement strand
TTCCCTTTGATTTGCACAGTATTTATGCATGTAATTTATCTAAGGCCAAGTAAAATTAATTAGTAGATTATCATTCAAACTTCACAAAAAATGGGGCGGGTGGGAGGATTTTATTTTTTATTTTTCGCCATGGTATTCTTGACCTCGAAAATGCCTTCTCTCATTGAGAAAAGGCTTTATAAATCATAATTACATGTGTATTTGGGTTTCTTAAAGGCAAAGTGAAACAAAGTACGTTTACAATACCGGACCGGACATAAAAATATCCGGAAATCGTAATTTTGAAAAATTAAAAAAAATCGGGACGGGGCGATTTTCGAGGGGCGGGCGGGAATGATAATCTACTAATTAACTTTACTTGGCCTAACTTAAATTGAGATCGACATAGCTTAAATCGAGATCGACATTTACCTATATTCTTTTAATCATTTAGATGTTTGTCAGATATATTCTATGTTCACATCCGTATAAAGCATCTTAATGACAAAAAAATGTCATAATTTAGGGCTTAAAACTAACTTTTTATATAATAAAAAGCCGGACTGTTAGGGTATAATTAATGGAATTTAACTTGATATGTCTAAGTAGACATCAATGTCAAAACACAGAATCCCATGCTAGCAGGTATGCATAAATTATCAACAGGGTGGATACTTCTGGACATATTTTGTGATTATATAGTAGTTATGAAATTGATCACTGTTCTTTATCTTCACTTTTTCATTATGGTGTTAAGAGATAATGGGTAGTAATACATGACCAGTAAGTCCAAGTGTCAGTGGGGATTCTACATGTGACAGTGTTTGTAACCTTATCAGATTACTTTTCATGTGTAGTAAATTGCTGATCCTATTAGTGGTTTTTTTCTCAGTAAATGTGATATAATTACTACACAAAATACTACATATCAACATTACTTTGTACATGTATACAGGCTGTCCATCGGCCCTAAAATTCCTAAAAATTCCTAATTTTTTCAGTTTTGCTATAATTCCTAAGAAAATGTAAAATTCAAGGGGAAATCCTAAAAAAGCCCTTATTTTTCATGTCAATTCCTACTTTTTTATCAGTCTTGAAAAATCAAAATGCAATCATACAAAATGTGTGTTATTAACGTAGATTGCAGTTCTTATTCAGATAATGCTGATGCAGTGAAAGGCAGTTGACCTGTGGATCCATGTGTCAAGCTTGTTTATTGGTTGTGACTTTGTGATAAAGAGTTGAGATTTTAGGTTATAGCCAATAATAGCTGAGACCATGGAACACTGGAATACGCCCTTCCTGTACTTACATCTTATTTGTGTGTCATGTGAGTTTCTTTATTGTCAAATTTGACAAGGTAAGTCCTTTTAAATAATTAAAACTTCCGCAATTTGGTTAAAAATTCCTAATTTAGCCCTAATTTTTAAAAATTTTACCCCTAAAATTTGCCCTTATTTTTTGTCCAAGGGTGCTGGACAGCCTGTATATGGAGGGTACATGACTTGTCCTTCTAACCCCTTCCACGGTTTTCAGGCGAGGACCTTCGTATTTCATAGAGTGTTTGACAAACACTGTTTGTAATGGTATTGAAGGTGTGCACGTGGCAAGAATTTTGATTTCCTTCAATATTTCAGAAAATTACAGGTTGTTGAACTTTAAGTCACTTTTGAAGACATATTGCATAAAGAGTACATGATTTGTCCATTTAACTCCTTCACGGTTTTCAAATGAGGATCTGATATCTTAGAGAGTGTTTGTATGGGTATTGAAGATGTGCATGTGGCAAGGAGTTTAATTTTCTTAGATTTTTTCAGGAAATTATTGGTTACTTTTTAGGAAGTCGTACAAAGTGAGACTGAGTACATGTTTTGTCTGACTCGCTCTTTTCATAGTTTTCAAGCAAAGGCCTTCGTAAAGAACTTGAAATGTGCCTATTTCTTAAATTTCTTTGATGTTAGAAAAAATTACAGGATGTTGAACTTGTTCAGTTTTACACATAGAGCTCTTGGTTTGTCTATTTTCCTCCTGTCACAGTTTTAAAGCAAGGTAACCTTACAGTCATATGATGAGGAAGAAAGTATGTCGCAGCTTATGATGGCTGATACTACCTTCAGTAAAGTTCTACAACTCATGGCTTAAGAAAAACACCCTACATTAGCTTGTGACGGTGTATTATGTATATGTACCATTTCTGATTCTCTTGTTCCTCCGTAGATTAATTGCATGGTGGGTAAAAAAAGATTATGAGAGTGTTCTGGCAAGTGTGACTCAAATAAAAAAAAAACCCAGACAGTGGTAATCTATTTTTCTTGAAATCGGGACAATACAATCTGCATTTGATGAACATGGAAGGCAATACTGAATAATTGATTGATTGTATTAAAATTAAACAGTTTATTTTCTTTCAATCCCCTTACTACATAGAAGATAAAACATGATTTTAAAACAATGATTTTTATTAGGTCACCAACTAGAACAAAGCTAGGTCTTTGATTGGTTGATTGTATCTGGGGAATCTCATTGACTTCCTTAAAGTCTGTTGGACCGACTCAGAGGTTCAGTGGAGGATAAATGTAGACTGGGACTCTTAGATGCAAGAATGATGAACCAGTGATTATATCTTTGATTTGAAGGATACATATAAGGAGTAACACAAGGGGTCCTGCACATAAAATCACTTTATGTATATATGAATTAGATTTGCGCAAGAAAATGAAAAAGAAAAATTCTTGGTTTTAGCTTGACATAAACTTGATATGAATTTTAATTTGTGATAGCCTTACATGTGAATAAGACCAAATTCAATCTACCTCTGATACTTGTGCCTTTTAAATTGTTAGGAGATGCTCCACATTTTCGGTGCTTGTTTCTTGATTTGCGGCTGTAAGGATGGAGAAAGACATGTTGTTTTCTTTTTTGCATGAAAAAAAGTTCTAAATGTTTAATTTTTATTTTAAGCATATCATATCACATGTGACTTTGTGAAATGCCTCAAATTTTAGACCATGTTTATATTCACTTTGTAGCATGGGGTCCGAGTCGGATATTGAAGAACTACATACCTCCATTTTAAGTCTATGTGAGGAGGATTCTCGAGCCAAGTTATTGAACCAGACACTCAACTTGTCTCCTATTAAATCAAATGAGGAGACACTCACAGACACTCCATCTCATACGAGTTCTAGGGAGGTCAAGTGTGCGTCTACCGAGTTCACACCTTCACATGTTCTCAAATCGGACAAGAGGTTTTCAACAAGGGCTCATAGTACTCCACTGTTGCCAAAAAGGTTATGCTCAAATACTGCAACTTTGGAAAGTGAACAAGGGGCAATCAATGAGGAAGAAGAGGATGAAAACAAAGATCTATACGAGATGACGTACGAAGATTTATTGTCAGAGGTGACGATACTCTGTGGTCTCCCACAAAACCATTTGTTGAGTTCTAAAGGACCTCCAAGGTTGAAAATAGAGGATTCTGTTAAAAACCTGAACCAGACACAGCTAAGTAAAATTGATATAGACAGCATTTTATTTGAGTCATATGTAAAAAATGATGAGCTGAATGAGACACCTGCCACAGAGAGATCAGAGTGCCAAGAAAAAACACCGGGAAGATTTGCAGGGTTGTGTAGTACAATTTGTGTGAGTTCTGTTGTGGAAGAGGAAGAGACAGTGGAACTTTCAGAGGATATTCTAGGATTGGATGAATACATCTACAGTGAGCTAGATTCTGATGATAATATTGATGAGGATACTTTGTTGTCTGGTGAAGACACCGTACTGCATGATAAAACACTGAATAATGACTCGGGAGTTGAATTTGCGAAGAAAGGTTCTGAAGTGCTGAAACTTGAACCAAACTCCAAACACACTTGGAAATCTGATGACTTTTCATCTGATGAAGATACTGTTTTGGAGGCAATTTCAGATTATGAGAGCCACAATTTAAAAGTTACTAGTAAAAATGAAACTAGCAATGTAAAGACAAAATTTGATGATGTAAATGCAAATACCGTTTCTGTGTGTACAAAGCGAAAAGACAGTGGTTTTGAAAGTAAAAAACATTCAAAGAAGACTAAATTTGGAGACGAAGTTAAGGCAACTATATCGGAGAAGACGTCAGAAAAGTGCAGAGAATCAGAAAACACCCAGTCTGATGTTGAATATGTTGTGATTAGTTTGCTAGCGGACTCAGAATCGGATTTTGATGCCAAGTCCGATAGAGATGATGTTGATGATGATGATTTGAAAAAGAGTAAAGTACAGGCCACGGTGTCCAGCAAAGTTAAAATTCCAATGGTATGTGTCTCTCCACTCGTAAAGCAAGATCAGAAAGGTTGTGAGGATGAAAGAAATTCTCAAGAGCAACAATCAAAAGAAAGCTACAACATACAAATAGATTATAAAAAAGAGAGGTCATTTTTGAAAAATGAAAATGATCTTACTAGGAGTGTGATGAGGAAGTGGAAGTCCAATGGCATTCATAATCCTGAACAAAATTTGACATGTGCGTCAGCTTTCAGGAAAAAGAACAGTGGCTTAAAAGGCAGGCTTGAAGGTTTTCACTTATCTACTCTGCATGGAAATATCAACGAGAAAGACCTATATATAAACAGCCCTTCAACTCGATCCTTGACTGAAAGTATTAACAAGTTGAAACAGGATATGCACGAGTATGAGCAATGTCATTATGTCAGACTTCAAGAGATGAAGATGAACTTTAATGCAATGATGGAACAACAAAATAGCCAAAACAAGAATCGTATACGACGTCTCCGAATTCAGCAGGAGATGGAGGCGCGATCTGTTTATTTTCAACAGATGGATCCAATGTTTAAACAGTGCCAACTCATGCAGCTGAAGGAGGACCATCAGACCCAGATGGGTCATGTTCAGTGTGTTGCTTTGAATGAGGAACAAGCAATCAGCAATCAATATTTGAACAAAGTGGACACTGAAAGGAGAAAATTTGAGGAGCAGTACAATCAAATGGCATCGCTTGTTGAGCAGTTACGTCAGAACGAATTCGAGGAGAAAGATGAACAGTTTGGGCCGCATGTCATGGTGAACTTTGTCAAGGCGCCATGCAGGAACAATCGTGAGAGAAAGTCCCAGGCGTCTGTGTGTTTACCTTTGGATATTGCGAATGCTGTGTTGAAAGAAGATGAACTGTATGACAGATTTTATGAATATTAGATTGTCTGAAAGATAGAGTAAGGTTTTCTGAACCAGATATGTCTATCTTTTTAAACTTTTCATATTTTCAAATTTTCCCACAGATGAAAATCATTAACTTCAATTAAACTTGTATTTTGGAACATTTGACATAATTGTATTGAAAGAATAATCTTTTCAAAAGTGAAAATACAGCTTGTGAAATTTTCAAAATGTTTTATCATCTTTTAATTTATATTCAATATGAGAGTATATCTATTCAACATATTCAAAGTGTGAATTCTTCTTCATCCGCTTCTCATACAGAGTATGTCCGAGCCATAACTTTTTAGCTCACTGGTGATGAAAGCTCTAGTGAGCTATTATTATCACCATTTGTCTGTCGTCTGTCCATCTATCTGTCTGTAAACTTTTTACATTTTAATCTTCTTCCTCAGAACCACTGGGCCAATTTCAGACAAACTTGGTACAAATCATCCTTAGGTGAAGGGATTCAAGTTTGTTCAAATGAAGGGCCATATCCCCTTTCAAAGGGGAGATTATCATGAAAATACAAAAATAGGGTGGGGTCATTTAAAAATCTTCCTTTCAAGAATCACCAGGCCAAAAAAAGTTCAAATTTACATGAAAGCCACAGGCACTCGACGTTTTAAATATCTATAATAAAAAATTGTCTTTCTGTAAACATATTATGTTTACAGAAAGACAATTTATTTATAACGTTGAGTGCTTGTGATGAAAGCTTCCTGACATAGTGCAGATTCGAGTTTGTTCAGATCATGGCCTCCAGGGATAGGTTGGGGCCACAATAGGGGATCAAAGTTTTACAGGCAATTATAAAGGGAAAATCTTTAAATATCTTCTCAAGGACCACTGGGCTAGAAAAGTTGAAATTTACATGAATGACTCCTGACATAGTGCAGATTCAAGTTTGTTCAATACATGGCCACTGTGGGTAGGATGGGGCCATAATATAGGGGATCAAAGTTTTACATTCGTGTATACAGAGAAAATGTGAAGTTAAATAAGATTAATAAGTTGTAAAATTCAAATTTAACAGGTTTTTTTGCAGTATCTAGGGTACTTTTGTTCACAGGAATGACAGGCTAGCTAAGTTTCCAACTTTGGTGAACTTGACACCATTGTGTACATGCTGCTTTGTGGTTGGTGAGCTTGACACCATTGTGTACATGCTGCTTTGTGGTTGGGTGTAAGCAGCGGTCTCTTTATGGGTCTTCTTGCTTAATAGCCAAATGACTCGATCCAGTTGATTCCGTGCTGTTCTCAGTTGAAAGTAAATTATGTGGCAACCATTTCCTTTTTAAAACTGAGCTATTGTTAAAAATGTTTTGTGTAACCATCCATCTGAAAGCATTGTCCTCCCAGGTGTTTTACAGGGGTCTTTGATGTCATATTTGTTGACTGGTACTTTCTGACAATTCTATAGATGGTTGAATGGTGATGACCCACTTGATGATCAATTTGTCTTAATGACATACCTGCTTCCCTCAGTCGAGATTGCTTTTGAAACTTGTGGAGGACCCATGATTTCCATGTGTAAGAAAAAGTAAACCTTAATTTGTCAACTGTACAGGTTAAATAAGAGCTAATTAAAGCACTGTGTACACAACTTATAATTCTGTTGGAAGTGAGTAAAATAGTCACACAGGCAATTCTCGGCCATTACAGAGTGGACAATAGACAATTTTATAAAGGAGCAACTTTGGTGTTGCAATTCTTTTTCCCATGTGTCTATATATCTAAAACCCCAAAAGGAATCGTGCAGTTTCAAAGTTTTGAGTCATTTACAAAAAGAAAAACAATATTTTTTTTCTGATGAAATGATATAGATGTTATTGAATAATTTTTTAAGCCAACATATCTAATACTGTAGAATCATTTAAATTCGTGGGGGCCAATTTTCGTGGATTGCTGAATTTTTATGGGTTTTTGGGGGATGCAATTTCGTGGATTTATATATTTGTAAGAAAGATAACTCTGGAATGTTTGCTTTGTCTTTATTTGTTGAGGATGTAAGTTGGAGGGTGAGGGGTACCCACAAATTCCACGAAAATTGAGCCACTACGAATTCCAATGATTCCACAGTACTATACTTTCATTTTAATAAAGAGATGAATTTGGACATTTTTCTACAAAAGGCATTAGACAGATGTTTTCCTTTATTCATTATGAAAAAACTGCGTATGTTTAATTTTTGAAACTGAAATGAATTAACATTTGATGTGTTGAAGATGGTGTTAGTTACAAATAGGCTATACATCAATACTTGATCTTTACAACGAAATGATTTTAAGTTTTAGAAAATTTTTATTATTCTTAAACAGATTAAATGTAATTTTTGATGAATAATAAATTGTATTTTAGATTTTAACTACATACAGTGCATTATTTTATTTAACAACTATTAAAACCATAATTGTCTGATATTCTTAATAATGAATTCCAAATACATGTAGTTATTTCCATTGTACAAACTATTGCTGTATATTATTTGTGAAATACATTTACATTAGCAATCTGTATTAAGAGACCACCTGTTAAATGTGACCTTTTTTAAAATTCTCTGTTGGACATGAATCTCTTAATACAGGTGTCTAAACGCTGACCAAGGTCATTTTGTTTGTTGTATGTATAATATTATGTTATTAACATTTCACAGGTTGCTCCGGGTAGTGACACCCTCAATATTTTGCAGCCGATATCTTAGTTATTTCCATGAAGGTGGTCTCTAGTTGGTACTACAACCACTGTTTCACTGGAGAAGTACTTAAACTCAGAAAAATTATTTCACCTGGAAAACATGATAATGAAATGCAGGTACATTTCAACACAGTGAACTGATACGATTTAGGATGAAAAATATACCAATTTTATTAGATTTCATTGATGTATGTACTATTAATATTTGTAAAGAAGCAGGTACAGTTTCTACAGTCATCTGGTCCAGAAAATGGATGCTTTCAGTAGGGGTCCCAAAATCTGGCATTCAAATCAGGAATACATAAGAAAACCTAAACTATGTTTAATTTGAACCACAAATGCTTTGACAGGAACGTGAAGTTGGCACAAAGTTGCAAAAATCAATGAACAAATGGGCCTGGTTTTCCTTTCAGAAAACGTACATCCCATGCGTTGATCAAATTCATATTCAAATACATTTTTCATCTATTAACACACAATATATAATATTAATTTCATTTTGCTAGACAGATGAGCACACCGTTTCCTAAGCAATAATCTGGATGAAATTTAACAGTTCTGGATGAAATTTAACAGTTATCAAGCTCGTTTGAAAAAAAGTGGGGAAAAGTCTTACATATGACACAATAATGCTACATGTATCAAATAAGCAATAACTTTGATTTAAGTTGAGAAGTATACTTGGCATATATTTAATTTGCATAGAACATAGATTATAAACTTTAAATTTTTGGGGGGCAATTTTATGTACACAATCGTACCTAATTGTTCTTTCCTTCAACTCTGTTCTCCTTTAATAGAGGTTTATACCCTCATGCCATCATATAATGTGTCTCATTTTGTAACCAATATATGAATTATACAAATTTTTTTTGTTTCTGTTTTTTTTTTTTTCCAGGTTCACACAACATTTATTCACGTAATGACAGTCAAAGTTTTCACATCATACCCTTACAAACTCACCTGACGAGGGGGTACAGGGTATTTTATCTACCATTTACTCACACATCCACTCTAATAGGCATTCATTCAAAGATAGAAGAAAAGGAAGAGGATTGGAAAGGAATGAAATTACTCTGGCTTATCATATGTACACTATACAAAATAATATTAATCTAATAGGTTGTCACAAACTAAAGGTTTCAAATGTATAACAAATGTACTGTTATGACATTGATAATAACTTCCGATTATATACATAGGCTAATGGATACAATTACATATTATATATTCTGGATGATCTAAAATCTATAAATCTTTTAATTTATGAAGTACATTCCATTTCTTCTCAAAAACATGTACATAATCATTTTTGTTTGCCAACTGCCTTTCTACTTTGTACACATTTGTCCAAGTGGTAACAAAGTTGTTTAACAAAGGCAGATTGCCTCTACATTTGCAAAAATACACAAAGTACTTTAAATAATAATTAATCAAATTGATCATTGTTCTTGTACATGATTCATTTTCTTCATATATTCGATTAGTTTACATCATTAAAGTAGAATTGTAGTGTTTCAAACAATGAATTTTGAGAGAAGAAAACTCCCAAGGATTGCTATATTGTCAATATTTTCATGGACTGATCCAGCTGGCTAGGAAGAAAAAAATCCTGGATCCACACCGGATCTTGAAACTAGAGAGCTCTTCATATGCGAGTACATGTAATGTGTTTTTCAAATAAGTTATCTTGATCCAAGATTTATCAAATTAATGTCGCGTTTACACTTTAAATACAAGTGTATTAATTCATCCTTATTCTGCCACAATATATTGCAGCTAGTTGTGCAACACCATGCCAACGGTGAACCCGAAGATAACGAATGACAACTCCTGATGTCTTGATGAATTGAACTGTTCGCACTCACAGTATCATGAAATTGCTTGTTTTTATCCTATGAATTAATATCTAAATTAGTTGAGCAGTTCGTAATCCTTCTAATTATCCTTGATATCAGCTTTCTAAATTGATTTTAATTAACGGGAGTGTTACACAAAAAAAAACTATTAAAAGCGCCCGAGTGAAAGATATGGTTAGTGTGGTGTAGATCTAGGTGACAGGTGTAAAAACAATTCGGAAACTAAACTCGTATATGTCATAAACTTATACAAAATATTTCACAGCGATGTAATGTATTTATATCAATTATCCATGTGTCGCATGGCTTCTTTCGACATTTCCCGCGAATTCGCGCACCGACTCCTTAGCATCATGTAACTATGGACACGACGCTACCTTGTCGTTATGGATGTTACTCCGCGATAAAAGTTCATTTGAGATCCTCGTAAAAACAATAATTACAGTAATATAGGACTTGTTGTTTTAATGATGCACTTTTTTACCTTCAGTTAGAAAAATTATAGATTTTGATTGGTGCTTATTTAAGATTTAAAAACGCTTGAAGATTTCTTAAGTTTGACATATTCATACGCGTCACCGGAAACGAACCGTTACTTGTGAAGTTGTGAAGGACGGGATGTCTCCCGTTTGATCAGTAGATCATAGAATAGTAATTTTAGGATTTTAATAGTAGTGCATTTTTACGATGGCGGACACAGAGCAGCCGGGTGAAAAGGAGTCCACCAAACCACCGAGTCCGAAACCTGATCAAGAAGTAGCACCACCTTTGGTTTCAGTGAAGGGTAAGGAGATTGGACCCCCTTGAAGATTTCATTATTAAAAAAGAAAATTAATTATTATTTCATTACTTATTTGAGACTAATGAAAAAATTCTATCTGGGGAAAAATCCCAACCACGCATAACAAGAACAAAAATGAAATGATCAAAGTTAGAATGAGAGAAAAAAGAAATGAGCAATGAACAGCTGATGAATGATTTATATTATATTCAGTCTACTCTCAGAAATTACAGGAGTAAATTTGTAATAAAAAGAATTTTCAACATTACCTTTAATTAGCATCTGCTTCAAGTGATTTCCTGACATATGGACTGGACGAAAGTTTAAGTTATGATAATGGTAAGAGAACTTGGATGGAGCAGGAGTCCAGTTCACTAGAAAAGCTCGTGTACCACACAGGGTTTTTGTTGCACAGAGGATAGGTGTCTTGATGTAAAATCTTTGTAAATTCTGCTTGGCAATGGTCATTTGAACTCGGCCTAAATATTCACTTGTGAAGGTGATTATCATCACAACTGAATTTCACTATGATTATATGTTGGTGGAGGTCACTGTTTTTAGAAATATTTCATAGTGTTGTTCTGGTTTATTCAGTAAATCACAATTTTGGTGTAATTCCTTCCTTTGATATCTCTAGTTGAAATGAATATTTCATCACTTACCTATAAGTTCTGTTAATTAAACATAAAACATGCAAATTACATTCATTTATTACCTGAATTTTCTGTTCTCTAGGAGATGAGAAGAAGAAACCTCCTGCAAAACAGGCAGCGCAACCCAAGGTAAATATTTCCTTTACATGAATATTTCATTGTATATAAGAATATCTTTTACATCCCCCATTCTATCTTTGTAATTGACATTTTGTTATCTAGATCAGTTTGAAATGTCTAAAATTTAAGGGAGAATTTGGATTTTACATTTCAAACAATATCTCAGTAAATTGAAGCATATGTGTTGGAATTATTACATCTGTCATTTTGATAAATACAGGATTATGTATGGTTTTGTAGGTTACGCAGCAGAAGAAAAATGTCCTTAGCAGTGAGGCCATGAAAGAGATGCAGAAGCGGGCAAAGCAGAACCGCGAGGAGAGACAGATGCAGGTATGACGTTGATAAAGACATTATTTTCTGGCAATAGTAGATACACTATAGAATTTGCTAATGAATATTGAACAGAGATTACACGTACGTCACAGAAATTGCAGTTGTATAATAATTATAAAGAGGGGACTTTAATGCTATTTAAAGTGAGGTAAAGTGATTTGATAGACATTTGCATTTTAATTACATGGTCTGCTCCTCAATTCATAGGATTTTTCTCTCTTTCTGTATATATTATAGAGTACTAACTAACTCCTAAGGGATCAGAAATAGATATTAGATTTTGATGATAAGAATTAAAAATTACAATAACGCCATTCCAGGATCAAATACTTAATCTCGCACATTATCAGAATTTTCGAAATGTTTCTTGCATACTGGTCCTTTTAATGGTTTTACCAGTCTGAACAATAAAATATACTGTTTACCTTTTACCAATCAAGAGGAATTTTAGTCAAAACCTTCAGAGCAGTAGATTTGGGAAACTCTATTAAATAGAATATTGATTCCATAAGGAATTAAAAAATTATAAGTACTGATGTATATTTTGGTTCTTTTTACAAATTAAATTTGTAAATGAATTGATTGTACATCAATGAACTTGAAAACAAAGAAAATGAAAAAAAAAAAAATTGATAGAAATTCAATCTTGACTGTATATCTAGCTGAAACTGACAATATAAGAGTATATATCATCATGTTTACCACAGGCGTAATGGGAAGTTTAAAGCTGTGCCAATCAATACCAATATTCTTTTGTGGAGTTAACAATGTCTATTGCAATATTAATTCCCTCTCTAATGCAGCACTAAGTCAGCAGCACGGCTTTATCACATCAACAGTCCACCTTGCTTGCATATCAAATAGTGAAATTGTGTTCTCAATTGCCCTTTTACAGCAGAAAAAAATTGAAGAATGATTACTACCAATCGGTATAAAAAGAGCAAATTGCCACATGTCTAGATTTTATTTACAATTGATTGTGCTAAACTATGAGTCAATATTTACCCTCTCTTTGAACCAACAAAAGAGCTGTAATAAATGAAGTGTGAATTTACTTTGGTTACACAGAAAATGTCTGGGTAGACTGCAGAAAAGATGTAGTGTCCAGTGAAAGTAAATTTTTCAAAAGATCACATTTCAGTGAAGTGAACAGATGTTTGCTTAAAATAACCTAAAATTCCTCTTGTAGGGGTGATTGTCAGGTTTTTTAAATTTTGATATTTTTACTTTTTAAATGGTCTATTAAGATTTAACAGTTCTTGAGATTTAAAAATACTTAAATTTCATTCCTTTTTCCACTCAGCTGTGCATGAAATTATTTTTTCAATGTTCATTTTAAGAATGTAATACTTCATAGAATTACTGGCATCGTTGCTTCTTGATATAGTCTACCGGTGTAGTTGTATCGATTTAAATTATGGGTAAAAGTAGAAGAAGAAAAATTAAGACTTTATTTGTACATTTTGGATACAATGATGTTTTAAAATAGACTTCTAGTTTTCTTTCATACCCATATGGTTACAGATTTGTGCTTGACAAATTTTCAGTTTTGTTGAGCATTTCTTTGAGTTACACATATTAGATTGTTCCTGAAGGAAATTAATGCATATAATATACTTTTCTGTAGAATATGTTGCACAACAGTGAATCAGCATTTTGTCTGATCTTTTCTTTGCCATATGGAATTCCTTTCCAATGACCATTTTAGATCCCTCCGTGATTCATAAATTGTTATTAAATATATTTAGAAATTAGTCGCGTCTTAATGCTGTAGCTGGATTTAAGATTGTGTTCTAAAACAAAGAAAGATGAATGTATTTCTGTGCAAATGCCAATGTGCAGGAGGTAAAATTAGGGCTGATAATACTGTAGATCGGTGAACTTCACAAGGGCCCACAGTCTGTTGTATTGTAACCATGGCCACAACCCTTTATCAATCTTTTTAAATGCTTTATAGACATATGCAATAGACGGCATCTCTGACAAGTTCTAGGGGTGTGTATATGTACAGTAATATTTTAATCTGGCCATTGTTTTGTCTTAAATCTCTCTTCAGTTTAAATAGCTGGGTGCATGCTTCAAATCTTTTAATTCTGGAATGGAAAAATCTTGATCATGGTTTATTGTTATACAATAAAATGAAGATTAAGGTTCTTTATACATGTTCTTGAAACATATAGATTGAATTTAGAGGAGACCTTGTAAGCTGATAGGTTGTTTTTTATTGCATTGATAATCGGACACTGGTAGCAGTGTCTGTTCAATATAACGGCCTTTAAAGATTTTGCAAGGACCTTGTTTAAAGCAAAACTGTTAGTGTTCCAAGCTTTTAAGTTATAAATTTACTTCTTGACCTTTGCATTTAATGAAAACTCAGACTTCATGTTCATGGAGCTTAAAACACCAGTTAAACAATTCTAACCCATAATCCTTCTGCAGATATCAAATGAATTTATATAACATTTCACTCTAATAAACATTTTGCATATAATCATATTTTAAAATTTGAATGACCAATGTATTGAATACAGTTGATTTGAGTCTGCACAAAATAACTTAATTCCTACACATATGTACATTATGTTGGGGAATTAGAACCTGTATTTCTTGTTATGGCTCCAATATTTTAGAAATGAATTTGAAACCCAGTTCAATGTATACTCGCTTTTAGAAAGTTGGTTCAATATGTTGTTTAAATTATGTATACTCTAAGCCCTAAGCTTGGATTTTAAATTAATTTTTAGTAAGCGCATGCAGGTAAACTTTTAGAAGTGTGAATACAAAGAATGTTTTTAAATGTACACCTTGTATGTTATATAATTGATGATATACTCGAACTTACATTTCCCCTCAAATACCTTTTCCATTCCATGTTCCTCTCAAATATTCATACCTAGATGCTTTTCACATATATCTGTATAAATGCTATGGTAAAACGTTTGAGTAGTTTTATATTTTTGTCTTCAAAATTAGACAGTCACCATTTTCATGAAAAAGAGATGATATAATACAATATTAATTGTGGTTGGTCTTGTATTGTGGTGAAATTATCTTTCACTAGTGTTTGATACAAAAAAAAAAAAAATTAAATTTAAGCTTGCTTGATCAGTATATGAGTAAGATTTAAGTAAGAATTTATAATTGTTTAAAGCCTAAAAGGACATTTTAGCCCTGCATCTTTTTCACCCACATATACATAGAAATATGATTTATGATTTCTCCAGATTTTAATCTTTTTATTTTTTGCTACCTCAGTATAATGAATTGATTTATCTTCGCTCAGTTTAAATTTGCCACGTAATATGGGCGAAACTTTCCCTGTATACATACAAACTACTGTTAATTTAAGGGTATATTATTACATTGTGTTGTTAAGTAAACTTACTGTTGAAGCTAGTTTTTCCATTTCTATGGTTTGTAAGTAAGAGGGGAGTCATCTAAACGGGTTCTTATTTATTTTCAGTGTGATGCCAGGCACCAGCACATGTTTCAGCAACTGGCCAATGCCCTTAATCTGGAAGTCAGTGCCATTGAAGACTTCCTCTTTGGTGATGAGCGGGTAAGGACGCTCCTCGTTTCTTCACATTTCTTTATGCAGTTTCAATTATTCAACAGGAGACAGCAGTTAATGAGCCATAAAAAAAATAGTTGTGCCAAAAATCAATTACGATTTACTCAATGATACTCAAAGTGCATGTGTTTTGATACAGGAAACCTTGTGATGAACAGTTTTTATTGAAACATGGTATAGAATTTTCAGAAATACTATGCATTTCATTTAGCTGTTATGTGTGAATGAATGCAACATGATATGCTGTCATGCTGGGGATTTTTATTTGTTTTTTGGTTGGAATTGATGTAACAGGATGTGAAGTTCCTTTTAGGATTTAACATGTTTACATTGGTCAATAAACAGAAAATTTCAATTGAAGAGAAATACATAATATGAATAGCATGGCACAATGAGAATCTATTGAAATAGACATTGAAATTCATGTAATATGTATAGCATGAGCATCACAAATATTTCTTATTTAAATGTTGAGCCTTTCAGGTGTGCTGTTTGCTCTGCTCTTCTCCCCAAGCAGTTACGAAAACAGGTCCTCCAATCCTCTACAAATGTTATTATTTTGTGATAGCTTTTCACTGAGATAATTCTGCTAGGTAACTGATATATTGCCCTTATTAACAATGACCACCAGAACTTCTTCCACAAATCAGTTTTAAGAATTATCAGATTGGTTCACTACTTGGAATTCTTGAGTAGTGGACCCAACTGATCATGTAAATAGCTTAGGTCAATATTTATTCTGTGGCACTTGAAAGGGCCTCTATAGGTCTACCTGGTATATAGGTGTTTTAATCTGACCATAAAACTGTTCAACACTCAGTGCTTATAAGGTTCAATCTGATACTCTTCTCTTGTTCATATTTGCTTTTCTGTCATTAGCTGTTTGTTGTAGGGCTTTCTGTGAAATACACTAATTTTGATTCGGAGTAAAAGTGGGTTTTAAAATACATGGTTAAAGAATGTCTAAACATGGCACTGAGGGTCTGAATTGTAAATGATATGTGGCATTTAAAAGAAAAAGACACTTGAATTGAACAATATGACTGCTAAATTTTTACGATGGCATCATCCAAACGGAATTTTTCTAATATAAACATGAAATGACATTAAAATGTTGCCAGGTTTCGCTACAGGGATGGAAAGTTATCAATAGGTTTTAAAAATTGGCCTCAAGAACAACAATGCAAAATAATGTGCAAGATTGCTTGTTTAATGTAGATTTATGTTTGTTGAGTTCATGACCTCTGGGACCATACTTGGTGTCATGATGAATGTGTACAGATTTTGTGTACACTGGAAATTAGCAGAAGAATTTGGTTAAAAAATTCTATCTCAAGAACAATGAGTTATTTGGTGATAACACTCAAAGCATCCATATCATTAGGAAGAGGACTCGTATAGACTAAGCCTGCAGTCCAATCCCATCAATTTATTGAATAAGTATTGTTTTTAAGACAAGAAAAAAGCATCCATTCAAATGCCGTAACCCAACAAAGACTAATGCTCTTCATGAAGTAGGCATCTTATTGCAGTTCATACCCTCATGAATGTTTTTTCAAAACTGAAATTTATTTCTTGCATAAGTGTATAGTGACTCAGGTGAGCCCTTTGACTCTTGGGTCTCACTTTGTTTTCATGACACTTTGAACATGTGGAAAATATAAATGACAGAAACTTCAGATGATGTTAAAGATTAGCAAATACATATGAAGATAAGGGATTTGTGTTGGATGAGTTTTTCAGAAATTTTTGATTTCTTTGTAGTTTGATATGATTGAACCATTCTTCAAGGAGAATGGAACAAGAAAGCTCATCTTCTTCTACCAAGATGCTGTAAGTGCATAGTTAATCAAATTCCGATCTTTTTGTTCTGAAATTGAAAAAAACCCAGTAATGACTCAGTTTTCTTTTCTTGACTTTTGACCATAAAATCTTTTTGAGTATTGTTTAATAGTATGATTTAAATCAATCTTTTTTCTACAGGGGAATGGCCAGAAAAAACTTTTCTTGACACCAGGGGATGCAGAGGTAAATATTTTAGCCAGAGACATATATAGTAACAGAGATTAGCCAACTTCCCCAAATCTCGTATTATCTCGTGGCCTGTGGTACTTGGGTAAAACTGTATGCACTGATTTAAATCACGTATACCATCTTAATAATTAAACCATCCAAATCCTATCACTAAAACATTTATAAAAAGATATACTTTCATGAGATATTTCACGTTAAAGAAAAAAGAAATTGAAGTTTCAAAAGGCAACATGTGACCCAAAATGCAGCTAAATCGGCAATATTTCAGAAATTGTTTACGATTTGCTCATGTTTTTGCTAATAGAATATATGTCAATAAGTTTGATTCCAATTTATGATAGAAATGAAATAAAGTTATATTCAACATCAATTTATCAAACTAATGAATAGAAATGACTGTTGAGAATTTATATGTCCGACCCTCACATAAGTGGTAACAGACTGGTGTTCTCTAGCGTTAAACATGCCACCGGAGGAGGAGTTGCTGTCTTCTCTGCTGTGTATGTAATGTCTCTGTTTTAGCTTTGAACAAATGATTGATCCTAAATAAAGTACTTTGATTTGATAGGTTGTTCAGAGTTCACTCACTGTTAAA
This sequence comes from Ostrea edulis, assembly GCF_947568905.1. Lineage (NCBI taxonomy): Eukaryota > Metazoa > Mollusca > Bivalvia > Ostreida > Ostreidae > Ostrea > Ostrea edulis. Next base: position 64,325,238 of record NC_079166.1, on the reverse strand, counting down.
AGTGTTTATGTTTAAAGTTAATTTTAAGTATAGATCTCTTCCTAAGTTCCATCAATGAAGACACTGAATTTGTGAAAGCGTTTCATGAGCTAAGATAAAGAAGTATTTGTTATCAATAATGTTTTTATCCCATCGGTCAATGAAATGAGTGAAACCCTTTTAATAGACTTTCTAATTAAAGGCAGTGAAAGGTAGGTCTGTGAAATAAGATAAGTGAATGGATACTCCGACATTGAATGAAAAAAAACTCAGCTGTCCCTGTAAATATCATTTAGCTCCTGGCGGTCTGATCATATTGTTTCTGACTTCCGATAGTGGATTTTAAGCACCTTCTGTAATTATCACTAAATGCATTGTGTACCAACGAGAGCTATGGAATGGTTTTGTATTGATTCCTCATGAAGTGATATTCAATTGAGACAGAAGTTTGATAGGAAAAAGAGGTTTGATGCGAAAAAAGTCACAGAAATATTTTTTAATCCAAGTTTGATTGTCTTGCTGGCTTTAAGACCAAGATAGGGAAGTAGTGCAGGCAACTTAGCAATATGAGATTGCTTGCAAGTTTGAGTTGTTAGGAGAGAAAACCTGATTTGATCAGCACTAAGAGGTGTATACACCATTATTGATATTCTGTTTCTTGATTGGTGAACCTGTGACCAATATTAATCAATATGTTGAGGACTAAATGCCTGATGTAAAGACTTCCATCACAGAACCCAATGAATAATAAATTACCTCTGACACATTGAAAGAATGTTATTGAAAGTACCACTGATTTGTTGTTAATTACACTACGGCTTAACATGCAATCTGAATGCAGGTAAAAAAGCAGAAGTGAGGATTATTGGGTGTTTAAATGAAATGCTCTTCACCCGGAATTGGGCATGATGATTTTTTCTTCTTCTGTTTTATGAGGAAAAAGATAACATTTATTGTCAGTTTATTTATTTTTGTCATGACACCCCCCTTCCTAAAAATATTTCATGCTCCTGTAGAAAAAAATATTGATTTTTATTTCGTAAATGTAAACTGGATAAAACCCATTAAGAAAACCTGGGGCTAACTATTTTTTCCAGCACTAGTTCTTGAACTAGTGACTAAGCAAAATTCACTGCACCTATCCTTAATTTCATTTGCCCTGCTAAAATTATTGTCTAGAGTTTGGTTTATATCAAGGAAAACACATTTTAGTGTTTGCTATAACTAGAAACTCCCAACATAAAGTACATGTAATGGTGCAATAATTAGAAACTCCCAACATGAAGTACATGTAATGGTGCAATAATTAGAAACTCCCAACATGAAGTACATGTAATGGTGCAATAATTAGAAACTCCCAACATGAAGTACATGTAATGGTGCAATAATTAGAAACTCCCAACATGAAGTACATGTAATGGTGCAATAATTAGAAACTCCCAACATGAAGTACATGTAATGGTGCAATAATTAGAAACTCCCAACATGAAGTACATGTAATGGTGCAATAATTAGAAACTCCCAACATAAAGTACATGTAATGGTGCAATAATTAGAAACTCCCAACATGAAGTACATGTAATGGTGCAATAATTAGAAACTCCCAACATGAAGTACATGTAATGGTGCAATAATTAGAAACTCCCAACATGAAGTACATGTAATGGTGCAATAATTAGAAACTCCCAACATAAAGTACATGTAATGGTGCAATAATTAGAAACTCCCAACATAAAGTACATGTAATGGTGCAATAATTAGAAACTCCCAACATAAAGTACATGTAATGGTGCAATAACTGGAAACTGTCCACAAAAAGTACACATAATAACCCCCCCCCCCTAACATAATGCATTACAATTACAAGAGAATATCTTCAAAATGACAGTGTCTGACATATGATTAGAATGTGATTAGATGTGGCATTCCCAAGTGTCTACAGCTGTTAATAACTTCAAATTAATCTGATCTATTAAACACCATTGGCATATGCCTTTAGTCTTAAGAATATTTAAAATTTTGATGATGTAATACATGCTTTAATATGTTCACTGAAAATGTTTCTTTACAGCAATTCTACTTTTGGGAGTACTTTCAATAACAAACGAGATTGTGTTTTTGTTAAAGTAAATGTGTGTTGTTTCAGGGGCTACATGGTATTTGTCTGTACTTCCTAAGAACAACACCAAAAGCAATCACACCACAAAACATTGCACAGGAGGTGAACTTTGGGATGGTTGATGCTACAGGAGGAAAGGTTCTCAACAGCATGGAGAAGTACCTCTCAAAAATCATACTGCCTGCTCTCAAGTCTCTGGAAGCATGGGGCACGATCTCAACACCTTCTTCTGAGGAGAATACAGAGAAGAAAAATGCTCCCCAGGTAGATGAATTTCTGGAACATCTGGAAAATTTCATCAGTAATCTGCTGTCTGCTGTGGATAATATGGAAGGGCAGGTAACTCTGGCAGAGAATGGAATTGGACATGTGGTGGATACATTTGCTTCTCCCCAAGATTACCAGGCAGCAGGTAGGAATTTGTGGAAATTCATTGTGTCAACAGCATTTAGTTTTTGCAATATTCTTTGAATACTAGCTTTGCGTGGACTCTTCTATTCATGAATTCAAATTATTTAGAAGTTGAAAAGGACTGTGGAAAACAGATGAATGGAAACGGAGGTTCATGAACTGTAGAACATCAAGTCGCTAGATGTTTTACATAATATATAAAATGTACATGACTAAGATGTACAGCTGTATGAAATTTCTACCTTTTAGCTGCCAACACAGAGTACTTGGAGAAATTTGAGAATCTCCTTGGTACATGGTCCAAGCAGATTGAGCAGGTTCTGGCTGAATCGGAGCAGATGAGGAGAGAAGCAGACGATATCGGCCCCACAGCTGAGCTGGCTTACTGGAAGAGCAGAATGGCCAAATTCAACAAGTATGCTAACATATGACTTGGACTTCTTTATTTTGTTAGAGGTTGCACAAACTTGCAATACTGTAAGTGTACATATTTTAGCATCAATGATGTTTTAGTGGTTTTTGTGCCATATTGCATGGTCTGATAATTTATGTACACGGCTGCTGATACAGCAGTGCAACTTTTTCATATTGCAAACAGTTTTAGCCCAGCTCTGCAGGTGTTTAACTTACCATTCAAACTTTCCACCTGTCTTAATTGCATATTTGGAATTACAGCTTGCTGGAACAGATGAAAAGTCCACGATGTAAGGCAGTTGTTGGAGTTCTACAAGTTGCCAAATCAAAATCACTTCGCAGATGGAAAGAACTGGTAAACTACTGATGTTGTATGAAATGAATATATTCAGAATCTTTATTTCAAACAATTTTGTCAAGCATATTACCATACAGGAACTGTATTCGAAGAACAATTTTTAATTGTTTAAGATGGTGTACTTAGAAATGTTGGTGTTTTGCAGGATGGTCAGATCACAGACACAGCTAATGAAGCTAAAGACAATGTCAAGTACCTGTACACCTTGGACAAGTTCTTTGGACCTTTGGTCAAATGCACACCTGTAAGACCTATAATCATTGTGTAGATTTGACTAAATCAACAAACTGCCACTAGATTAAATAACTTGCCTGATTTTTATGGTATAATTTGTCACTGTGTTGCTTTGGTTGTACAAGTTGTGGTGTTTTTTCTTTCCTGAAGGCTACCATGGTAGAACACATTCCAAGTCTGATGAATGCTGTAAGAATGATTTACAGTATCTCTCAGTATTACAATACTTCGGAGAGGATGACCTCCCTCTTTGTCAAAGTCACCAATCAAATGATCACCACCTGCAAAGCCTATATTATGCATGATGTCAGCAAGATCTGGGACATACCAAGGTCAGTTTTTGAATTGGCTTTTCAGAGTTTTTTGGCTAGAATCTTGAATAATGTAAAATTTTGTGATCAAAATTCCATTCTTTCAAGATTGAATCAGTGTGTTGTCATACAAGTCCTAATGATTTTGTTTTCTGTATGGGTATCAATAGTATTTTAGGACGATTTGGTTTTTAAAGACGGTAAGTTTGATCTTTGTTGATATTATGTAACAAAGAAATTGTGCTGTATGAAAGTAAAAATTGTAAATTGTGACAGGCTGGTAATTGAAACTTGTCTCTTTTTTTCACAGACCAGTTTTGCTGCAAAGACTGAATGAATGCATTCAACTTAATGAGGAATACCAGAGGCAATTCCAGAGAACCAAGGAAAAGCTCAGAGAGAATCCAAATGAGCGTCAGTTTGAGTTCAGTGAGAACTACATCTTTGGTAAATTTGACACTTTCTGTAAGCGTCTGGAGAGAATAGCAGACATGGTCAACACCATGGAGATGTTTTCTGGTCTGCACATGGTCAAGATTGAGGGGATTGACACTATTGCTGTGAAGTATAAGACCATTGTCGAAGCCACAAAGAAAAAGAATTACAATATCCTGGACCACAGGAAAGCTGAGGTACCCTAACAATAGTTTAAACCTAATATTGTAGTTTCAGCAGCATTCGTTGAACATCAATTTTCTCGTTGAGCAAGACCATAACAATATCAAGTGATCAAGAAAGTGCGTTTTTATATACATGTAAGAGGAAAGAGAGTAGTTTTGCTTTCCATGAATTTACATACCAACAAACTCCATATTTCTAAGCATAACCATCAAAAGAAATTGATGAAACTGTAGAACACTGATCCTATCAATGTCGGTGTATAGAATTAAACAAATGAAAAAAGAGTATTGGAATGTTTTTGTATACAGTGAAACCTATTTAATTCGACATACACTGGAAAACAAAATTTTTGTCAGAACACACAGTGTGTTGGTATTTACAGTGTAAAAACAATGAAAAAATTAAATTTTAGAATGAAATTAAGGGTCAGAATAATGGATTTCCCATGTGTCAGATTAGGCAGGTTTCACTGTATAAGTCTTGAATGTCTTTCTTTCGGGAAGGTAAAAAAAAACCATATTGTGTTCTACATTTAAGCTACTTATGTCTTTCAGTTCGACATTGATTATGTAGAGTTCCGCAGCCAGATAGATGCCCTGAGAGCAAACATTCAGAATTTCATGGATTCGTGGTTTTCTCGATCTCTTACCGTAAGTTTCTGCAATACTTCACTGATAGCAAATCATACACCATTAATACTCGCATCATTTTCCTTACTAAATTTATGTAGACGTATACATATCAAATGTAGATCTCCATGCAGATCATGGCATGAATCTATTTTGTTATATAGAAAAGCATTATTATTTTTACCTTTTTAGGCCAATTCAACTTAATTAGGGTCAGCAAAAAGTATGGGGCGGGTGGGAGGATTTTATTTTTTAATTTTTATTTTCTGAGAAAAATATTAAAGACAATCAAGTTTTTTTCCCAACAGATCCGCATCATTTAATGGCAAATGGATATCAGTCTATGCTATTTTCATACACTAATTCCAGGTTAAGCTTTAATTTAAGGATATAACAGAAATATACCCAACTTCTTCAAGATTTACGTCTGAAACAACGCAAGAAATTAAGAAAACCATATAAATCTATTTTCTTCAAGTGACTTTTCACGTTCCTTTACCGGAAATGTAAACAAGAAGTGTAAATACCGGAGTCAGACATGAAAATATTCCGTAAATCTTAAGTTTCGCAAAATAAAAAAAATCGGGGCGGGCCAATTTTTGAGGGGCGGGTGGGGATGATAATCTATCAATTAAGTTGAATTGGCCTTATTTAAAAAGGAGTTGAACTATATGTAGTTCAGATTTGGGTGTTGAATCTGTGAATTATTTTGTGCATTAGCATTAAAGTGTATCTCTTTAATTAATTATAATCAGGGAGTGCGGGTAAGTTTTTTGTTGATTGTAGTATCTATTTATGGAGTTAGAATAATTTCAATGTACACACTGTAGTAGCCAAGTCTGATTTTGAAATACCGGTATATTTCTATAAAAATTTCTCTGAAATCTCTATGCTGAACTTCTCTCTGAAACTATTGTATTTCAAGTAAACTGAGAAAGAATATGATACATGCATTTTTAGATTTATGGTACATATCATATGGAAGAACCTTACTGTTTAAACATAGAATGTTATTTCAGTTGTAATGCAGAATTTGATGGGTTTGAAAAATTGATTTATTCTTCAACGACATTGTTTGCACATAAATGTGAGGTCATGACATTGTGTAATGCTGCAGTTTTAAAATTCAACCAAAATACATGATTTAAATGTGAAAATTTGTTAAAATTATATTATAAGGTATCACTTATTTTAAAAATAAATCATGTTATAGGGGGTATAGAATGGTTTGTGGTAATTTATGCTTTTTCGTGTACTACTTTGCAGTATATGAAGTGTAAAGTACCTCAAAATATTTCAACACCCCCCCCCCCCCCCCCAAAAGACATGGTTTGCTATTAACTTCATTCCTTAAATATTTACCAAATTAAACAATTATGATATTGTGTCTGAGTTCTCAACTTTTCACTGCATCTTACGTAATAAATGTGTAGAGTATATGTTGTAATACCAAAACATGTAATTTTGTCAAAGAGTACCACTTGGTGTATATTCACAATTGTACACATTTGTCTTGAATGTAAAAGCAGTCTGTGTAGAGATCAATTGAGAGGGATAGAGAGTGAGAAAGAAAGCATGCGTATACATATAAATGCAACTACTATTTAATGATTCAGTTTACTTAAATTAATTAGACTGAAAAGGCAGTGGAGCTTTTGACAAAGTTTGAGAGCATTGGAGGAGCAGAACTGGACATGAATGAGAAATACATGAGAGTACTGATGAATTATGGGAAGGATTTGGAAAGTATCAGGAAAGCTTACCAGAAGTACAAAGCTGAACCGCTGATCCCGAGAAACCTGCCACCGGTAGCTGGTCGGATCGCCTGGTCAAGACAGCTGTACAGGAAAATAGAGCATCCTATGAGAGTATTCAAAACTAAGCCAGAAATTTTGAAGGTGTGTACAGAGTATATTTTGGTCTTTACTGTCTGTGGCAATGGAAAATATTAAAACTATGAAGTATACAATTTGTAAAATCAGCCTTGGGATGAAACAGATATGAGAACTTTATAAAACTTGTTGTTATGCGATAGGAATGTACATGTTACGTGTAAAAGATATGGGTAAAAGGCAAAACATTTTCTCTCATTTTTGCCTGATTTCTGTTGTGAAAGTAACTTGTCTTATCCGTATTATTGTGTTTTGTAGCACCCAGAAGCCAAGAAAATTGTGAGGAATTACAACAAAATGGCAGGAGTTCTGCTGGAATATGAGGTATAGTGTATTAGAACAAGATTTTATTATGGTGTATTGGAATCAGATTTTTGTACGTGAATTCTGCATTAATGCTTGATAACTGAATTGTTTCATAAAAATTTATCAATAGGATTTTCCCTCTATCTTGGAAATCTTTGTGATATTACAGATGCTGTATCACAGAGGTTGGTGCAGGGCCGTAGAGGCCGCCAAGGGAGGACTAAATGCTTCACTCCTCATTCGTCACCCAGAGACTAGTGAATTGCATGTGAACTTTGACCCACAAGTTCTTGAGTTGATTCAAGAGTCCAAATGTCTGCAAGCCCTGAAACTAGATGTACCAGATACTGCAAAGGCCCTGATTGTTAAGGAGGAGGAAATCAAGAGTAACTCTGTATCGTAAGTTAGCTCTCCATTGTTGTGTTAATTCCAGAAAGTTTACTGTATGCTTTTTTTTGAATGAGAGTATTGGTAGATACTCTTTAATGTTTCAGATTATTATATTTTATACACTCTTTAAAAATAGTCTTTAAGAAAACAACTGAAATAAAAAAGATCAACAATTTAAAGTTTTAAAAAAACCTGTTGTGACTCTTAAAAAATAGATTTATATGGTAGCATTAATAAAAGTAAAGTCAAGCATAAATGAAAAACAAGAGGTATGGATTTGAAGGAATTTAGATCAAATGATTTATTATGAATTGACTGAGAAAAGAGTTTTGTTCTGTAGTTTGCGAGAAATGTTGATGGAGTACAAGAGAATCAAAGATGACATCCCTGCTGTATTACAGCCTCCGATGAAACCTTTCTGTGATAGAGTAGAGGAAGCTCTTCTTCCAGGAGTTACTGCCCTTACTTGGACAGCCTTAAATGTGGATACATGTAAGAAAATTACACAGTGAATATCAATAGCATACTTTCAAGTCTTATGGAGATTGGGTTCGGTGTAATTCTTAAGATTTGAGAAAAAATGTTTTTGTTTTCATCTGATTTTTTTGTTTGATAGTATGAATCTTGGTAAAAATGTCAGAATTTAAAAAAAAATCTAAACCCAAATCTTACATGTACTAGTATATGATTGATTTTTTTCTGTATGCAGTGATAGCTGTTTCTAGAATATTGTGATATTTGTAACTTTATGATATTAAGCATTAGATATTGACATGATTGCAGGGAGGTGGAGTTCTTCATTGAACGTTTTATCATAGCTGACAGCAACTTGAAATGCTTGTTTGTTTTACAGACATTGAGACCAATTACAAGGTTATGGGTGATCTGGAGAAACTCTCCAAGACAGTTAAGGACATTTTGGACTGCCGTATTGAGGCTGTTCTGCAGGATATGTCTGTCACAGCCCTCTGCGACCTCCCTGAGGATGAGGCTGTCACCATGGACAAGTTCCTGGAGCTCACGGCCACCGCTGTAGACAGCGCTTCCAAACAACTTGCCAAGTAAGCATCTTTTAGTGTCGAAGCTGGTGGAGAAATGAGGCAAACCATCATATTGTACGATGGATTTAAGAAATGATAATTTGAAAAATTTCACTGGGCTGTGAAAGTGGGGCAGTCATGTAATCAAATCCTGTGAAGCTTGAAGGGCTTCTCAGTAGAATTGATCAAGTACTGCCCCACTTCATAGTCTTGTGAAGTTTTTAATATGGTTATTCATTACTTATATTTACATTTGGAATGATCAGACCAATTTAGAATATGACAATAAACACTAACCACCCACTGCAGACCATGGTGATCAATACTGACTCAGAAACAAAGCAAGAGTTTCTCGATTATGTGTGCTATCATCAGATAGGTATCTGAGATACTATTTTGTGATAGAGGATTTCTGTCATCATTCTGTTTGTATCTAGAAGTGAACATAAGATGGCCATTTGGGACAAAGTTTAAGGGGGGCTCAATTGAATTTGAACAGGTTGAAGAATTTCGAACAAGATGCTGTGAATTTGTTATTGCAAAAAATATTGAGCCAGCTCTCCTTCTTCAGCTACAGCACCCTTGTATGTTTTCATAATCGATGTGTCTGATTCCAATTGAAGCTATTTTACCACATGTAACTGAATTATTTTATGTTTGATGACAGGGTAATATGTATCAATCTCTCCAGCTCAGAGTGTGGATTTTCTTGCCTGTCATTGTTGTATGAAATGTTGGAATGTTTTTGTTTTAGTCAAAGCCAGCTGGTGGAGAAGGCAGTGTATGAGCTTGTAGACACCATGAAGGGGAACCTTAATGCCAAAGAGAAGGCTGCCCTGGAGGAGGGGGAGGGGTCTTCAGAGACTGACTGCTACTATGCACTGCTGAACTACTTCACCCAGAGAAACACTGAGGCACTGGTTAAATGTATGAACTTTCTGCACATGTATAAATTTTTTCATTCAAAAAAGTAAAGATTTGATCAAAAGTGAATCTGGATTGATGTATATGTAATATAAGTAGAGAAACAAAATATTATAGTCACAATTACAAGACACAAGGTTAGAGATGGAATGGGGAAAATCGACATTATCACATGTTCATTGCATCAGGTACACGACTGTCCCTTGATGCGATTAAGAGGAGACTTCAGATCTTCAACAAGTACAGTAAGGATGCAGACAAGATGGATTCCAAGCCACCACTGTTTCGGGCAGACATTGTGCTGGCCATTCCTAATGTTGTGATGAAGCCCAGCTTGGAGGATCTCCAGTCTGCCCTGAATAAGGCTGTTCAGTTGATACTGAAGACATCACAGGACATTCCTCAGTGGGAACACCTCATCTTCCATCAGAAACAGCAGCAAAAGGTATCCTCTTTGTTTGTTTGAAACGGTGTATGTGGCCTTGTGTCAGAGGTTAAATGTATTGGAAAGCACATCATGTATTGTGTTTCTCTAAAATTCAGATTCAAGAATTAAATATTAGAAGTATCTTTTTAGATTCGTATTTGATAAGATGCATTTTACATTGAAAAAGTCTTCATCACAACTTTATTTTGCAATACACAGTAAGACTCTGCAGTTTGTCTGGTCAGATTCAGAATTTACATGTACTCAAAAGATTAATAGATAGCATTGAATTCTACTGATTCGAATTTCAACATTTCAGTTTTGATTGTTTATTCTACTTTACTTTTAGGTTTATCTGAATTTTAGAACTCCATGCAAGAACTTGTGTGATATTTTTTGATTGTTTATATAACCATTTCATTTATACATGCTCTTCATATCGTTATATCACCACTGAATATTGCCTATTAACCTGAATTATAGGAAGGAAGGAAAAACAGCTGATATTGTAAATGATCCTGATCCAGGTATTCTAACTTTAGCAGGAAAAGGCATAGTGTATCTATAATTAGCAAGTTATTTTTAGGAATGAGGATTTGTATTACAATGCAGAGAACTCTCTATGATACTGAATCTTAACATCATCTTAGATAAATTAGATACCCTAGGTATATAGACTAGATTAAGAATTAAGATTCACTCTCAGTAAAAGCTATTATTCTAAACCTGTATTAAAAAGTGGAAATGTGGCTGCTAAATGCTAAAAGTTAGATTAGTGTATAACTATGTACAGTAACATGATGCATGCAAATGATGTAGAGTAGAACACATAACTTCAGAGACGGGATAGTACTTGTGAAATCATGCGCATAGAATTACATATGTAGATCGTCATGTGTAAAAAAAAAAATATCTAAGAGTAACAGCGCAAAAGGGCAGGGGGAAAAAACCCAAATTATCAATTAATCATATTTAATATTAAAATTTTTGTTTAAAATAATGACAGACATCAAAGTAACTGACAATTTTACATGTCCTAGATACCTGAGAGGCCTACACGGGGTGATGGAAAGGTAGATTTGTCTTGCAGCTTCTGTACACACACTGGGGCAGGCTGTATATGTTGTTGTGCTCTGTGTCAGTCAAGAATCCCACAAACTTTTTAATTCACCAGGAATGTACATATTAAAAAAAAAAAAAATGATGACAAAATTGAGGCCTGTGAACAAATGTCTGTATGGAGTTTTCTCCCTTGGTCGTACTCTGCCGTCTTTACCTGCCCTTGGTCAATTTCTCCTTCACCTGCATTACGTTTAAATGTGATGTAATATATAATGATTTCATATTTGAACCAATGATTAGCGAGAGGAAAATAACATTTGAAAAAGATGAACATTTCTGTTCTCTCATATTTCCCCCCCTTTTGATCTAACTCACTGGATCATGTTTACTTAACACTTTCATTATGGACCTTATTGTTTGTTCTATGCATAAGATTCCATTAATTACAGCAATTAAAATACAGAAGATGACTTTTGAACATATAATTGAAATGAAGCATAAAGTGAACTAATTAAGTAATAAAGACGGTAAAGTTACGATCTATGTGTATTTGTAAGATACAGGTATGGAATAATTAACTCCCTTTCTTGATCATTCACAATAATTCTTCTATGAAATGACACAACAATCATTCTTGCCTGAGGCAGTGGGGCAGAAAAGGGATGCACAGCCTAACTATTGATTTTCGCACTTACATTGGATGAAGATGTACATATATTTATATAATATATATAACTGTTGTTGTGTAAGTAATTCTTTGTAAACTCTAAGTATGACTGAAACTGCATCTCTACAATCAAGAGCTTTTTTTTGGGCTAAGATTAAAAGAAGTGCATTTTTTCTATGAAATCGGACTAGTGTTCCACTGATGCATATAAAAAAGTGTATGTTATGTTAATTTGCTTGAGTCATATCAACAGCTGGTGATAAGCTATCAGTGTTCCTAACTGACATTCATTAAAGTTACTGTCATATGCATTTTCATGTGTGTTATATTTCAGTGTTAATTCTATTACATGAACTTCATTTACAGATGCGTTGTGTGTATAGTATACTCCCAGGGCTTCTTGTCAGTAACTTTCTATAATTGTATGATATCTCGATAATGATACAAAGTATTCATTTTGAAGATAATCATGAAAGTTAAAAAGAGAGAAAAGCTAATTTATTATGATAATAAGTGTATTAAAGAGGGTACTTTTGATCAAGTTTCTTCAAGTTGTGTTCATCACTTTGGTATCGTGTTTGAGCAGGAAATGGAACAATTGGCTGCTGACCAAGGTGAGGAGGCAAAGATGATGCCCAACTCCATGATCAAACCTTTACATAAGATCATAGCGGAACACAAGGATGTGACAAAGATTGTCATCCAGCTCAACTCCATCATCACTCAGAACAAAATGGAGGCTCAGGATGTGCTGGACATTTTCACCAAAGACAGCCATCTTTGGGACAAGGTAGATAACACCAGCCATTCTGATTAATGAATGTTCAGGGTGAATAAATTTCTAGCTTGGATGAATTAGTTGTAAATGAAAATAACAGAAGTACAGTGTATATGTGGGTCTCCATATAGTTCTATCAAATCTGATTGTGAATTCTGCAGCATCGATAACATGTATTTAGTGATGATGTGTTGGTACAAAGTTACGTGTATTTCATGTTTCAGGAACCAGAGGCAACAGTCAAGGAATTTATGACAACCAATCCCATTCTCACAGAGATTGAATCGCAAATTCGATATTACCAGGTAAAGTCCAATACCAAGTTACACTGGTGTTCTACCATCATTAGGGGATAACATTGTTACATGTCAGCCATGTTGCTTTCTGATTACAGAGACTGGAAACAGAGAAAGAGGAGATGCAGGCCAGCTACCGGGTAGGAGCTACTTTGCTGAGCACAGATCCACTGAAACTGGCCCTGATTACTGAGGCCAAGAACTGGAAAATGGCTTATGCTAAAGCCCTGAATGAAAAATGTGCTCATGAGATGGATGAGATGCTTGACTTTATTGAAAGTCTCACCAAACGTCTGTCTCGACCTGTTAAAGACTTGGACGATGTCCGAGCCCATATGGCTGCTCTTGCAGAAATCCGAGAGGCAGAAATCCGCATTGACATGACCATTACCCCAATGGAGGAAAGCTATGCCATGCTGAACAAGTACAACATTTTCTTCAATGATGGCAATGCTGAGCGAGTCGACACTTTGTCGTATGGCTGGAAGAAGCTGATTGCGCAATCACAACAGGTCCAGAACCATCTGCTGAAGATCCAGCCAGAGTTTAAGGCGGACCTTTTGGCTGGTGTTGAACAATTCATTAAGGATAATGATGCTTTTGTTGGTGACTATGACTCCAAGTAAGATTTTTTTTGTTTATATTGAAAGGAATGTTTTTATCCAAAACTCTTCTTTGTTAATATTACCTTGTAGCATGGTGCATGGATAAAAAGAAAATGTTAATTTTTCTTCCATTTTACACATCCATATTAAGTAATGCAGGGCTTTGATTTTGTAAGCCAGTGAACAATGATTTTTAAGCCCTTTTTTTGGTGTCGAAGATATTTGACTGGGATTGACTTTCTACAGGGGTCCAATGGAGGACGGCATTCATCCACGAGAGGCCTCAGATCGACTGAACATCTTCCAGGCCCACTTTGATGAGTTATGGAGAAAGTACACCACCTACTCCGGTGGCGAGGAGCTGTTTGGCCTAACGGTCACTCAGTATCCAGAACTGCAGAGAATCAGAAAGGAGTTGAACCTTCTGCAGAAACTCTACCAGCTGTACAATATTGTACTGGAGAACGTCAATGGATATCAAGATATCCCATGGCTGGAGATAGATATTGAGAAAATCAACAATGAGTTGCTGGATTTTGGCAACAAGTATGTCATTGCAGATGTCTTGATTTCATTTTATGTGCTTAAATTTCAGATTTTCCTAGTTTATTATATTTATTTTAATACCAAATGAATTTTCTTAACTTCAACATGCCTGGAATCTTAGGAATTTGGGATCTTAACAATGGATGATTATATTTATCCAGTTAATTATTATTGCATCAAAAATCTCTTTGATATCCAGATGCCGAAAACTACCAAAAGCTTTGAAGGAATGGCAAGCTTATGAAGAGCTGAAGAAAACTATTGATGACTTTAATGAGACATGTCCACTGTTGGAGATGATGGCCAACAAAGCCATGATGCCCCGTCACTGGGAACGCATCGCACAGATCACCGGCCACACGTTCGACGTGGAAGCAGACAACTTCCTTCTCAGAAATCTCATGGAAGCTCCACTTCTGCAATACAAAGAAGACATTGAGGTGTGTAGGTTTTGGTGATGAAGTTATCAATGTTTTTGTGAAGAATGAGCTGCCTTAGCTGGGTGAAGGTTACACTTCAGGAGCAAAGATCAATCAGCAGTTAGCCACTGTTAAGGGTGTTCACAAAAATGTTGTATCTGTTTTTGAAATTTTCATTGCAAAGGGAGTTCAAAACACTTAATCAGAATCAAATGTGGCATTTAATCTTGCACAGTTTCATAGTTTAAAAAAAGAGGATTATGTACATTCATCTACTCGTATATAAAACAGCTATTAAATGATAATCGATGTTGGTTTCAGGATGTATGTATCTCTGCTGTGAAGGAGAAGGACATTGAAGCCAAACTTAAACAGGTTGTAAATGACTGGAGTGCCCAGGACTTCCAGTTCACAAGCTTCAAGACTCGAGGGGAGCTTCTCCTTAAAGGTACGCCCTGTAGAATGATTGAACCTGCCTGGTCGTGGTTGTCTGGAATATATATAATTGGCAGGGCATCGGAGGTTATGCTCTTTCTGTATCAAGTAAACTTGTGTTACTGTTTGTTCATGATTTAACTTTGTTGGTTGAGGGTACCTATAAAAATCACAGTACAAGAGCCCTATTTATCATGACTCCACAAAATCTCACTGTTTCAGAGGGAAACATTTTGAAATGCCTCAAAAAATCTTTTTTGCATCAATTGCTTGGCATACATTTCTTGTTTGTAACTAAATATTTTTCTGGTCCCCTGAACAGGCGACACAACCTCTGAGACTGTGGCCTTGATGGAGGACAGCTTGATGGTGCTTGGCTCTCTCCTGAGCAATAGATACAATGCTCCATTCAAACCCAAGATCCAGGAATGGGTCCAAAAACTTACTGGCACCACTGAGATTATAGAGAACTGGCTGGTGGTGCAGAATCTGTGGATCTACCTGGAGGCTGTCTTTGTGGGTGGTGACATTGCCAAACAACTGCCTCAGGTACTTTGCTGTGTAGTAGAACAAAAGGATTGAAAGGAAGAATTGTGCAATGTTTTATTCTGATGGCAAAACAATAAAGATTTGAAAGTGCATTAATGTACAGTATATAATTTTTTTTGTTAATTGCTATGTTTTGGCAGGAAGAAGGTGATTATCAATTGATCAAGATATACAAGATATTGTGTGAAATGATAACATACTTGATAAAAATTCAAAATTTGTGAACTTAAAACAAACTTAATTAATTTCAGGAAGCTAAACGCTTCAGCAACATTGACAAATCCTGGATGAAGATCATGCAGAGAGCTCATGAGATTCCTAATGTAGTGCAGTGTTGTGTTGGAGATGACACTCTGAGTCAGCTCTTGCCCCACCTCCTGGAACAGCTGGAGATTTGTCAGAAGTCCCTGACAGGCTACCTGGAAAAGAAACGTCTCGTCTTCCCCCGATTTTTCTTTGTGTCTGACCCTGCCTTGCTGGAGATTTTGGGTCAGGCCAGTGACTCTCACACCATTCAGGTCAGCAGCAGCATACTGTAAACTCTTACAACATGCCTCAGTACTGTAAACTCTTACAGCATGCCTCAGTACTGTAAACTCTTACAGCAAACTTCAGTACTGTAAACTCTTACAGCACGCCTCAGTACTGTAAACTCTTACAGCATGCCTCAGTACTGTAAACTCTTACAGCATGCCTCAGTACCGTAAACTCTTACAGCATGCCCCAGTACCGTAAACTCTTACAGCATGCCTCAGTACCGTAAACTCTTACAGCATGCCTCAGTACCGTAAACTCTTACAGCATGCCTCAGTACTGTAAACTCTTACAGCATGCCTCAGTACCGTAAACTATTACAGTATGCCTCAATACTGTAAACTCTTACAGCATGCCTCAATACTGTAAACTCTTACAGCAAACTTCAGTACTGTAAACTCATACAGCATGCCTCAATACTGTAAACTCTTACAGCAAACTTCAGTACTGTAAACTCTTACAGCAAACTTCAGTACTGTAAACTCTTACAGCATGCTTCAGGAGGTGAAAAAGAAAAGCTGTATTGATCGAAAAAATCCAAAATATTGAAGTCTATATGTTTTGCAAATACTTGATAAAGAAAGAGCAATATAGAATTTATATTATATGTCAGTGAAAAATGAGTTACCCATACATTAACTGAAAAGTTTATTGAATGGTTAATAAGATATTTAAAGAATCTTTTTCATTTCAAATGTGATATTCTCAAACATTTCTTTAAGGAATTGTTTTGATATTACAGGCCCATTTGTTAAGTGTGTTTGATAACACCAAGACTGTGTCATTTGATGAGAAAGTTTATGACAAGATTCTAGCCATAAATTCGCAGGAGGGAGAGAATGTTCCACTTGAGGAGCCTGTTTTAGCTCAGGTTTGTTGCATTTCACCATATTTTATACATGTAACAGTGACAAGTATTGAGTCTTCTGAACAGGTTCAAATGAATGATAAATCTGACCAGTGTAAGAATTTGATGTTATAGGGTAATGTTGAGATTTGGCTTGGAGACTTGCTCCGCATCTCCAGAAAATCGCTGCATAGTATCATCAGATCTGCCGCCATCACTATTGGAGATCCCAGTTTCAAATTGATTGAGTTTGAAAACATGTTCCCTTCACAGGTTAGACTAATGTGCCAAGGATTACTGTAACTGAATGATAACTAGATTAAGAATTGAATGAAGATACGAAAATCATCATGAATTATTGGACTTGTTTTTCTGATATCCACTATTTTCAAATAGAGGTTAAAATTCAAAAGATCAATCCATTTACTTTGGACTTTATTATGGATGTGATGTTGAAGTAATTTTCTATATATATTATTGATATTCAATGTTTGCTAGATTGGTCTGCTGGGTATCCAAATGTTGTGGACTCGCGATTCAGAGGACGCTTTAAACAATGCACGAGTGGACAAAAAGATAATGCAAAACACGAACCAGAAATTCTTGGACATCCTTAATGAGCTCATTGCCATGACAACCACTGAACTGACCAAAATTGAGAGAACCAAATATGAGACTCTCATTACTGTACATGTTCATCAGAAAGATATTTTTGATGACTTGGTAAGTCAGTACTAACGAACCTATGAAAGTGAAACAAGGGGGTGCTAATGTCAGGTATTTGCAGTCAGTATTATACACTGTATGTTGCTAACTGTATACATTGGTCTATATTTGTAGTAACATTTTCAGTGCTACTGTATTATATATGATTAGCGACTTTATTTTATAAATGAATAGTTGATTAACATATCTGAATTTTTTTTCACTTTTCTAAAGTACTTGTTCATTTGTCCAATTTCCTGTGAGGATTTTGGATTCAGGGCTATAAATTGAGGATTCATTGAAAAAGAAAACCTGATAGTTAATACTTCCTTTTCTAATGTGGGGTTCATTCAACAGGTGAAGATGCACATCCGGTCACCGAATGACTTTGAGTGGCTGAAGCAGTCCCGATTTTACTTCAAGGAAGATACAGACCAGTGTCTAATCTCCATAACGGATGTAGACTTTACTTACATGAATGAGTTTCTGGGGTGCACTGAGCGTTTGGTCATCACTCCTCTCACTGACAGGTAACATCAAGAGAGACGTAGTTCTGGATCATTCTGATCTGTAAGGGGTGTGTGTGTGTGTGTGTTAAACTCGTGCACGTCTCTTATACAAGGGTGTATAGCAAATATTGCCACACAGACACTTCAGTAGTATTTACTCCAATGATATGATTACTATTTGATTTCACACCAAGAGAATAAAGATGTGTTCAGCACACCGTGGTATGTGTAAATTGGATAAAAATTGAGTTGATTATCCTGTTATAGATGTTACATTACCTTGGCCCAGGCTCTGGGTATGTCGCTGGGAGGAGCCCCAGCTGGGCCTGCTGGAACAGGGAAAACAGAGACCACTAAAGACATGGGTCGTTGTCTTGGTAAATATGTGGTCGTCTTTAACTGCTCTGATCAGATGGACTACAGAGGATTGGGACGTATCTACAAAGGTTAGTCTGTGTACATGTAGCATACAGGTTTTCAGTTTACTGTATATCATCAAGATGAAAGTGGTATAAATCGGAGTGGACAGTCATTATGGAAATAAAAAGTACGTTTAAAAAACTGGTTTTTATTAAATTGATGATAAAGAAATTATCATTAATTGATGTTTGACAGGTCTTGCCCAATCTGGATCCTGGGGCTGCTTTGACGAGTTTAACAGAATTGAGTTGCCTGTGTTGTCGGTGGCTGCCCAGCAGATTGCCATTGTGTTGTTGTGTAAGAAAGAGAGGAAGAACCTGTTTATCTTCACTGATGGAGATACTGTGGACATGGACCCAGAGTTTGGTATCTTCTTAACAATGGTGAGTTTGTCATATCACTCCATACAATTCACATATAATTGGCTTCACCTGCCATACTGTGTGTGATGCCCGGAAAGCACAGTGACACTTAAGGATGACTTTGTCCTTTGTCTGTGTATCTGTTTTCACCCTTGAGAATTTTGTAACTAAATAAAGAAATATGAAGACTGTGTTACCAGGGATTTAGAAGATTTAGTTTTCTCTGTAAATTTACTGTATTCGTGTTCAAACTTCACAACAATGCGTAGTTTTAATGTATTTCATGGTTAATGATATTGAAATCAATTGGAATGGACTACTGTTTGTATTGATTTGGCACAAAGTCTTACAGAATTTTTGTCCAAAGTTATAGTCACATATACATGTAAATTTCCTTTATACTTTGCATGAGACTTGACATTTGCATTGTATTAAGATTTTGTTCAGTTAAATGAGGTCAGAAATTGAAATTTTTAAAAGGAGAGACTCGGTGTTTATCATTGTCATTTTGTATTCATTGCAGAATCCAGGTTATGCTGGCCGTCAGGAACTGCCAGAGAATTTGAAGATCAACTTCCGTACGGTTGCCATGATGGTTCCCGACAGAGCCATTATCATCCGAGTCAAGTTAGCCAGCTGTGGTTTCATGCAGAATGTTATTCTGGCAAAGAAATTCTTCACCCTGTACAAACTTTGTGAAGAGCAGCTGACCAAACAGGTTCACTATGATTTTGGTCTCCGTAACATTCTTTCCGTTTTGCGTACTTTGGGAGCATTCAAGCGTGCAAATCCTGAGGATGCTGAAACAGTTATTGTGATGAGAGTGTTGCGTGACATGAACTTGTCTAAGCTAGTAGATGAAGATGAGCCGTTGTTCATGTCGCTCATTGACGATTTGTTTCCAGGAATCACACTGGACAAGGCAGGGTACCCAGAAATTGAGGCAGCCATTGAGAAAAATGTATGTTTACTTCATATTTGTGCTTGTTTATTCAGGGTTCTGAAAGGAAATTATGAAAAATATCTTTTAGAAGTTTAATGCCTTAATTTTATGAGAAATAGTTTTTTAAAAGAGAAGTTATTTTTTTCATCGTAGGTGCTTGAAGCTGGACTGATAGTCCACGCCCCCTGGATCCTAAAACTGATTCAGTTGTTCGAAACTCAGCGTGTCAGGCACGGTATGATGACTCTGGGACCTACTGGAGCAGGGAAAACCAAGTGTATCAACATGTTAATGAAGGCCATGACAGATTGTGGGGAACCCCATAAAGAGATGAGAATGAATCCCAAGGCTATCTCAGCCCCACAGATGTTTGGACGTCTGGATGTGGCTACCAATGATTGGACGGATGGAATCTTCTCTACTCTGTGGAGAAGGACTCACAAAACCAAAAAGGTTGGTGATGGGCTTATTACTGTATTTCCAAATATTGTCACTTCACTCCAAAATCCTTTTTTATATGTATGCAGTATTGCTTTGCATTTCCAAATCGATTATATTGCTTGCACTTTCAGAAGAAAAACAAAAATACGTATCTTGGGTTTTATACATGCATGTACACCCTTCCTTTTCTGTGCAATAAAACTCTACATGCATTTTAGTTTGTATTTTGTTTAAAAGTCCTGGTGATGTGAGACATACTAATAAATTATTCCTATTGTGCAGGGTGAACATGTGTGGTTGCTATTGGATGGTCCGGTAGACGCTATCTGGATTGAGAACTTGAACTCTGTGTTGGATGACAACAAGACCTTGACCTTGGCTAATGGTGATCGTATTCCCATGGCTCCAAATTGTAAGATCATCTTTGAAGTGCACAACATTGACAATGCTTCTCCTGCCACTGTCTCTAGGAATGGTATGGTGTTCATGTCGAGCTCCATTCTGGACTGGGAACCCATCCTCAGAGGTTAGTCCGCTCAAGTCTGCTGGGTGCTGTTGATAAGTCAGAATAGTAGACTGTTTTGACCTCCAATGAAGATTAAAGAATGTTTTGTTCGAAAAGAAATGCATTATCTTGTTATGTCAAGAAATTCAACCAAAGATTGAAGAGTTGTGTAAAAGTAATGTAAAACGTACTACAATTGGCTGTATCTTCTCTTTAGAGCCTGACCAGAAGGATACTGTAAATTCCTAAATATATGCGAGGAATTTGTTATCACGTAATTTCGCAAGAGGCATCACTCGCAAAATAAAATTACTCGCTTTTAATTTTCTGGTGCTAAAATACGTTTAAGTACTCCTGATTAACTGACGATGCGCAAATTCATGTTCACGCGATTTGATGTGTACGAGTCATTTCGCCATATTAAGTACTTGCGTAAAATAAGGAATCTACAGTACCCCACACAAACATCGCAAAATGCCTGCAAATATTTTGATTCAATACTTGATATCAGAAAAAACGTTAAATCAAATGTAGGCTAAACATTTACAATGTTTACAGTGCATATATTTTTTTGAAAGATATGACAAAAACTGAAACTGAATTTTCTGTTATCATGTGTTCACAAATTAAAGTTGTATTACTCCTTAACAGGGTGGTTGAACACTCGACCTGCCAATCAACAAGACACCATTTTCCAGACCTGTGAAGCCATCTTTCCAAAACTGTACCTTGAAGTCATTCAGAGATATGAGGCCAAAATGCAAGTGCTGGAGTGTATGTATGTACGACAGCTCTGTGACCTGCTAGAGGGGCTGATACCCTCAGGAGAGGAAGCTAAAGACATTAAAGTACCCCATCTCCAACGGATAATCGTCTTTGCTCACATGTGGTCCCTGGGAGCTCTGTTAGAGTTGGAGGACAGGAAGAAGATGGAGGATTGGCTGAAAACGAATGTCAGCAATTTGCCCCTCCCTCCCTCTGATGGGGAAGACACTATCTTTGAGTACATGGTGGGAGAGAGCGGAAATTGGGAGCACTGGTCAGGACTGGTACCGGAGTATGTCTACCCATCAGATTCGGTTCCAGAGTACACCAGTATTCTGGTTCCCAATGTTGACAATGTCAGGACTGACTACCTCATTGGAACCATTTCAAAACAGAGCAAGGCAGTGTTGCTGATTGGTGAACAGGTAGAGGCTGATCGCAATTAAGTATAGTTGTATCAATTAAAATGTGTTTCAAATTACTTGTATAATTAGAAGGATTTTAATTGTGCAAAGACAAATTTCAACATTATTTTTTTTTAGACATAAAATACCGTAAATCATGAAGAGAAGAAAAAAAACTTACAATTTTTTTCCAGCTCTATAAAATATTTATGCATAAATTGTGAGTCCATTGTAGAATTTTCTTTTAGATATTTGTATTGTTTGAATATATGTGAAAGAACTTTTCTGTATACAGGGTACAGCAAAGACTGTGATGGTACAGGGATACTGCGGTAAATTTGACCCAGAATCCCATGTGTTCAAGAGCTTCAACTTCTCCAGTGCTAGTACCCCATTCATGTTCCAGGTACTGTCATGGAGACTATTATTGAGAATTTAATGGAACAAAGTTGTTTTCAGTCCTATATTTGTCTAACTGTCTATGTGGTATCTCGTAACATTCGGAATGAAATTTTCGGAAAAGTTGTAAGAGTAAGAAATGATTTCGGTGTTATATTAAAAAAAAAATGTGTTTCAATTTTGACAGTGCTGATGCTGTAGATATAAGTTCTAAATGTTTTCTAATTTTTGTCTTGTTTGAAAACTGATTGTAAATTTGAACACCCCCTCCCCCTCACACACTCAATTTAAAAAAATATATATAAAGTCTAAATTGCAATACAATCCTGTCGGAGATTTATGCAAGAACAACTCTGTACAACGTGCTGCATTCTCAATTCTAGAACTTTGTTGCTATATGACCCATTTGTTCTTTGTTTTCAGAGAACTATTGAAAGTTATGTAGACAAAAGGATGGGAACCACATACGGACCACCGGCAGGAAAAAAGATGACGGTCTTTGTGGACGACATCAACATGCCTGTAATTAACGAGTGGGGTGATCAGGTACTAATTATACACAATAGCATCTACATGTATTTTAGTGGAAAGGCTATTAGTGGACTTGAAAATTTCAGGTCCTTTGTAAGTGCATTCTACCGTCATTTAGGAGATTTATGTATATGATAATTGTTTGTAAAAATCTCTCAATGGTTTTGCAAATTCATGCTAGAACATTTGCATGTATATCTTAAAATAAGATCAAGCTGTTACATGTACACTTACACCCTTAACTCTGGAAGGAAGAAGAATTCTTATTTGCTATCTGTATGTTACAGGTGACCAATGAGATCACTCGTCAGATGATGGAGGCTAAAGGTTTCTACAATCTGGAGAAGCCTGGAGAGTTTACCAATATCGTGGACATCCAGATGGTTGCTGCCATGATTCACCCAGGAGGAGGTCGTAATGACATCCCATCCAGACTCAAGAGGCATTTCAACATCTTCAACTGCACCCTGCCATCAAACAGTTCCATTGACAAGATCTTCAAAACCATCGGCAATGGATATTTCATTCCGGTAAGAGTTGACATGGGATAACATTTTACTCTGTTAAGTGTTATTTACGTAATTAAAAATAAAATTGTCCTGTGATAATGTTAACACAATGGGAAAACCTTTTGTTGTCATTGAAAGTTACAATATTTGTCATGCAATATTGTTTTATTACTTTACATTGGGCATAAATTCAGTGTTCAGTAATTTTGTACGGTCCATGCTTAACTTTATATGGCAGTATATGTATGTTTTGTATGCTCAATTCCTCTGCTGAGATGTCAACTTTAAAAGTGTTTTCAGAATCAACATTCTGTCTAATTCCTTTTTTTTCCTTTCATAATTGCAGCATGTACGTTAAGTATATTAATTGGCAACTGTTGTCGACTAACATACAGTTGTCAATTCTGTTGTGTTCCACTCTATGTTCATTCCCAATGTTATTTCTACATTTCACCTTTATTTCTCTAACCTTTTTTTCCCCTTATTTCTAGTAGATCACAAGAACTTCTCTATTTATATGTATAAACTTATGAATAGTCAAAAGTTCAAGACTTGAATGTGTTTGCTAGTCATATTATCCAAAATATTTTTATTTTTTTTAAATCGGCTTCAGATATGAAATGTTAAAAGAAATTAAAAAAAACACCACAAAAAGTTTAAATTGTGATGCAAGCACTTTCATTTAAAAATCTATCCTGCAAAAATTTGAGATAGATTTATATTCAATATGTATATATAATTATATAATTCATGTATTTGATGAATCAAATTTATGGTAAAACAGAATTTATATACATTTGGTAAGTAATTAAATTTTAAAAGGAGGTATTTCAATCGACCCAGAAATCCAACTGTACATATAAAATGATATTATGATAATTAACATTTCATTTTGACACATAAATTGTTACAGGTCTTAAACCTTGATATTTAGGTCTTTGTTTATTTCATATTCAGTTATGTTTCAAAAATTTCACAAATCAAAATTCACTGGCATGATTTAAATGTTTGCACCCCCACTGTTAGAATAAGTTTTTCCACTACTTTTGTTAGTTGCACACTTCATCTGATGAATAGTTTTTATAATAAGATTAATGTAAAACTATAGAATTTTACTCTGTTTTGTGAATCACGTTTGTATGTAAGTACGTAAAATATCTCAGTTTTAAAAAATTCTTAAATCTGTTGAATAACTATCTTGTACATATATACATGTACTTCCCACTCAATGGCATTTTATGTTATTCTGATAGGGACGTGAATTTCCTGAGGAAGTGTGTGAGATGGTTAATTCTCTTGTACCGTCAACAAGAAAAATGTGGCAGCGTGTCAAGGTTAAGATGTTGCCCACCCCTGCCAAGTTCCATTACGTTTTCAACCTGCGTGATCTGAGTCGCATCTGGCAGGGCATGCTGAACACCACCCCAGAAATTATCAACAATGTCGGTAGAATGATGTCGCTTTGGAAGCACGAGTGCTACCGCACGATCGTGGACAGATTTGTTGACATTTCAGACAAAGAGTGGTTTGAGAAGACCATCAAGCAGGTAACATCTGAAGTTTGATCGCATACCTTTAAGCTTTTCATGCCCCTCAAATTAGGGATTCTGAGGCATATAATTTTTGGTCTGTCTGTTTGTCCGTAAAAACTTTAACCTTGACCATAATGTTTGAATGGATGGTGATGGGGCTTTCATATTTCACATGTGTATTCTTTATGACAACAGCTTTCATTTGGTACCATAATTTTTTTTTCTTTGGGACCTTCACCTTGGAGTTTGACCTATTTTTGAAATTTGTTAACCTAGGCCATTACTTTTGAATGATTGGTGATAGGGATTTCATATGTATGTCCCTTTTGACAAGACCTTTCCTTTAGTACCAAAATTTTGACCTTATGACCTTGACCTGGGAGTTTGACCTACTTTTTAATTTTTTTAACTGAGGCATAACTTTGGAATGGTTTGTGATAGGGATTTTATATTTCACATGTGTATTCCTTGTGACAAGACCTTTCTTTTGGTACCATAATTACTTTGCTGCCATATGTAGGCATCAGTGTTTCACAAACACATCTTGGATTATATAACAATTGCAATTTGTGCAAATATACTATACTTTAAATTCATATTGTAAATGAGTACATCTCTAATCAAATATAACACATTACAATTACCCTTTTTCTCTTCAAAGATTGCTCTGATCAACTCCTGATCTTACAAAATTGTAATTCATCATACTGCAATGGATTGACATTACATTTTTCAGAATTTAATATTTTTGAAAATGCAAAGTATACAAATGCTTAAATTGATTAAAAAATATTTGTACTAATTATTGTACATATACAGGTAGCAGAGGAGGAGTGTGGTTCTGCAGCTGTAGCTGATATGGAGGCAGAGCCGTATTTTGTTGACTTTATGCGGGAGGCCCCTGAACCCACAGGTAAAAGATTTTAAATTGTATATTTTCTAAAGTCATGTTAAATTAACACCTCTCATTGATCGAATTTGTTATTTGCAGTACTGAATCGGGTTCATTAACAGGATTGCTCCCAGCTTGGTGCATTATAGATTTTATTAACAGATGTAAAAATGTAAACTTTGATAATGAAATATAATATTTTCCTCAGGAAGATCCAAGGCAAAGCAGAGTAAAAAGAAGTGTCAATCACGTAGAGTAGATTATTAGTGAAACTTGTTGTCCTTTGTCGATTTTGTATTCACAGAATCAAATTTGTAAATATAAACACTATTCACAAGATTTGTGATGTCAGCTGTTGATAAAAATTTCTTGTGATGATTGTACGATGTAAAGTTCAATCTTCAGTTGATATGTATACACATTCAAAAGAATAATTCACAACCTCCAAAACTCTGCATGCATGTTGAATTTTTAGCAAATTTGCATGTGCAAGTATCAGCACAACATACACATCGTTGTCATGAAAGGTTGTTTTTTTTGGGGGGGGGGGGATATTTTTTTTTTGATAAAGATTTTAATAATTTCTAAGAAAAGATATATTCAAACAACATAGTGTTGATGTCATTGAATATATACATTTTTAAAGAAAATGAACAGCTGGTGTAATATTAAAAACTAAACAACTGATGTAATACTACATGTACATGTATCAATGATATTCATCAATGTGCATACCCTTTCACAGATGATAAGAATGACAAGTATGTGAATAATTTCTGTTTGCCTTGAGTGACACCTCAGTTTTTTATGGAAGGTGAGGAGGCTGATGATGCGGACCTTGAGGCCCCTAAGATTTACGAGCCTGTACCCAGCTTAGACCTTCTGGCTGAGCGTCTCATCTCGTACCAGGAACAATACAATGAGAGCATCCGAGGCTCAAAGATGGATCTTGTCTTCTTTAAGGTACCCTATACTGTCACAGCAACAATCTAAAGCATTAGTTTAAATCAATAGCAACTGTCACAGCAACAATCTGAAGCATTAGTTTAAATCAATAGCAACTACAGATATCGGCTCCTTGTGTTGATTTTGTTGGTGGTGAATAAAATTGAAACTGAATTTTGTTAATGCTTTCAGAGTCCTTAAACTTGGAATTGCACTCATATCTGTTTTGAGTACAAAAGAACTGGAGAATTTTATGGTATTAATACTTGTATGTCTGACCTTTGTGTGATTATAGGATGCCATGACAAATTTGGTGAAGATTTCCCGAGTGATTCGCACGCCTCGTGGCCACGCCCTCCTAGTGGGTGTGGGTGGGTCCGGTAAACAGAGCTTGACCAGACTAGCATCATTCATTGCTGGATACAAAAACTTTCAGATCACCTTATCCAGGTTAACATATTTGAAAACTAAGTAAAATGTGAACAATGTCTGTTTTGAAATGCAGTCAACATGAAATGCACTGGCAATCTAACATGCTGTAGGGAAATACATGATATTTCATTGTAAGACATGTGAACTGTAAACTTTTCTTGCAATTGCAATCTAATAGGAGGTAAGAATAGAGAATGTTGTCTGAAGAACGTTCTTGTATGTAAAAAGTTTGTTCAATATTGTTCACAATGCAAGTCATTCATTACTCTTTTCAACGAAAGGAAAATTCTGAATATGATATTTTGATAAAGTACATATATTGCATATTCTGTATATTTTTAAATAATTGTATTCCACTACTCTAAGCATTAGAAAGGACCAAATAGAACTGGCATGAGCTCAAAACTCACAAACTCCGTGGAAATTTTCATTGAGATTTGCTTCAGATACACAGCATGTTCACTTGTATAAAAATTTATGCCTGCTCTTTTTCACTAAGTATTATTGGTCTCAAATTCAAATTCATTTTACTTAGGATTCAAAATGATCACATCTAGACCACTGACATGATTTATGTAATTGTGGGTTTCTTGTTGTACATGTCGGTTCCAAGCTTTTCATTTTGTAATGACCGCTTTGGCAATATGAGGCTCAGTAGTCACTCTTTCACAGCTAAAAGCATTACAGACTCTGTTTTCACTTGTGTTCTGTCACTTAAAATAAACTGCATTCTCTTACTACAGAATGCATTGTTCTTTTAAGTTTTCAAACAGTTAATAATTGACAAGTTGTGGTAAAAGTTAAGAAATTAATTCCGTACCTTGCGTTGCAGATCTTACAATGTGTCCAATCTCTTGGAAGACTTGAAATTCCTGTACAGAACAGCTGGGCAACAGGGCAAAGGGATCACCTTCATCTTCACAGACAATGAAATCAAAGATGAGGGTTTCCTGGAATACATGAACAACATCCTTTCTTCAGGAGAGGTGGGTATTTGTTCCACCTAGCAACAAGCAATTGAAAACATTTCCACTAACACAGAAAAGAAGTATAAGCAGCAGATTCTTATTTTTTGTCTCCAATCATTTATTGGCTAAAATAGGATTCCACATCTATTGCAAAATATAGATTTATAGAGGATTTTATTTTCGTTAAACTTGTGATACAAACTTAGTTGAAAGTTTACTTCATGTTAACTTCAGATTTACTACACATTTTGCTCAGGAACCTTTTGTAATTAGAGCCATCAGTTTGATTTTAGTTTGGGATTCTACATTTCAGAGAAACAAGAACATCTGTACTTTTGTAAGGTTCAGACAATGTTATCATCTTTGTATTTTCTCTACTAGTGTACTGGGAATGCTGTTTCATTGAATTTGTAATCAAGTCTCTTCGTGTTCATTCAGGTGTCTGGACTGTTTGCAAGAGATGAAATGGATGAGATCTTACAAGAATTGATTGGAGAAATGAAGAAAGAGTTTCCCCGCCGCCCACCTACGAATGAAAACTTGTACGACTACTACTTGGCACGATGTCGCCAGAACCTTCATGTTGCCCTCTGCTTCTCTCCTGTATGTATAAACTGTTCCAAGTTTACAAATGGGAAAATTTGAAAGTTGGGAATATTCAAACCCATATTCTACGATGTAGTTTTATTAAACATTGCAGATATTGCTCTAAACAAGTGTATGATACTATTCAAGATTTCTTGATATTTTTTCATTCGAGACTTAAGGATTTGATTAATTTCCTTTGCCATCTTAGGTTGGTGAGAAATTCCGTAGCAGGTCTCTAAAGTTTCCGGGACTGATCTCCGGCTGTACCATGAACTGGTTCCAACGCTGGCCAAAAGATGCCCTGATAGCTGTATCCAACCATTTCCTGGCAGAGTACGACATTTCCTGTACACCTGCGGTCAAAACTGCTGTTGTAGGAACAATGGGCCTTTTCCAGGTCAGGGTTTGGGGTCAATATTTGGGGGGGGGGGGGGGGGGGGGGGGGGGGGGTCAGCAGTACCTGTTCTCACTTGTGTTTTGTTTGTAAAGGTTTTTTCATTTGTTCTTTAGAATTAATTAATAAAAGTAAAAATATTCTGATGATTTACATTACATGGTATACAAGGTGAAACTAACAATTTATGAATGTGACTTTTATTAAGCTGAAATTCCATATGATTGTTTCAGTGATTTATACTGCTTTACAGGACCTGGTGGCAGAGATGTGCAATGATTACTTCCAAAGGTTCCGTCGTCAGACGTACGTCACACCCAAATCCTATCTCTCTTTCATTGCTGGTTACAAAACCATCTACAGTGAAAAGAAAGGGGAGATTGGGATTTTGGCAGAGAGAATGAACACTGGTAAGTACATAGGAGTAAGTGCATATTTGTGTCAAGTGCACAACATTGTGGACACATCAGTAGAATTTATCAGGCCTCTGTCCATCTGGGTGGTGATGTTACACTTCCACAAGTACTGTAAGTACTGATACCTGCAGAGGACATAGTTTCTTGGAACGCTATTGTTTCAAAAATACTTAATTCAAGTTTTTACATATATGTGATCTTGCAGAAATGCACAATTTTTTTTATTTTCTAGTTTGGGATAATTCAATTGATTTTTTTGAAGTAGGTTTTGATAATGAAAGTTCTAACTTTCACAGGTTTGAAGAAACTTGTTGAGGCTACAGAATCTGTGAATGAACTGTCCAAGGAACTTGCTGTTAAGGAGAAGGAGTTAGCTGTGGCCTCCAAGAAGGCTGACCAAGTGTTAGCAGAAGTGACTGTCAGTGCCCAAGCTGCAGAAAAGGTCAAGGCAAATGTGCAAGTGGTGAAGGACAAAGCTCAAGCAATTGTGGACACAATCTCTGTGGACAAAGCAGCTGCAGAAGAGAAACTGGAGGCAGCCAGGCCTGCCCTAGAAGAGGCTGAGCATGCTTTGCAGACGATCAAACCAGCTCACATCTCCACTGTCAGGAAGCTAGGCAAACCACCACATCTAATTATGAGGATTATGGACTGTGTCCTGTTACTCTTCCAGCGGCGTTTGGAGGCTGTCACAATGGATCCAGAGAGGCCATGCCTCAAGCCATCATGGTCAGATGCCTTGAAACTGATGAGCAGTAGCACCTTCTTGAGTGGTCTGATGTCATTCAATAAGGTAAAATCAGTATACATTTATGACTTCATCTCAATGTGAATATATTTGACACAATCCTTTGGTTGTTCTTATGTGTGCAGAATATATTTTGACTTTGATGTCTACAGGATACCATCAATGAAGAGACGGTGGAGCTGTTACAGCCCTACCTAACCATGGAGGACTACTCTCTGGAGACAGCTCAGAAAGTGTGTGGTGATGTGGCCGGTCTTTGTGCCTGGACAAGAGCTATGGCTTTCTTCTTTAGTATCAACAAAGAAGTATTGCCTCTAAAGGCAAACTTAGCGATTCAAGAGGCTCGTCTGCAATCTGCCATGAAGGATTTGAACAATGCCCAGGCACAGCTGGATGAGAAGAATAAGGAATTGGCAGCAGTGATGGCAATGTACGATGCAGCCATGAAAGAGAAGCAGGTTAGTGTGCATGCAACTTCTGGGGTTGAGATGTTAGTAGTATTACAGAAAATATGGACATTAAGTGTTTTTATAAGGGTTATTATCAGATCAGGTATACTTACTGTACATGTATATGTAGAGTATTGCAGTAAAGTTTATGTACAAACAACACTTTATTAGAGAAAATATCCCCACCCCACCCCACCCCCAACCCCCCAAAATTTAAACCCTGCTGAAAAATCACTTTAAAATTTTGTTGGGTAAAATTTCTTGGTTTGCAATTAATAAGTATGTTTGTTTGCAACTTGCTTTCATGGTTGAAGAGCAATTATTGCTTACTTTAGTTCATTTTCTTTTGTTCATGGAAGATTTGAATTTGTGGGCATGTCCATACTTTGGAAAGAATGAAAATTAACTCTCACAAAAATTAGTTTTTCTCAGTACTTTGTTTTCAATAATGGTTTGAAGTACAGTTTCTGTGTACTATAAATCAAATTTCATTTTTAATTAAAAGGTATTTGCTTGAATAAAATGGTGTCTCGCATATAGATGTGTTTCATAGGGAATGAATATCGGATTTGAATTAGATTTATTGGTGTTCATAGTTATGATTAAAAGTTTGTTTACTATTTGCAGTAAAAGCTGTATAAGTACAGTGTATATATAAATCTGTGAAATAAAACTGAAAATCCTAATATTGTAGGCATTAGTGGATGATGCTGAGGCCTGCAGGAGGAAGATGAACAATGCCACTGCATTGATTCAAGGTTTGTCAGGGGAGAGAATTCGTTGGACTGAGGCTAGTAAGGGATTTGAGGCTCAGATCCACAGACTGGTGGGTGATGTCCTGCTCTGTACAGGCTTCCTGTCCTACACAGGCCCGTTCAATCAGGAATTCCGTAGCCTTATTCTGAAGAGCTGGAAGAAGGAGATGATTGGCCAGAAAATCCCCTTTAGTGATGTAAGCTGCATTGCGGTTATTTGTAGCATTCATAGGGGTAAAATTGTAATTCAGTGACGTGTACCTGTACAAACAGCACAAAGAGAAAATAATTTCTCAGAAAAGCTATTGCTTGATCACTTATATACGTTTTGGGAATTTTTATTGCCGTATTCAAGTAATGCAATCATGATTATTATTTTTTTGCTTTCTTATTCATTTAAATGTTTTTTGACTGCCTAATCTATTAATTCTATGTTTTCTTTAAAGGATCTGAATATTGTTTCCATGTTGGTGGACAATGCCACAATTTCAGAGTGGAATCTGGAAGGATTACCCAATGATGAACTGTCCATCCAGAACGGTTTGATTGTAACAAAAGCCTCTCGCTTTCCATTGCTAATTGATCCTCAAGGACAAGGCAAATCATGGATTAAGAAGAGAGAGGGCAAAAATGAATTGCAGGTATGAAAAACATTCTTCAGATCTGATGTATCAGATCTTTAACTATTATGCATGTATTCCATCTCATTTGTCTTTATGGAAGCAAAATCTTTATAACTTTTGAAATACAGACTTTGTCAAAACGATGAATTGGGTAGCGGAAGTGTGTATTGTGATGAGTATCTAGGTTCTGATTTCTCTGGGTTATGCTCTATAGGTGACCGCACTGAACCACAAGTACTTCCGTACCCACCTAGAGGACAGTCTGTCTCTAGGACGACCACTCATCATTGAGGATGTTGGGGAAGAGCTGGACCCTGCCTTAGACAACGTACTGGAAAAGAACTTCATCAAATCAGGCTCAACATTCAAGGTAATACAGTAATGTCATTCACATAGTGAGTTAACATGCAGATTAAATTCTGCAATGATTTAAAATGTATACATGTATTTAATAAAAAATGGGGGGGGGGGGGGGGGGGAAAGAAAACAGGATGCAAGATATTTAGCAAAATTTGAATGAAGTTGATTTAAATTGTGTTTTCAGTACTTCAAGTACAGATCGATTTAAATAATTTTTTGCTTGTTTTTAAAGGTGAAAGTAGGAGACAAAGAGGTGGACGTGATGAATGGGTTCCGTCTGTACATTACCACAAAATTAGGTAACCCCACCTACACACCAGAGGTGTCTGCCCGTACCTCCATTGTGGATTTCACTGTCACAATGAAAGGTCTTGAAGATCAGTTGCTGGGAGTGGTCATCTTGACTGAGAAACAGGTACAAAATCCATTGTATCATATTTATGTGTGTTTATATAAAGAATAAATATCTAGTTAGAAGGATTATGGGGATATAAAAATCAAAGGAGCAGTGGGACATTTGCATCATCAGCAAAAGCGATCATGCATGAATTACCCCATGGTTTCGTTTTATTAAAATTTCTAGTACAACCAGGACATGTTTCATAATGCATTGATTTTTTAAATATTCATATTTTGTAGTTCATCATTTCTTTTATTAATATTGGTTTTGTGTCAAATTGAAAGATGCATGTTTTTTGAAGAATTACAATGAAACACGAAAGGTTTATTGCTGACATTGATAGATGTAAATATTGGGTTTAGATACATGTAACTGTGGTCCTCAACTTAGTGGAGTAAAAGGAGTAATAATAATGACTTTTATGCATAACAAATATGGTACATATGGTGTTTTTTTTACACCATTAGTATTGAAAATAGAAGTATATTAGGAATGATATTAATGATTAAAATTTTACTTTATGATCTTACCCACTGCACGATGAATTGAAATTCTACTAAAACTGATACCTTGACTCAAATTTTGCAGTTTATACATTCAAGATATTCATTTTAATTGCATGAAGTTTACAGGAATATTGCTTAATTTAGCAGATTTGTAGTGTGTAACTATCTGTTCAAACATAGACATTTATTTCATGCTTATGAATCAGCTGATGCTTTACGTTCAGCTCTTTTAGGAAGTACCTCTTGTGAATGGGTGGGCAGGGAAACATTTAAATACTCTGCAATATGAAGCTTGTCAAATGCAATGAAAATTTCATAATTCTCGTGAATTTTTTGCACACCACTGTGAACCCATAAACAGGGTTAAAAAGGTATATTTGGTGTACTGTCTGTACATGTCACATCTATGTAGATACATGTTCATTTAAATACACTGTTAATATTATGATGTATATTTGAAGAGTTGAAACATCAGTGATATATCAGATATATGTAGTTTTATTTGTGATTTTCAAAGGAGACAGTTTTTAATACATGCATAGCAGATCTAGGACAATGATTTGAACTATATTTGAAGCTTTGATCTTTGTATTGAACAGGAACTTGAGCAAGAAAGAGTATCCCTCATGGAAGAGGTAACAGCTAACAAGAGGAAGATGCAGGAACTGGAAGACAACCTCCTATACAGACTGACCTCCACGCAGGGCTCATTGGTGGAAGATGAGTCACTGATTGAGGTGTTGCAGGTCACCAAGGCAACTGCTGAGGATGTCAGTGAGAAACTCAAAGTGGCTGCAGAAACTGAGATTAAAATCAACTCCGCCCGTGAGGAGTTTAGACCTGGTAAGTTGTAGGGAGATTGAATTCATTGGGATTTCTGTCACAATGGAACAGAAAAACTCGTACAGCTGTACGTATAATGTTACTCAGAAAGGAAATGTACAGTATGATAAAAGCCTTTCTGGATCCTCGTAAAAATTAACATTTTATAGAAAGACTTAATCGTCTTCATGTTCAATACAGTTTCATAAAATTTAACTGAAATATTTATCATCATTTGGAGTGCACTTACGTATATAGCATCAAAAGTAATGCAAATTCTCATTTCTTTTCACAAAAATTTTATGAATGTTTTCCTTTCAGAAAACATAGAATTCAGCTTTGGACAAGCTAAACCTTTCTATCATGCATGTGTACTGGACATATGTGGTATCAATATTAAGTTTGTCCAAGTCTGTGCTTGATGTTTTCTAGAAAGAAAAAACCCCTGAAATATCGCTATTTAATGTCGACTTACAAAAAATAGCAACAATGCATCATGTTTATGATCATGTCATATTTCTGGTTTTGTGTTGTTCCAATTAAATTGAGAATAAGAACTGAATTTCATTGGGATAGTGGCACAAAATATACTTAATTTTGAAAGAAAAGTACTAGTGTTGATCTTGGGGACCCTATGAATCCCTTATCATATAAAGAGTCCTCTTAGTTGAAGATGTTAACATATTTGACTGGGTTATTTTTAAAAAATTGTTATTGATGTTGTGGTCCTTCTGCAGTCTCCAACAGAGGAAGTATCCTGTACTTTGTCATTGTGGAGATGAGCATGGTGAACAAAATGTACCAGACTTCCCTTAAACAGTTCCTGGAACTTTTCGACTTGTCCATGGCCAATTCCCAGAAGTCACCTATCACCAGCAAGCGTATCAACAATATCATCGAGTATCTGACCTTTGAAGTATTCCGTTACACCGCAAGAGGTCTGTATGAGATAGACAAATTCCTTTACACTACTCTGCTGACCTGTAAGCTGGAGCTGAATCTTGGAAAGATCCGAATGGATGAATTCCAGACCTTCATCAAAGGAGGTGCCGCTCTGGATCTGAATGCCGTAGAGCCCAAACCCAAGAAATGGATCTCAGACATTACCTGGCTCAACTTGGTGGAGCTCAGCAAATTGGGACAGTTCAGTCAAATCTGTGGTCAGGTGGCCAGGAATGATAAGGTAGGTTTTGATGTCAGGAAGAATTCCTGCTGTCCAGGTTTTATTTTGAAAAGTTATGGGATTGATCAAATTATTTTTGCTACAGACAGGGAAAAGTTTATTGTGGTTATTTGTACCGTGTTTGGAATTTTCTAGGCCTGGAAAAATTGGTTTGATGAAGATG
Organism: Ostrea edulis; assembly: GCF_947568905.1. NCBI lineage: Eukaryota > Metazoa > Mollusca > Bivalvia > Ostreida > Ostreidae > Ostrea > Ostrea edulis. The sequence continues at coordinate 64,289,776 of NC_079166.1, read as the reverse complement.
CTCCGGAGGAATGCACCATACCAGATGGCTACACCACAACGTTGGATACATTCCGTAAACTGCTCCTGATCCGATCATGGTGTCCTGACAGAACTGTGCCTATGGCGAAAACGTACATTGCAGAAGCTATGGGTTCCAGGGTATGTGGCTGTGAAGTTTAATGACAGTCTTATGTACTAGAGATATATCTAAATACATAGAATGTCGTGAAATGGAAAACATGCAAATACAGCAGAGAGTATGAAATTTTTCATTCCTCTGTATAATTTTTGTAGTTTGCTGAGGGGGTGATTTTGAACTTGGAGGAACTGTGGAAGGAATCCAATATAAAGACCCCCATGGTTTGTTTCCTGTCCATGGGGTCTGACCCCACAGAAAATATCATGGCTCTGGCCAAGAAAAACAACATCAAGTGTGGCTACATCTCCATGGGTCAAGGTCAGGAAGTCCATGCTCGCAGGCTCATCTCGGGATCGATGCAGGACGGTTCTTGGGTCCTCCTCCAAAACTGTCATTTGGGTTTGGGCTTCATGGATGAATGCCTGGATTCAGTAAGTAAACTTGGACATGTGGTGATCTATGTGCTCATTTTTATGAGAGACAGTGGTACATATTTTTAAATCCTGGAAGCATGATTCATTACAGCAATTTCTTGCTCATGCTTATTTTGTTTAATAGTTTTCTTTTCATTTTTTAATTGGAAGACATATAGAAATGCCTATCAGAAAGTTTTGATTTGAAGGCTTAAATATTCTTAGATGTATTGTTTTTCTTTTGAATATAGATAAGTATATTACTCCCTGTTCATGTCATCATTCATTGTTACAATGTCCATTCCGTATATCAAAAATTACTAGGTTACATAGGACATATTAGACAACATACACATGTATTAAGTGTTTATGAATTCTTTGAAGTAATTTGATCAATGTTTGAATTTCTTTTTAAAATCGAGCACATTTTGCATTAAACTGTGTCACTATTTCAGATCATTTCAGCTGAGAATGTAAATGAGAACTTTAGGATATGGATGACTACAGAGGAACATCCGAAATTCCCCATAAACCTCCTTCAGAGCTCTATCAAGTTCACCAATGAGCCTCCACAGGGTGTGAAAGCAGGTCTCAAAAGGACATATGCCCTTATCACACAGGTTATAACTCATTCAGCTTTGTTCAACTTGATAATAATGATAATTAAAAATAGTTTCTTTATGTTTGTTCTTGGGAATTGTTAGAAATTAGACTACAATCCATAGGGTGAAAAGATGGTTTTTCATCAATGCTTAGCCCAATTACAATGTGATTTGTGTGAATCAAAAGTTTGGGTTACTTGTACAAACATGTGACAGCACATAACAAGGATAGTATACACACTCAAAAGAATGCAAATCTTTCCTGTGATTTTAAAGTACATTGTATGTAATCAACGATACTTGCATACCAATGTAAATGTATGTTGTAAGTTACACTGCAGAAGATTATATATTTGTATGATTGAATAACAGGAGCAACTGGAGTACACAAACCTGCCCCAATGGAAACCGATGTTGTACGGCGTAGCGTTCCTGCACACCACGGTACAGGAGAGGAGGAAGTTCGGACCTATCGGATGGAACATCCCCTATGAGTTTAATCAAGCTGACTTCACATCCACCGTACAGTTTATACAAAACCATCTGGATGACATTGATCCAAAGAAGGTCAGTAACAGACAATAAGGACCAGTTTGTAATGGGTATGGGGAAAATTAGATGTATTGCTATAAGAATGACTTCATTTCAGATTATTTCGAAAGTTTCTCTTTGAGATCCTACGAAGTAATGGGTTTTTGTCAAAAAGACAAATTTTGTCAAGGCTAAGACATTTTGTATTTCTAATATTTTCATTTCTGTATACATGTATTATTGATTTGAGTTCTTGTGATGTTGTAATATTAGTTACTATAAAAAAAACCTCTTCTATACAGGGTGTGTCTTGGAACACTGTCAGATACATGGCAGGAGAAGTACAGTATGGAGGTCGTGTCACAGACGACTATGACAAGAGACTTTTGAACACATACTGTAAAGTGTGGTTCAGCGAGGCCATGTTCTCAGATAGCTTCCAGTTCTACACCGGTTACAAGATCCCAAAATGTAAGAATTTGGACGAGTACCGGACCTACATTGAGACCCTGCCCCTCAGAGACTCTCCAGAATGCTTCGGTCTGCACTCGAATGCTGACATTACGTAAGTATTAATAAGCTGATTCCACGCCTCATAGCATAAATAGGAATTGTTAAAATCTCTTTGAAGTAGGTGTAGAGATTGATAGTAATATAATTTGATTTCAATTGGAAAAGAATGATCAACATTCATGAAATGAATTTATAATATATTGTATAGAATGGCCAGCTGCTTTTCCATGCCATATGATGGCCATGGACTTTGTCACAAGATTTTCTGAATGTCTGATATTTTCATTCATATTTTAGTGTTGATATAAATTTAAAGATTAATGATAAGAAATAAGGTGGTTTATATATAGCAAAATTTGCCCCAACCATTTAATGTTTTAGAATATGGTTAAGTATCAGTTTCATTCCTTAAATACATCTAGATAGGTCTATTGACCTTTTTTGACCCTAACTGGAGCTACAGATTTGCTGGCTTGGTTGAAATAGAGCCGTGTCATGACTACGATAGCATCAGTACAATGTTACTTGAATGAAGTGCAAGACATACAGTCCCATGTCATTTCCTCAGATACCAGACCAACACTGCCACCACGATGCTTGCCAACATTGTGGACATTCAGCCAAAGGATGCCGGTGGCGGAGGCGGAGAGACCAGAGAGACAGTGGTGTACAGACTGGCAGACGACATGCTGGAGAAACTGCCACAGGACTACATTCCTCACGAGGTATGGGGGTTGTCTTCAAGTTGGTAGGAATGAGAAGTACAATTATTCTGTTGGAGAGAAAGAGAAATGTCTGTCTCCAAGAAGTGATAGTGTTGATGTGTCCAAAAATTTGAGAGAGAAAAATAAATTTAAGCCTTTTCTCTTCAAATGGTAATTTAGGGATCAGTTGTACTAAGGGCTGTTCCAGAAATGATCAAATGGGGGGGTCGGGCGGCAAACAACATTTTTTTGTGTGGGTGGTCGTATTTTTTCATATTTTATTTGGTCCGTGGTTGGACTGTTAATAAAATATTTATTATGGGTAGTGGGTAGTTTCTATTGTTTTTTAATTTTGTGCCACATGGATGTTGAGTTTTCAGAATATTTTTATTGTCGCTCTTGTCGTGTTGGTTACAAAACGTCGGAGGGAAAATTGAAAACGTGCTTTCGAAATCGGAAGTAACATAGAACTATTCGAGTTGTCGCTCTTTGCAGCGCATAACTTTCCATTACGGCACTCTTCAAATTAGAGGCGCATTTAGTAGGGTCTGTTGGGACGTGATGGCGGCGAACTCTGTTCTGTAGATTATTACAGTTTACAGTGCATCGATTTTGGGAATATTTTGAAACCAATAGGTATTCTGTTTTCTAATAAAAATAGGCAAACCTTGGTTGATTTATGCGAGGGTACCGATGCGTTATATTTATCAGTCTGTGATGGTGATATAGAGGCCTCCGGGTGCGGGCTCCAGTAGAAGACGAACGATTCGTGGAAAAACATATCCATACCCATTTCATGATAATAGCATCGCTTGGACTCCCAATCTTTCCAACATTCCCTTCATAGATGCCTTTGATTGTTGATGTGACATCATTTCTTCGGAACTACTGTGATACAATGTCGCACAGGCATTACTGCATCATTGACTAATATGTTGACTGCTACCGTTTGAGCGAGGGCAGCTTTCATTAATTAGAAAATTTGTACGAGTGCCCAGTGTACAAGAAGCCCCGGCGTACCGATTTGACATACATCTTCCCACTACAACTGAAGACCATTAATTAGAAAAATGAAATTCATATGATAATCCCCTTGTAGCAATGGTATGTTCTAAAAGAGAAAATTAGAACAAGTTTTATAATATTGTACATAATCCTAGTTGTAACACAATGAAGAAATATTTCAGCATTCACATATAATCATTGAATAAAATTGCAACATCATTGATTTCAGCCCCTCTCCTGGAATGCTGTTGTTGTGAGGATACATTAATTAAGATCAATTTACAAAACTAGAATTAAGGATTTTTCAATCGTTAATTTATTTAGCAAGTGACATGGAGTTGGTTATCATGAGGGGGGGGGGGGGGGGGGGGGGGTGTCATCGTGGTTTGCATTACCAGACATGTTAAAAGGAAATGGATTGAAGCACTTGTTATTTTTAGTCACGGGAAAAAAACCAAAGACTTTAAAAAAATGTTTTCAATCCAATCGATTTTTTGTAATTTTTTAAATACCACTAATTCAGTACCTGTGATCCCTCACGTATTCTAACAGTTATTAAGAAGTTAGTCTCCCTTTTTTTTTTTTGGTTAGAATAATAAATTGCTATTGAGAATTTAGTATTTTAATGTTCACGTAATAATAATGTCCCAGTAGTATGACTTTTAAGAAGTACATATTTAGATCCGCCACTGTCTGCCTTATTATGACGTACGTCAAAACGTAGACATGACGTAACACATCATCTTAGCCTGCCTTTCATAAACATTGCACTCCGTTAAACATTTCGCCTAATGGTGCACTAAATTTTGGAGCTAGGAGGCCACAAGATTAGGATGATATTCTGCTTAAGTTCACAATCATATTCCAAGGTGTGACTTGTCGAGATCTCAGCTATTTTTGACAGGGGACTTCTGGGATTGGCGTCAAAAAATTTTCCTTGTTAGAGGTTGAGATTTAGCTCGGATTATTTCCCGTGCTTTAGTCATTAGAGCTCGCAGTACGAGCCTGCGCTTGCTACTAGAATGTTTGTTCCGAAAACATCGCGAGATTTGTACTGTTTTCATTTTTTGAAATATTTTTGCGGTGGGTCTGGTTAAGTTTTTTTTTAATTAGATGGGTCATTGTAAAATGAGTTATCTTAATTTGATGGATCATGGGGCAATTTCTTATATATTTTTTTTATGGGTGCTTGGTATATACAAAAGGTGCCTCCCAACCCCCCATGTATTTATTTCTGGAATAGCCCTAATGTGTATTCTTTAGCTGTGAATTGTATTGACCTTTACACTAGTATAGAGTTTACATGTAATTGACAAGGTTAATTTACATGTGTTTTGTTCTTGCTGGTTATAAGATAATACGTATAGTACATCTAGAGAATGTTAAGTAAGATTAACGTTCATGACAGGTGAAAGACAGATTGAGGAAGATGGGCCAGCTTCAGCCAATCAACATCTTCCTTCGCCAAGAGATTGACAGAATGCAGAAGGTCATCACACTGGTCCGTACCACTCTCATGGACCTGAAACTGGCCATTGATGGAACCATCATCATGAGTGAGAACCTCCGTGATGCACTGGACAACATGTTTGATGCTCGTGTCCCCACCAACTGGAAGAAGATTTCCTGGGAGTCTGCTACATTGGGTTTCTGGTTTACAGACCTGTTGGATCGAAACCAGCAGTTCTCTACTTGGCTGTTTGACGGTCGACCAACTTCCTTCTGGATGACTGGCTTCTTTAACCCACAGGTGGGTATTCCATGTGATGTTTATTATAGATCTACAGGTTGAGATGAGCAATGTGTAGAATGTGGAATTGCATTCCATCTTTTCATAGATGTAGATTCCATTGGATATTCGTGTAGCCGTTTATGTATAGTTAATGTATTCAGAAATAAAATGTAAACTAAATGTTAGAATACACTTAGTGTGTGTTTTCTTATTGCATGCTACCTAATGTTATAGGGTTTCCTGACCGCCATGCGACAGGAGATTACGAGAGCTCACAAAGGCTGGGCTCTGGATGCTGTTGTGTTGGACAATGACATCACGAGGATGATGAAAGAGGACATTCACACCCCACCTAACGAGGGTCAGTTATAAACACTATATTATTGTAAAATTTTAAAGGGAGTAATAATTCACACACAGAGAAGAGTTTTCCCAGTTCATTCATATAAAATGGGTGTGAAATTTTCATAACGGTGTGTATCTTATGGAGAATTTGTTTTAAGCACAATTTTGACCGAGTTTTATGTAAAACTATTTAGCTTGGCAAGGAATTTGTTCCTTTTGTGCTCCGTTTTGATACTGTGATTGAGGTGACTTGTCATTACAGGTGTGTACATTTTTGGCTTGTACCTGGATGGTGCTGGATGGGACCGCAGAAACTGCCGCCTGATTGAGCCCACACCTAAGGTTCTCTACACCTCACTCCCAGTCGCACACGTCTTTGCCATCAATGTGGACAAACCAAGCAAGACTTCCAATTTGTACGAGTGCCCAGTGTACAAGAAGCCCCGGCGTACCGATTTGACATACATCTTCCCACTACAACTGAAGACCAACAAAAATCCAGATCACTGGATCCTGCGTGGTGTTGCTCTGTTGTGCGACATAAAATAAACTGCAATTCATTCAGACTTGTGATAAAACATGCAACTCGGTGTTTTTTCTGTGTGGTGTTTTGCCATTTCTAACTAACTTGATAAAATATGTGATGCATGACAGTTTGATAAGGACACCAGGTCACTAAACCCGTGTCATTTTCTGTTTTCTACAAAGCATTACGATGATTGTGATATAAGCCCAGTTAAGTTCCTCAAGATGTGATTTGTATACCAGTATTTATATTTAAATCTATTATTCCGTCCAGTTATTTTTCTAACCAGAACAGTATTTTTGTATGATTATTTTTGGTGTGTTCTATTTTATATTTCTCCTTGTTTCCACTGTGACAGTAATATTACACATTTATTCATGACTTACCCAAACAAGCACAAAATTGTACTCTTAAACATTTAATATTCAATTTTTTATTTATTTACTCCATTTGTTGTTATACATGCACCAAGAATTGTTGTTTTGTTACATGTTTACAATATATTATGAAGAAAATTTAAATTTTGTGTTGATTTGAAATAATAAAATATAACATGCAACACTGTTTTTAAATTATGATTTGACAATCTACACAAGTTTTGGATGGAATTATCTACAAGGTGTAAATGTCTAGTTTGTAGCATTATGGTTTATATAAACAATGGAAATATGTACAAATGTAGTAAAATGTCTAATCAATGAATCAGATTATGCAGAAATTACACTTGCTTTTTGTATGCCCCAATCATACAAATAAAACTAGACATTTATTCCTTATTTCATATATCAATGAAAGGACACCACTATCATCAGGACAGGCTGTGGAATCATTTAAGTGTCTGTGGATGGACAAGATTTTATTGGTTCCCTGAGATGTAATTCTGTTGATATGATTTCTGTACATTGAAACATAAATTTTGTGGTGGTTTGAAATTTTTGGGATGGGAATATCCATGAAAATTAAGCTCCCGCAAAATTTAATCATTTCAAAGTAGATTGCATTGAAACCACAAAGGCTTATGACTGACAAAACATTGATAAATGTGACTAGTTGTCATCAGCTGACAGAACATTGGTAAATGTGACTACATGTAGTTGTCATCAGTTGACAGAACATTAGTAAATGTGACTAGTCATCAGCTGACAGAACATTGGTAAATGTGACTAGTTGTCATCAGCTGACAGAACATTAATAAATGTGACTACATGTAGTTGTCATCAGCTGACAGAACATTGGTAAATGTGACTAGTTGTCATCAGCTGACAGAACATTGGTAAATGTGACTAGTTGTCATCAGCTGACAGAACATTAGTAAATGTGACTATTTGTCATCAACTGACACAGAACATTGATAAATGTGACTAGTTGTCATCAGCTGACAGAACATTGATAAATGTGACTAGTAATCAACTGACACAGTAATGGTAAATTTATGTGACTAGTTGTCATCAGCTGACAGAACATTGGTAGATGTGACTAGTAGTTGTCATCAGCTGACAGAACATTGGTAAATATTAGTTGTCATCAGCTGACAGAACATTGGTGAATGTAACTAGTTGTCATCAGCTGACAGAACATTGGTAAATGTAACAAGTTGTCATCAGCTGACAGAACATGGTGAATGTGACTAGTTGTCATCAGCTGACAGAACATTGGTAAATGTGACTAGTTGTCATCAACTGACAGAACATTGGTAAATGTGATTAGTTGTCATCAGCTGACAGAACATTGGTAAATGTAACTAGTTGTCATCAGCTGACAGAACATTGATAAATGTGACTAGTAGTTGTCATCAACTGAAGGAATATTGAAAGTATACTCGGATGCTTTGTACATGTACAGTCAAACCTTGGATTCTGGACACTTGGTTCAAAACAAAACTATACAGTCAATTAAATTACATCCATTTCAGAGTTGAAAGTGTTCAACTATTTAATGCTAAACAATATAGTTCTGAAGCTTCCAGATTGTTGACCTCCAGATAAATGTTGTCACTCCAGATAAATGTACTGTCACTCCAAATAAACGTACTGTCACTCCATATAAACATATTGTCACTCCAGATAAACTTAAATGTACTCTCACTCCAGATAAAGATTGTCACTCCAGATAAACTTAAATGTACTCTCACTCCAGATAAACTTAAATGTACTCTCACTCCAGATAAACATACTGTCACTCCAAATAAACACACACAATCACATGATAATGTAATATATCAAAAAAGGAGAAAATATTTGGCTGGACCGGGAATCGAACCAGGAACACCTGCATCACTAGTCAGGTGCTCTAACCACTGAGCAACCCAGGTTGGAATCCATGGTCTGTATAGCCCTAACTACTACATTTCTCCCTCCTTCAATTTGTCTTTGCCCCCAAAAACATAAAATCCAGATTCTTTTGCCCCAGGCAAGACTTTTACCTGAAGTCATGGGATGGTCAATGGCACCAACTGTAATATATAGAAAAGCAAAAAATCTGTGGCTTGACTGGAAATCAAACCCTTGACCCCTACATCACTCAGTCAGGAGCTGCAATCACTGAGCTACTAATGCCAAAGTCCATGGTCCGTATAGCCCTCACTACTACATTAATAACGAGTAAGGGAAGACATGTTCAGTTAAATTACAAACTTGTGATACATCATATCAAAATGTAAGTACTGTATATTCAAAATGTTTAAAAATCTCCCAGTGATCTTGTCTACAACTGAAGTTGTTTTTGAACATGATACATAAACTCCAGTTGTAAGCAATTACAATACATATTATGATAGTCAAAAGACTTGATTTTTAAAATCTTTTTCTTCAAGTGACCTTGACTTATCCAAATGACCTTAAATCTGTGTAATGTCTCACCTTCAGGTCATACACATTGCTTGCATGAATAACAGATATTCAATATTGCTGTTACAAAGACAGGCCCTAGCTATTTCATTTCCCCATTGATCCATGGTAACAACAGATCTTTGGGTCCTCGGCTGTCTTTGTGTAATGTATTATACATTATTGCATGATAGTGAGGGAGATATGAAGATTTATTCACCCAAGAAAAATCATATTCCTGAAGGGGAATTAATATGGTTTTTCTTGGGTGAATAAATCTTCATATCTCCCTCACTATCATGCAATAAATTGTTTATTATACCGAAACAAAACAAGACTACAAAAATGCATTTGAAATTGGAGTCCGCTCATATATATATTATATTCAGCTGAGATTGCCCTAATGGTAACACTGCGCTGTCAACGTATTAGACGGTACAAACAACGAAATACAGTGATATGATAACCAGTTTTTGTATTTCCATTCTCCTTGAATGCTGATTTACATGCTTGTTTATGTATCAACCAAACCTGGAGATTTTTAAAGTGTGTATCAGAGACCCACATATTGTGTGCCTTTCGAAATTATGAAAGTACAATGACTCGAACTTATTGTGATGTCACAATAAAGAAAGTGTACGAGGCTGCCCAAGGATTAAATATGATGGGGAGATATGATGTTTGAGAGGGAGATTTGAAGTTTTGTCATCCCTAGCATGTGACTGTTTAGACCAATCAGATTACGCGTTGCATATAATTTTCATACTGAGGTATAATAAGAGGAGCTGCTGCCTTTCTTCTATCTGCAGCACTTGGCCAGGATATGATTGCAGACAGACAGATGGACAGACATCTACCCCTTTCCAATGCAAATGAATATAAAGAAAACAATTCCATTTTAACCTTACTCGCAGTATCGGTGACAAACAAACTACAAGATAAAAACACGAAATGCATAATGTGACAATATTTAATTTTATAAGAAATAATGAACAATCACAAAATATAAGAAATATGAGGAACAAAAAAGTTAGAGACTAGACTCGTACACAATATAGAATAAAATCTTCAATCAGTATTCCAAAACCATAACCAGTTTTTCAACTTACATTCTTATAATAATTGATTTGGAAAGAACAGTTGAAGAAGAGCATGTATTTAGTTATCTATCAGATCTTGAAATGCATATTGAATATCATACACTAATAAGCTTACTACAGAGTAATTCGAAATTAAAACAATAATACATGTACACTACAAATACCTAATAATGTAAAAAAAAAAAATGCAACAACCATAAAAAAAAGTTTGCTACAATATACCCTACAATTTACTCTGTGAATATACTCAAGTAATTAAATTTCCAGGTTGTTTATATCATGGTGGAAAATAAACAATGAAAGCATAGGGTGACAAGTAATAATCTGCTAGGACCATTACGGAGAAGTACACTTCCCATGTTTCCATTGTACTTAAACATAAATCAGAAACTGAATCAAAAAATGTTGACTCAAGACCAGGCAAAAAAGAACAATATCTAGTGTTTCTACAAATATTCCATTTCTCTACTAAAAAATTTTAAAATCATAATAAAAGTCCAAGAAAGTTAAATCAAATATAGGTTTTACAGTATTACAATGATAATGTATTAAAAGATTTCTTTACTCATTTTACTAGATAAAATTAATATTTCATGATTGTAGGACAATGTGTTGATTGAATTCACACAATATTTAGTGGACTCAAAGTAACCAATACATTACATGTATGTACGATGTGATCAATACAAGTCCACTGATGACACATACATCTGAAGTTATACAAGATATGCATACCATCATTACCATGTGTATTACGTAACCTTGGTTTCTAACTAAGGAAAATCCGAGGAGTGACGATTATATATAATGACAGAAAAACGAACCTTAATTATTAAGTAATTGAAAGGATGCAATAATCCTGTTATTACATTTTGGTCTTTGTACACTTGATACAAGCATTTTCATTTTACCTTGATCAACACTGCCATAGATTTCCATATGAACACCCTTATTGCACATAGAATATGTTCAACAACACTACATTTCTAACAAAGCAAACCCTCATACATCACTGAAGTTTTCAGTTTGTCAGCACCAAGCAAAATCACAGACAGTCTAGGGTTTACAAAACAGATCTCTGATCAATGCATTTTTTTTCGTTTTCCAATATATTACAGTACAAAATATGAAGTAGTTCATATATGATTTACACATAAACCACGATATACCTGGTAAGAATAATATGGTATGAAACTAAACTACATTGTACATACTAGTCAATATTCATATTTTCTGTGTCATAAGAAAATATGTCATATTTTCTTCAAACATCCACTGAAAAATGAATGCCACAACTAATATGTATAGAAAGTTTGTATTCAATACAAACATATGGTATCAGAAATAATTTCCAGGTAACAAAAAAAATGTTAAGTTCTAGTCAAATTTTACAGAGCACGATGGTCGTGATATTGGTCACTGCGACCTTTTAAGATTCATAACATTCCTTTTCTGCATATTCAAGATTTTTAAAATCAATATTCTGTAAAACCCACAAATTTTCATGGAGGTCAAAATTTTGTTGCTTTTATGGTATAAACCATACTTTGTAACATCCCACATGAAATGTGAGCAAGCAAGACTACTCTTCATTTAAATCAATACCCATGGACTATCATATTGTTTTCAAGCCCTTTGATTCTCTATGCAGAAATTGTCATTGCTCCACCTCACCTCCATCAATTTCCACTGTTACCCCTTCATCTTAAAACATCCCAATAACTGTATTCACTTTGGCACTACACATTTGTATGTTGTTATGTTCTAATTGTTAACATTAACGTCCCTGTTCCACATTTTGTGTAAAGAATAAACTATGAATAAGTTCAACAAAAAAGGCACATGTGGGTGACAGCACATAACAACACCATTACATCAATAACAACATACATCCACACCTACTGCAACCAAAAGATTGGTGATTCTTCCCACACTAAAATTATTCATTTCCTACGTTCAAAATTCATTAAATCACGCAGGATTTTGAATTGGTATGCAATTTACATACATTATCACAGATTAATAACATTTTTATGATGGCAAACAGGTTGTTGTCTGCTGTATACTGTAACATTACACTCCTTGGGAGGGGAGAGACACCTGTATTTTTGATTGAAGCCTGTAATGACCTGCTGAATTTAATGCTTAACAAATATTGATACAAACATACAGAAACTAGTGGTTTGGCAGCTGCAACATTTATGATGTCTAAAAACTGCTCTGGTCATACTCCATTTGACAGACAGTTGAATTGCATTATAGATATTTAAAAAACACATGCATGTACATGTATATATATATTAAAACTCCACCTTTGTGTCACAAATGAGTTTTGAAGCATTTCCTCCCCGTTAAAAGTAATAAATCTGATCTGTCAAATCATGTGCTAGAGGAACATCATTGTTCCTGCTAAAAGGTGATTTGTTAATGACACAATCCAGAGCACAACTGCACCGGAATATAACAATCCGAATGGTACACAATAAAACAACAATTACAGGTAAGTAGTGATGTCATCAGACCACTGTTGCCACTCCCACACACAAATATAACCCATACAATATTTTACCAGGTGGACAGCAAAAAATAAATCTTGAGAGGATGTGATAATAATTAACACAAATTTCTAACAATGAGTAATTATCCCCGCCCTGTCTTCCCTCATCATCCTCAGTCTATGACATATGTAGTTGATAGGTGATATGAACTGGTTCCCCTATCCACACCTTTGTCACCAGAGGGAGGCGTCGTTGTTGGAGGAGGCGTTGTTATTGCGCCCCATGCGAGGTGTGGCTTGGGGGGTGTTGTCCTTACTGTTCAGGCTGTAGCTAAAACCCTTGGATGTATAGTTAGAATTCCAGGTGGATGTACTACCTACAACAGGAAATTGACTTATTACATGTGATGAAGATCAAAATATGTGTATCTTCTCTGCACATAAGAGATTTATTGTTTACTCTTCAGTCTATTTGATATGATCATATTTTAAACTTTCCATCACTTACTGTTTTGTATTTGTTTTTTTTAATCTATAATCTGACTGATGCACAGAGCACTTGTGTCTAACTTATTGGTTATATAATATTTCAAAGAATAAGCTTCCCAAAAAACCATTATTATTAAATATAAGCTGTCACTCTCTCTGTCTCTCTCCTGAACAAAAATTAAGGTATTTGTAATTAAGTTTTAGAAGCACACTTTCATGGGAAAATCAAAAGGGAAGTAACTCCCAAATCTGTAAAATAGAAACAAAACACACACACCCACAATCCACATACTTTACAGAAAACCCTCACTTAGTGACCCTTGTAAACTAATTAAGCGTAACCGTTTTAGACAAATCATATTTGAACTTGTTGTAATAGCTTGATTATGAAATACGTGTAGAGAAAACTGCATTTCAACATCAGCAAATGTCACTACCAATAGCTCTTAGAATCTTTCCCAATCTTTAACAAAGTGGACAAAATCATAAAGAAACTAGTGGGTATTGTTTTTTACAAAAAAACCCCAGATGTCTCCCCTTCAAAGTTTGATTGTCTAATAACCGGGGCAACAATAATGAGTGTAAGCGTCTTAATGTCTGCTTTCCAAGGAATGGGCCAAGGTAAAAAAAATTTGGTATGCTACATCTTGTCTTAAATCTGCCTTCCATGTTGTAAGTTTGAAAACCTAATGTCAAAGGGTTCTCAGGTTATGGTCTGGACTATACTTTGATGTAAAAGAGTGACCTTGACAATGTAAGTAGGTCAAGAATGTTGGTGATGTGCACCCCCTCCTCAATATTGCCTTTCCATATTACAAGTTTGCAGTCTTGATGTCAAACAAATCTTAGTTATGAAACCATCAAGTTTTTTTTTTAAACATGACATTGAATGAAGAAATGGGTCAAGGTAAAAAATGTTGGTACAGTACATCTTGTCTTAATGTCTGCTTTCCATGTTGTAAGTTTGAAATCCTAATGTTAAAGGGTTCTCAGGTTATAGTCTTGACTATACTTTGATGTAAAAGAGTGACCTTGAATGAAGAAATGAGTCAAGGTCAAAGATTTTGGTACAGTACATCTAGTTCTCAGGTTATAGTCTTGATGTAAAAGAGTGACCTTGACACTGTAAGTGGATGAAGGTCAAAAATGTTTGTGGTGTGCACCCCTCTTCCATATAACCTCTCCATATTCCACGTTTAAAGTTTTAATGTCAAACGGTTGTCAAGTCAGCTTTTGGCCTGGACTATATTTTGACATAAAAAATTGACCTTGACTTTTTAAATGGGTCAAAGTTAAAATTTTTTGGTGGAATTCCCGCTTTCCTCATTCCCCCTTCTCACATTCTAAGTTTGAAGTCTTAATGTCAAAGCGTTCTAAAGTTATGGTCAATTCTAGTTTCTGTGGAAACGAGGGGGTTATTTATATTTGGTCTTTCTATCCCCCTCGTTTCTGTCCAAGCCCTCATAAAGTATGTGGGAAATCAGTCGCGCTTCGGTTTGAATTTATTTCAGCTTACATTTGATGTGAATCGTTTGAAAACTTACATAAATCAATTCATGAATGATTTTGCCACAAGGGGATACAATTGAAACCATTTAATTCCACACGAAAGCAACGATAATCGTCGTCATTTCAAACACAACAGCCTTTCGCTGTCAAATTCGCCTCCATGATAAACAATGACTTCAGTGCATGTGTCACCTTATTTTGTAAAACAGCTAGAGGCCCAATAGGGATGAAATTTCTTACTTTAGTAAATCGCACACAAATCTAACTTTTTCAGTTTATTTTTTTATTACACGTATAGTATTTTTGTGAATGGACATATTTTTCTGAATTTGAAAATACAGAAAACAATATTGATAAAAAGGAAGTTGTTACATAAATTATTCTAAGTGTTTGTTGAAATGAAAAAATAGAAGAAAATGTACGTAATATATTTAAATGTAATCGTAAGTTCGATATTGTCTGAAATAAATGCGCATATTGTTTTTGATGTGCTGTTTGTTTTAAAAAATGTCATTGTTGTAACAAAAAAAAAAGAAAGAAAGAAAGAAATGAATAATAATAAAAAGAAAGAAAAAAGATAAACAGAAGTGTTGAAATGTATGGGATTAAATATTGTTTGATTTATCTCGACCATAATATCAGGCGCGGATTTAGATTTTCAAAGAGGATGAACCAGAGGATCTGTTGACTGTTGTTGATACTATGATATGTGTTTTGTACAGTGTACTTATTTTTTATCGTATGCTTGCAGTATTATAAGTTAGTTACCGATTAAAACATCCTTTAAAAAAGAATTAAATATGACAAACGTTATATTTACAATGCTCATTGATAAATGTTCAATATCTGACAAAAAACTTAATTCACTTAGTCTTCATCAACACCCCCCCCCCCCCTTAAAACAAAATTTGATGATGTTGAAAATAATAATCAGCGTACATGAATATCGATGTCGGATTGCATAAACTTGCAGGAGTTTCGAACCCCTCCCCCATAAATATTTAAAATTAAGTTTTGATCCAGCATTGATGATTTGACATTTCCCCTAAAAGAGTTCAATTGATTCTTTCGGACGCATGTGAATGAATCTCTTTGTTAGATAATTACTGTAATGTCCAGTTTGATATTGGGGGTAATCGTTCATTAATGATACTCTAGAAAGTCTATCCTTGCCTATTGTGGAACGTAAAGCACATCTTTCCAAGTAAGTGTTGAAATGAAAAGGACCTTTCTGCTTTGCAGTTGGTAACGGGTAAGGTGCAGTCAATGAAGAATTATAATTTCTGCAGGGTGGAAAATATCTTTATTGAATTCCGACAAGCATTCCACTTGGCATCAACTAAATCTACGACTGACCGCTTCTGTTTCCAAGCGCTGGCCTCCTGTTGGAGAGACGTGGGTGATTAAAAGTCATTTCCCCGCATAAATAAACTCTCTCACTCCCACTCCAAAATCAAATGGAGGATTGCACCCCCCCCCCCCCCCCCCGAAAGTAAAGGTATAATGAATAAATATATAATAACAACAAAATATGAAAACAAAAATGAATGAATATAAAAGGGGGGAAAAAGATACATGAGATGCGGTTCCTTTAATGATATCTAATCCCATTTCAGGAATGCAGTACACACTGTTCATTTTAATTTGCACCTTTGAGTGGTCTTTTTAAAATATCTTTTATTCACAATTACATTTTTTTACTTATTTTGTTCCCAGTAATTCATTTTCATATTCAGAAAATAAGTCCATTCACAGATATGAAATACATTGCGTGTGATGAGAAATAAACTGAAAAGGTTAGATTTGTGTGCGATTTACTAATAGTAACTAATAGTAACTCATTTCACCCCTCTTGGGCCTCAAGCTGTTTTACAAAATGAGGTGACGCATGCGCTGAAGTCATTGTTTATCATGGAGGCAAATTTGACAGCGAAAGGCTATTGTGTTTGAAATGACGACGACTATCGTTGCTTTCGTGTGGAATTGAATGGTTTCAATTGTATCCCCTTGCGCAAAATTATTCATGAATTGATTTATGTAAGTTTTCAAACGATTCACATCAAATGTAAGCTGAAATAAATTCAAACCGAAGCGCGACTGATTTCCCACATACTTTATGAGGAAACGAGGGGGATAGAAAGACCGAATATAAATAACCCCCTCGTTTCCACAGAAACTAGGTCAATTCATGTTTTTCTTAATTTGACCCTTAATGAAGAAAGGGGTCAAGGTCAAAAATTTTGGTGCACTCTTCCATATCATCTCTCCATATTCCAAGTTTGAAGTTTTAATGTCAAACAGGTGTCAAGTCAGCTTTTGGTCTGGACTATATTTTAACATAAAAAATTGACCTTGACTTTATAAATGGGTCAAGGTCAACATTTTTGGTGGAATTCCCCTTTCCTCATTCCCCCTTCTCACATTCTAAGTTTGAAGTCTTAATGTCAAAGGGTTCTAAAGTTATGGTCTATTCATGTTTTTCTTAATTTGACCTTGAATGAAGAAAGGGGTCAAGGTAAAAAATGTTGGTGGAATTCCCCCTTTCCTCATTCCCCCTTCTCATATTCTAAGTTTGAAGTCTTAATGTCAAAGGGTTCTAAAGTTATGTTTTTCTTAATTTGACCTTGAATGAAGAAAGGGGTCAAGGTCAAAAATTTTGGTGCAGTGCACCTTGTATCTATGTCCTCTTGCCACATTCCAAGTTTGAAATCGTAATGTCAAAGGGTTCTCAGCTATTGGTCTGGACTATATGTTGACATAAAAGATTGACCTTGACTTTATAAGTGGGTCAACATCAAAAGTTTTGGGGGCGAACACCCCTCCTCCATACCATCTCCTAATGTTCCAAGTTTGAAGTCTTAAAGCCAAAGGGTTCTCTAGTTAGGGCCCGGACAAAATTTGGTTGAAGAAGAAGAATAAGAAGAAGAAAAATGACAAAAATATGTCTCCCCTTTGAAGGGGAGACATAATACAGAGGACTTGGATATTGGAAACTTGAAGCCTATTCTCCTTGACAAAAACAGCTCAGATGGAACTTGAAAAGTGAAATACCAGTATAATGCTTTAAAACAATATACAAACCCTGAGCATTGCTGCTCTTGGTGGAGTTTGGTGATCCAAATCTGGAGTCATTTTTATCTGTGAATGAAACATATGACTGTAAGTATGATAATAACAAGAGGTACTGTGAGCAATGCTCACTAAGAATACCCCCCGTTTACCCCAATCTCCCAAAGGGTGTAGTTCATAGGTATAAATTACCTCTTTCCTGAGTGTAAAAGAGAAAGGGCATGACAAAACCTTGGGTAGTCTCTTTTTTAGGAGTACGCTTGACCTTTGACCTTAAAATCGATAGGGAACATCTTCGTCCCGTGGGTAGTCCATATGTATGAAATAGTGACTGTAGGTAGAAAGGATAACGCTTTAGAGCCCAGAAACCATATTGCTACTTCGATGTTCAGTGTGCTTGACCTTTGACCCCTAATTTGATAGAGAACATCTTCGTCCCATGGGTAGTCCATATGTATGATATGGTGACTGTAGGTGGAAAGGATAACCCTTTAGAGCCCGGAAACCATATTGCTACTTTGATGTCCAGTGCACTTGACCTTTGACCCCAAAATTGATAGGGAACATCTTCGTCTCATGGGTAGTCCATATGTACAGTCCCTGAAACGTTCTTCTTTCCCACTTGAACGGTGAGCGAATGGTGAACGCACAGTGAGCGAACGCAGAGCGAACCGTGAACAAACGCAGAGTGAACGGTGAACGCAATTTGGTGAACGGTGAGCGAACGCAGAGCGCAAAGTGAACGGTGAACGAACGTTGAGTGCACGCTGAACGCAAAATGGTCTATTTACTCGGAATGTTTCGGATTTTTCTCTGGGATTTTACTTATTTCATAATCAAATAATAAAATACATGTACATGTATATTTCATCAATTAATAAAAAAAATGAAATAAACCGGACAGCGTATTTTACAGTTCTGGATATATTCAATGTAATATATTTTTGTACAAGTACCAAGTATACATCACATGTATATATTTCATGAAATTATCGCAAATTGTACATTAATACACGCAACAGTCATACACAAACAAAAACAAATTTCGTATGTGCATTGCGTATACATGTACCATTAAGTGTACAGATACATTTAATGCATGGGTATAATATATATACAATGCATGTGAAAAGGAAAACACTATTAGTCTATATGTGTAGTGACATCCAGAATTTACAGGTGTTCATGTATGGCTTCAAACTTTACGAGCTCGATCGTTTGGGATACCTGTAATTAACAAACACCCCCGAAAGGAGTCGAGATAGATGCAGTAAACAAACAATACGGACGGTATAGCTTGTGTCAACACCTTAACACTCCTAATAATATTAAATATTCCTACTTAAATTTTGCGTCATTCATTTGTCGCAGCTACATCGACCCCAGGAAATAATCCTAGAATTTATGCGCATGTAAATACAAAACTTACTATTTTTATTATTTATGTGACCATAGATTGCAGTCAGATCGTGCAATATTTGTATATATTTGATGTAGATAAAACTGTTTATTGTACTGAACTACCCGTAGAATGTTTAAAAGCTAATGCAGAAACGCACAAGATAAACAATTACATCTTTGCATTAAAGACAAATGTTACAAAAGTTTCAATTTGGCAAGAGTACTAAATATCAGTTTATTGACAATGTCTTTCATAAATATAGGCGTAAAAATAGCTACATCAGTTTGACATTCAGACACGTACATACGGTACAATGTACATTATGTAGCATAGTTTGTTTTTATTTTTCAAAGTGGGGGGTGGCTTGTTTAAAACTCTTGTCAAGCAATGCAAAACAAGAGGTACCGTGAGCAATGCTCACTAAGAATACCCCCTGCTTACCCCAATCTCCCAAAAGGTGTTGGTAATAGGTATAAACTACCTCTTTTCTGAGTGTAAAAAACAAATGGCATGACAAACCGAACCATATTGCTACTTCGATGTCCAGTGTGCGTGACCTTTGACCTTTTGACCTCAAAATCGATAGGGATCATCTTCATCCCATGGGTAGTCCATATGTATGATATGGTGACTGTAGGTGGAAAGGATAATGCTTTAGAGCCCGGAAACCATATTGCTACTTCAATGTCCAGTGCACGTGACCTTTGACCTTTTGACCCCAAAATCGATAGGGAACATCTTCATCCCATGGGTAGTCCATATGTATGATATGGTGACAGTAGGTGGAAAGGATAATGCTTTAGAGACCGGAAACCATTGCGTCTACAGACGGACGGACAGACGGACAACCCGATTCCAGTATACCCCCCCACAACTTGTTGCGGGGGGTATAATAATTATAATAATTTGTGATTTTGCCCGAACTTGTAAATGCTAAATCTTGAACACAGGGGAAGAGGTTTTCATTACCTGAAACAGCCTTATTTTTTGTACTTGGGTTAAATTCATAACGACAAGCTCTTACATTTATATTCGTCTCTCATTTAGAAGTTTTTTGTTTTTTGTAACAAAAGCTCAAATGAACCTTTCGGCATTCACAGTGGATAATCCTTTTTTTGGTACTTCAAAATTAAATTTCTGATATAGTAAGAAAGTCTCCTTCCACTCTTACGCACATGTTCAATTTTCATTTTCGCCTTGCTATCAAGATTGGTCCTTTCACTTTGGTGTTCCGAATGACAATGAAAAGACTGAATGATGAACGAACGGTGAGCGCACCCTGAACGCTTTGTGAACGGTGAACGAACGGTGAGCGCACGCTGAACGCAAAACTGTGAACGGAGAGCGCACGGTGAACGAACGGAAAAATGGTAAAGTAGAACGTTTCAGGGACTGTATGATATGGTGACTGTAGGTGGAAAGGATAACGCTTTAGAGCCCAGAAACCATATTGCTACTTTGATGTCCAGTGCACTTGACCTTTGACCCCAAAATTGATAGGGAACATCTTTGTCCCATGGGTAGTCCATATGTATGATATGGTGACTGTAGGTGGAAAGGATAACGCTTTAGAGCCTGGAAACTATTGCGTCTACAGACGGACAACCCGATTCCAGTATACCCCCCCCCCCTCCACTTTGATGCAGGGGATATAAAAATGTTCTCACTTCAGCCATTTTGAAACATTAATCATTGGCTTTCACTGAATCAAATACATTACACATTTGAAATATGAAACTGAAATGGATAACCTGACAAATCAATAATACGATATCAATAAATTACAATGTCACATCGAGACAATAATTCATATAACAGTGTATTTAAAATGACAACTGACCAAGTAATACTCTGTTAAATACGAAACTTATGTGGTATGTTCAACGAAGAAAAATAATGCAGATAAATACAATCAAATGTTAGGCTCATAATCTTTATTTGAAGTTAAAAGTGATGCTTGCTTTTGGTACAGTGTACTAGAACACTGTATCTTACTGAATGTGTACTCATTTCATCAGTATTCATATTTTGGTGCCCATTCACTCTTTGTATCACTGCATACCAATAGAATCCTGTTTAGTGCACTACTTACTAACAGTGAAAGTGTTCAATGATTGCAAAATTAAGAGATTTTGTATACATTCCAATAGAAATATTTGTTTTGGTAAACATTCTGATTTACAAAAATCGGTATTGTACGTTTCATAGTTTTTACAAAACAATTTTGACCAATCAAAACCCATACACATTAATTGCTAACATTTATCTACAGAAATATGCATTTGCCTCCCCTTCGTACCTTAAAAAGGTGTTCAAGTAAATGCCACGTGTACGACACCTACCTTTTATTCCTCCGTACCTGGAATAGTACGTAGAATTGGCCTTGAGATTCAGGCCGTCTGTGGAGTTCAGAAGTCCACCATTAGCAGACACATTTTTCTTTATACTCCACACATCATCCATGTCAAACTTGGGAGCTGTAATACACATGTGTATAAATGTATTATTTCATTATAGGAATATTAAAACAAAGACCCAAAGTTGATAACGAAAAAGTGAAGAAAACAAACAGTTATTAATCTCATAACTCCTATAACATGTATAAGGAATACAAAATATCATCAGGTAAAAACATTTCACTATCTTTAAAATAAATCGATAATCAGTTTCTTACTTCCCATTATCACCACAAGAAACGTATCATTATCCACAGCAAACTTGACGCTGGCAATACCAGTATGAAGAATTCAATACTTTACCGTCATATATTTATAGTTATACAGGTAAAATTGCAACATATGTTTAACATATGTTTGGATATTCATATGTTAAACATATGTTTAACATATGTTAAACATATGATTTTATCACCAGTGTATGCCAATAATTTTCACAAACCAATGGTCAAATTTTATTGGGTTTACCCTCGATAATGCCAATTATCTCACACTCATCAGTAATCACACCTGTATTTTGAGAGCAGTGTGGTGAAGTGTGACAGTCTGGTCCAAGTATTCAAGTGGTCAGGTTAATTACAAATTATTGCTGAATTAAACTCGAGATTATCTAAATGTTTATACAGAATGGAGCCTAAATGAATTTACTGAATTGAATTTCTTTTGACTGCTCAGTGAATTGTCTGTAATGGTGAATTCATTATATTGCCACCCCCGCTTTATTGCCGAAATTGGTCTTGAACAAAAGTTGGCAATATATCGAGGGAGCACTGTATTTAGGAATCTACAGTATCCAAGAGTACTCATTTCGACATATCCATGGTATTCAAGGTATCAATGTTCAAACAAGGTATCAATGTTCAAAATATCAAAGTTCAACTGTATATTGTAAGGCTTCAAAGTTGATTAAGTCTAAGTTTGACACTACACCTAAAGCTGTTATCTTCTTCATCAGTGTGACATATATCATTGCAGGGATGCAGAACTCCATACGATATCAAGTAACAACAACACGGATGATCCGGTGATACCTGACACTGGGCTGTTCTCCTTGCGTGGAGTATATATCCACTGTGTGGATGATCCGGTGATATGAGTATACACATACCTGACACTGGGTTGTTCTCCTTGCGTGGAGTAAATATCCACTGTTCTTCTCCAGACGCATCTTTCTTGGGCCCAGAGTACAGGAATTTCTTGGTAGTACCTGAAATCATCAGAAAACAAAGACTTGTTACCGATAATTCACAATCCTTTGTGCCCTATAGCTATAACTTTATACCCGAGACCAATACACCTTGGCATTCATTAAAAAAACATTTATTTATGTCAGTTTTGCATGTTCTACGTTCACATGAACACACCTTTTCCATTCATTATGAATTCTCCTTGAAATAATTCCAACTTCCTCCAGGAAACAATGATGGAGGTAAAACAAAAATCAATGCATGTCCTTGGCAGGCTGCTCATGGCATTCAGAGAGTAAATTAGCAGTATTCTGCATTGTAAACAATCCTAAATGTCATATATATAACACGGATACACACTGTACATGTAACATACAGTGTAGTCCAAGGCATTCATGTATCATTACAATGTCAACGAAAAGTTGGACCAATTTCATTATCAGCAAGTTCAAAAGCTGTAGTAATTTCAGATTCACAAAGACAGTCTTTGTGCCCTATAGCTCTTGCCTTGGAACACATTGGGTTCAGGTGACCATTCCTCCTCCACACAGAGGACCGGCTTAACTTGTAAAGCAAATAATTATTGAGCACGTTCACCGGTCCACACAAAAACAGCGTGATCTAAATGTTTAAGCTAGGATACACAATGCATTTCTCATCCCATCATGTGTTCCCAACACAACACGTTAAAGTTTGCAAAACTAATTTTTATTGTCATTTTCTCATGATCACCATAATATCAGTAGAGGCATTGCGAGTTGTTTCTTTTCTTTATTAGGCATAAATAATCAATCCGTTTGTTATTTTGTCACAAAAGTAACTCTTTGAATAGGTGTAAAATTCTAATTAGATGGATAACATGGAACACAAAGCTCCTCTTCATGTCTGTTTACATACATGTATACACACACTGTACCTTTCATTTAATAAGTGGATCAACTCTTCAAAAATTTATTTGACCAGATAAGAGGACATACTTTATATGAACTTGACCCGTGTATTTTTATGATGTACATGTCTCTATATCCTGAATTTCAATTCAAAATGTCCATATATGACTGAAATCATGAGCCCAAACTATGATTTGTTTGAAATTTTATGTCCAAAGACCACAACTCTGTCAAAATTCATTGAAGATCTTGACCTAGATATTTTCATTTGAATTCCAGCCAGCCTCCAAAGCAAATCTACACTACATCCACTGAAGAAGCATCTATGCTAAGTTTAGTTAAAATGCATTCAGCTTATCTGAAAATCTGATTCTAATTCTCAAACAATACTGCAGCTCTCAGGGAACACTAATCACTCTGAAACCGAACACCACTTGGAGGAGCATATCTGGCAAGTTGGCATACCTATATCTCTTCCAATAAAGAGATAATTTTCATCTCAGCTAAGGCAGAAATCACATTCACTATTTTGGAATTCTAATCAATTACTCCATGACATAAGACATCTCAAAAATTGGATGTAAAACAAATGAGCAAAGTTTGTTGATTCAGTATTCTACACTGCATATATACATTAAACAATGGATAAATCAACGACGATGTGGACAAAAATAAAACAGATAATCTTTACTGTCACTCAACTTTCTAAATTGGCATTCAAAATACTAGATATACATGTATCTGAACTTTTCACCTTTAAATACTTGAACTTTTGAGGCTACAACATGTACAATTACTGTAATACCGGCATTGGTTTTAAATTCCAGATTATTAGAATAATTATTGTTCATTTACAATTTTTGTATAAATTAAGTCATATACATGTATATATCTTGTCTCCTACATGCATATATTAGGCTATGGAAAACATGCGATGACAATGTATAAAATATGTAGGCAACAATCAGATTTCTAAAATATGTACCAGTATATCATTCATTAGTACAACTTGCCAGCTGTTCCAACATGCTCTTACATCACTGACTTTTCATTAATGCTACATATACATGTATAAATGTGTACTAAAAAATCACCATGACTGAGCAGTATTTATTATTTACTCCCTCATTATTTTTTATCCCTTCGGGATCCGGGTTAGAATAGGTCCTCAATACCCCCTTGCTTGTTGTAAGAGGCGATTAAATGGGGCGGTCCTTCAGATGAGACTGCAAAAACCGAGGTCCCGTGTCACAGCAGGTGTGGCACGATAAAGATCCCTGCCTGTTCAATGGCCATAAGTGCTGAGCATATAGGCCTAAATTTTGCAGCCTTTCACCGGCAATGGTGACATCTCCATGAGTAAAATATTC
Source organism: Ostrea edulis (assembly GCF_947568905.1). Classification (NCBI taxonomy): domain Eukaryota; kingdom Metazoa; phylum Mollusca; class Bivalvia; order Ostreida; family Ostreidae; genus Ostrea; species Ostrea edulis. The sequence continues at coordinate 64,264,491 of NC_079166.1, read as the reverse complement.
TCGAAATTAGGGACGTTGAACAATATTCAATCAATCAATCTTTTTTTCTTGTATACATGTACAAAATGTATGTTACATTCTTTTTTAATCTGTTTTGTTTTTCATATCTAAATGGCTCTAAAATCAATTTAGCAAATGTGCTTTGTTTACACATATGCAACAAATAGAAAGGATCATATTAGCTGCAAAATCTTTGTGATGTAATTTCTTATTTCATGTATTTCAACTAAGGCCCAATGCATTAAAGGATATGAATTTTTTCTCTTACATCATAAATGAAAAACTTTTGAACAAAGAGTTTTGTGTTTCATATCACTTGCTTGAGCAGTTGCAATTTTTCTCTTATCTACACTAATCTACATAAATCCTATAGTGATTTAATAAAGGATTTGAACACTACACAAGTACAATTGCATATCACTTTAGCCTTGTAGTTCTTGAGAAGTGTCACTGCCCTTGCCAAGCAATCATAGTTTGAACAAATTTAAGCTTGAGTCCAATCCCATAGTAAAACTTATCTTACAATAAAAGACATTCAAATATATAAACTTCAATCTGCACTACATGAGGTCATGCTTGCATGTTTAATATATTCCTATGTAAACTTCAAAGTCTAAATCCACAGTATGGTCCCAACCTGCTGCACGTTTCATGAACTGAACATACTTGAATTTACACTACACAGGGATACATACATAATGAATTTGATAAATTGTAACTTTCTGATTCTTAAGACCTAGTGATTAGGGCACTAGCTTTGCAACCAGGAGGCCCATGTTTAACTCTCGATCCTACCATCGTATCAAATCTAACTTAAAGATGTTTAATATAGGTAGTGGTCCTCTGCCAAGTGCCCAGCATCAGACGTGTAAGTCAACGGTTTTTTGGATATGACCTTAAAACCAGAGGTCTCATGTCATGGTAAGCATTGTTACTATTAAGAACTCCAAATGCTATGGTCTTGAGCACCATGCATCTAGGTCAAAGTTGTGTAACTGCAATTAAGATTGGTGACATCTCTACAACATGAGTGAAAAATTCTTGAATAGGACATAAAACAAGTAAAAACATACATCTAGTTCTACAGAAGATTTTGTATATAAAACTTTGAACCCGTAGTTTCATGGGGCCCACTCTGGTCCTTGGGTCCATGCTTTGAAAGAATTTCAATCCAAAGTATATGTAGATGTTTGCATATCGATCGATCAGTTTGAAAAACTGTAACTGGTTCTTGAGATGTTTAGAGAATTTTCCCTTCATGTTCTCATGTAAAGCTTCAACCTCCTTTTGTGCCCCCCCCCCCCCCCCCCCCCCCCCAGATCATAGTTTAAACAAACGTCTATACTAACCCGGGACCCCTGCATTACTAGTCAGGTGCTCTAACCACTGAGCTGCTGGCAGGTTGATATCAACAGCTCATATAGCCCTAACTACTACACATTTATAGTCATTAGACAAGAAGATTGGCCATCATCAAACGATTGTAGTGAGTTTGAACCCCACCAGAACCTTTCTCCCCTTCTCCAATCTGTTCTGAGAATAGAAGTATTAAAATATGTTTTTATTTGGGTTGTATGATTTCCTAATGTTATGACTGTAATGTCAGACTTGGGTTTTTTTTGGTTAGTATGTGTATAAGATATCCTTGAGATGTTTTTTTTAATTGTGTACATTACAATATATAGATCAATTATACACTTTAAAATGATATTTTAATTAATGCATACAAAAATCTGACATCACTAACAGTGCATTAATAATAGTCAACCTGGTTATATTGTATCAATACAGGGATTTATCCATAAGGTTCCTTTTACTACTGGTAAAGGGTACCTTGCCCCTTTGACAACAAATGATTATTTCCCCTTCCAGAGGTAATTCCCCCCCCCCCTTCATTTGTAGAAATTACACAGAATTGTATGAGAATTTTAACAAAAATCATTTTTACCATATTCTAAGTCATTTTTTATAATTATCAAAGTCTTACAATATAGATAATAAGAATCAGTTATCAATCAATTTATATGCCTGTTTTGAGATATTATAATCTGAGGTCTGATGTCCCTCACACCACCTGATCCCTATTATAGCTCCCCTGGAAGCTCACAACTGCATTCTCAAAAATTTCCCCTATAAATATGAAATGGGTAGTAACATCTAAGAGCTGGATATATAACCCTGCACTAATAATATTAGTGATAGCTGAACTCTTGCCACAATTGTCTATATATCTGTGTGTACTGCAATACATGTTTTCTGCATATAATACAATATCATTTAAATAAAACTATTTAATACAGCTGCAATATCACATGACAAATATTCATTAGGGTAATAACATTTTTAAAAGACTTCAAGGAAACTTGGTCGTGACCTGAATTTAACAACTACATATACCAGTACTTAAACCAAAACAAAAGTTTGTAAGTATAATCATTTTAACTCAAAAGACATACAGACAAATACCATTATGAATCTTTGAAAAGTTTCACAAACTACAGAGTTTTCCGGTTATACTATGTGGTTACAGTGAATACAGTAAATGAAATGCTATACCTGGGCTGGCTGGTTTCTTCATTATTTCAAAAGATTACAAAGTTACCATCACCATTCAAATTCCACACAGTATGATATATAATATCTGATAGTGGTCTAACTCCAACATTCATTCACTGAATTTTTTGTAGACACAGTCATATCATGTATATATCTCCATACATATACGTCACCCTCAGTCTGATTCATGCATGTCGTAGTTTCCAGGCTCAAATTCAAAACTTGTATAAATAAAGAATCCAATCAATAATAACTATAAACTGGCCTTTAAACTATTGAGTAATACATACAGATTAGCTGTTTGAAATTGACCCATATATAAATGTTGTTTGTGTATAAATTAATATTTCATGGTCCAAGTAGATTTAAAAAATCCCTTTTGTTGTGGACCAATGTTTACCCTAAAGCTCCTGAAAACAGTCTTGAGGAATCAAACACGAAGTCCTTTATGATCGTGCTGATGATCTGATCACTGCCGAACAAGGCATTTGGTTGGCACCTTTAGAATCTAAATGAATGACTAATTCACAAGTTTTGAATATGATACAGTTGATTTAAACTGATACAATGTAGTCTAGAATTCAGCATGTGTATTGAATTCTTCCATATAAAATGTCTTTCAGTGTATTCGTGACTTCGCCAAATGGTTCTTGTCATATATATAATTACTTCAAAGTTTATACAGTAAATAATGCTTTGGTACGGGAGAGGTTTTCTAAGTTGCTACAACTTATGACCAATCCCTTCTTATATTTATACAATAAAACATGTTCAAATCAAATGCTTGTGTAAGCGTGATTTAATTATTTTGCTCTTGCAACTAGCACTGTTCTGGTGTCATGTATTTGATCGGAGTTGATTTCTGTTAAGCCCTATTTACACGATCTGATTTTTCAAATCTGACTCGCCACATCTTACAAATCATGTCGTATGAATAGGAAAATCATATGACAGATATGTAGTCAGATGGAGTCAGATCAAATAGACATGCTGAGACTATTCCGTGATAGGAGCATGCTGTCAGTTTCTATAATCAAATTGGTACAAAAAAATTCCTCTATTAATGGACAAATCAAATCATATACTAAACTTTAATACCTCTTTAAGTTCTTCTACATATACATGCCCATGAATATTGTTACTGTAAATATAGCACAATATATTTGTGAAAATTTGTGGCAATTGTTATTATACATATGATGTGAGTCATGTTATTAAACTCTATTCATTAAGGCTAATTCATACAAGTATATGTGTATATGAATTTGATTGATAAGTATGGTATTTCAGTAACTGTTATTTGGTACAAAAGCATTGTAGAGGGACATTTATCTAGTAAGTCTATGAAGCATGCAACACATGGTTTGTAATACAGCCACACATGTATGTCTTGAATAGACAGTGCAATGACACAAATTGACAACAAATTGTAAAATTAATCCTATCTTTATCATTAATCGTGTTCAACAGAATTTAAAACATCTTAATACATATCTTACAGAATTAAGTTATCTACATAGAAATTAAAAAAACTTATAGATAGGTTTTTTTTACCATGATATTAATCTGTCAGCTATCATGTGGTCCTTTTAATAAGAAATCAAGTACTGCAACTAAGATCAAAATTAACAGGCACTGTGATTTCTTGATATCTCTAGCATATTCTCTCAATCAGTCTCTAAAATAAATCCATATGTGATAAAAATATAAGCTTATACTTATGACCATGTGATGCATATTTGATTGACAAACAGAAATATTTTGTTTTGATCTCTTTAAGTTTTGTTGTACGATATTTTTTGAAAATTAAGGGCCACTGAGATTTTTAGAAATGCATGATTAAAAATGGGTTCTACACTAATGTCTCCTTCCTTCAGATCTTACCTTCTGTGGTTTGTTCCATAAAAAATGACTTCTTCCTGGTTGCTTGTTATCTTGAAAATGTCACTTTACCATTATACATTTAAGCTGACAATGATTTACTGTACATTTACACGTTATTGATCTGCCTTAAATTAAGAAGTGCAGAATCAAATCCAGATTGTCATCTTCGTGCATTTGCAATGTACTTCAAACATTTTATCATCAGTATAACTAATCGATGCTCACAGAGAAAGTTAATCCTCTTAAGAAATTAAAAATCTTCAGAAATCAATAAAAGCTCTAACTAGCAATCAGAAACTCGAGGGCTTGGAGAACCCTCGTTATAATGAGCATGCACATACCCTGAAAACAAAACAGCAGCCTCAAAAAAGAATAGATCAATTAAACCTGTTTTATCTGAATCCAAGATAAGCACAAGACAAACAAAAGTAAAGCGTAAGAAGTCGATATAAAGTACACATGATAAAATTGTAAGAGGTCTACTTCTGCACGAAGGTCTTTCTAATTCTGTGATTCCATGCATGTTAGAAAGAACATTTCTTCCTTTAAACCTTCCATTGAAAAGAAAATGATGTTTTATTAGCCTATACTTTTCATTTGAATTCATCCATAACATAATAAACATAGTGATAACATTATGGTATTGACAGAGGAGGTAACCTCCAATCCATTTAATTTTTAAGTACAGTACTATTCAGTACAGTTGTACTTGTACATACAGTGTACATATGTATGTCATCATCTTAGTAACTGAAAAAGGATTGAAATTAAAATATTTTTAAATCTCTTTATAGTAAACAACATTGCAAAATTTCAAATCCTTTATATAACTCATGGTTAGAAAAATAAATGCCAAATACTGACAATATTTGTCAACATTTAATAACATATAAAAATACATATACACAGATGTGAATGATGATAAGTTTCAAATGCTATTGCAAAGCCAAAAATTGTCACATTCAAAAGAGCAAGATAATTTTAAATTTCAAATTTTATAACTAATTATAGTCTTCATAATCAAATTATTATAAAATAAATGTAGGCCCTCTCCTCCTAATCATGTTTTCTCCTGTAACCCAATTAACCCATTCATTTTACTGCCAATCATACTGATAGAAAACATTTTTAACTAATTTAAAAAAAATTGCAAAGGGGGGAGGTAAACTGCAAGATAGGTAATCTATAATCAGATTAAACAGGATTAACACATTAAACTGAAATACACCATTGCAGCAAAATCAGAAATATATTTTCTTGTCCTTTCAGAATTCATTATTACCTGTCTGGTAATTAAATGTGATGGATTAAGGTGATAAGCCAAGCAACCAGTAGACTGTGCATTTGAACCCCAAAGGAATTTAATTATTTTTTCTTAAAAAGATTTTACACTACATATGCATATTTTTTGTATAAATTAGACAACATAAAAATATGATTATAGCTTTCATTCATGAAAATTTTGATTGGTGTGTCGTATCTTGTTAATAATTAATCTAAAACAAAATTATTTTTTCCTGAAAACTTATTAACCCATCTAGTTTGCTGCCTACCATTGAGAGGTGTTTTTCTCTCAATGCTTTATCACTCAATTCGATAAATTTTCTTATCTGAAATGTTTCCTAATGGTTTTTCAAACACTTCTCATTGGAATTATGCATGTGTTGAAGTATAATTTATATTTTTGATGTTACATATGTGTATGAAAAGGTGAAAATAATGAACAGAGATCAATCTCATAAATCTTACAAAGAATTCAAAGTTTAGAGTAGGACAAACAGAGGCCCCTGGACACACCAGTCTGAGATGAGATCAGTTGCTTAGGAATAGTAAGTGTCCCCTGTTGACAGTCACAGCTGCTTTGAGCCTTACAATGTACATCTTGATAAGGTAAACAGAATAATCTGTAATCAAAACCAGTATGTGAAGAATGGTGTAACAACTACTTGGTATCAAACATATCAGACAGCAGCCCCCCCCCCCCTCCCCCCACCACCACCACCCACCGTATGGGAACTGTACTGATATCCATTCAATTGGGAAAAATAACGTCATAAATGAAGAAAATGGGAATTTTCTTTCATGTCAACATTTGAAATTAGAACACTGAATAAACCATATCTTAAAGAATAAACAAGTATTAATTTCTTTCCAATTTTACAAACTGGTGCCATTTTATTGACCTCAACGTCTTATTTAAGAGGAATTTAAGTGTAGAATATAGTTAACTCTTACAAATTACGTTAAACTTAGAAGTCTGTTACTGGGCATTTTATAACCTCAAAAATTCGAAAATATCAATAGTAAAAATTTGGCATTGGGAATGGTATCCTGGACAGCATTCAACATAATGACAATTATCTTTGCAAATTCCATCATTATAATGAACATAGAATTTGCAAAATTCTATCTCTAAATGAGACTGTTAAAACCCCCTAATATATCAACTTATTTGTCAGTAGAGTGCCCCAGTTTAAAAATTGATTATGTGCAGAACACTCTCACATTTAGAATCAGTTGAGAGACATATAAGTTACCATATGCAGGTGATAATGGAATGTTTACTACATATTAAATATGAGAAGTTGATGATGGAGAAGCTGAAGTAATCCTGTTTGTTCAACAACAATCATAACTATCAGTATTCTCATCTGTTTCCGATTGCATTTGTATGAAACCTCACAAGGAGTTTCGAGTAATCAATTCATCAATATTTAAATTTTAAATTAGATAACCAAAAATACAAGACTCTGATGAGCAATTTGTGTAATTCAAACACTCAATCTGTTCAAAATCAATTGCATATGCTTATAGCCTCACCAACATCTCATCTATAGTAAATTTATATATATTTTTTTCAAATTTGTAAAATTAATATACAAAACATTTCGCCAACTTTAAAAATATGGCACCACTAAACCGATACATGATACATCCGCATACATTATTGACCCAGGAATTTTAACAAGTAAATCCATATCCAAGAATAATAATTTGGATCAATATGAAATGTTCTATGAGTTGCAAAATCAAGGTATTTGCAAAGACAAATTTAAGCCCATGGGCTATAACTTCATACCCATGCATGGCTAAGGTTTAATTTTATAAAGATTGTACTTTGCATGCTCAAGACAAGAATTCCTTTCGTTTTCCAATTATACCAAAAATAATTATAAGAAACAATACTCATAAGAATCAATACTCATACATAACCATATTTCACAAAGTTCAGTAACAATATCTCTTTATTTCATTTTTTTTTTTTTTAAATTTCCTCATTTACACAGGAATCATATCTTGAACAGTGCCATGTAATGTATATTCACAACTGGAGGTAATTGAGATTACTTTCAAGACTGGGTAAACAATTGTCTCCTAATTAAATCTTCAAAAGGACTAAAATTTCGGATACCGCAGCAAAAGATAATTGACAAGTAAACAGAGGCCACAGGCTATATTATCGCTGTTTAATAAATTAAATTTTTTGAAGGAGTTACAGCCCTTGTACTTAGATTTATCTAAAGCTGTATGGTCCGAATTACAACATTTTTTCCCCATCTCGTAAAAACGCTATTAAATCATTGCACGTATGTAGTTATGAGGCTGTATGACATATCATACATTATTTCAGCTGTTTTAACCAAAATTGTTTGATTTTAAATCGATGTTTACAAATAACCGTGTCACTCTGCCATTTCATGTGACAGTCACGTGACCAGTTCAAACTTTCAAATCATCAGTGGTCTTATCTGTGTAAAGCTGTGTATTTTATTACAACAGTACCGTGCCATAAGTTTAATAGAAATAAAAATAACAAATACCTCTTAGTAATTCATTATTTTACGCTCTTTCAGCAGTTGCGTATTGGGAGTCCTCTGACGTGCATGGGTCTATTTATAGATGTCTACCACTGTATAATTTATGTGTTATCTGGAACACCTCGGGCCTTTCACCAAAAACACCGTGTTTTGAGTGAAAGGTCCGAGGTTTTCCGGATGATTTATATATGTACCACACTATATTTACTTTCTAAATAACATTCTCACTTTTCTTTTACATGCAGATGTTTTCAAGCATGTAATTAAGGGAAAGTTAATAACTTTATAAAGTAATTAATCTGCTTTAAAGTAATTATGTACAAAAATAATACATGAACATCGGGTCATACAGCTTTAATACAAAATTACATTGTTATTGCACCTCCGACAAAATCCTTTTATGGATAATCCTCAATTTTTTGTGAAGCCTTTAAAACATATTAGACTGTAGATTTTCATCATTTAAAGTGAAAAGCAAAATTTGGAGGAAAATCGTGAATCAGTCCCTTTAAGAGTGTAATGATTTATAACTAAACTATAACAGTACGTACAGTGTCAGTAAACTATGAACTGTAAGAAAACATATTGTGATTTCAGAACAGATTTGTACAACTTACCACCTTGTAAATTATCTCCGTTCCTCATTTATACAGAAACTGTCATTACTTGATGCAAAACTATCAACATGGGATTTCAAATAGTATCAACTTTTGGGGAAAATTAGGGTAATCTCTAGAACGGATGTTCATCGTCTGCCATGTTTAAACAGTGCGAAATCGAGGTCAAAGTGGGTTAAACTAATAAACGAAAGACGCGTGCACAGCCTTAAAAAGAAAAGAAAAAGAAAGCAGACGAAATACATGAAATATTCTATTCAATATCTGTCACTTCTTAGACTTTTTTTTTTATATAGTTGCTTTAGACTAGACTTACAAACTCAAGGCCTAAAACGTAGGAGATTTGAAAAAACAGACCCATTTTTTTTTGGATACTGTGGATTTCACGGAGCTCCATGAATCTGATTTTCTGGATCACCATTTATGATTCCGTATCAGTATTCTCTGAAACTGATAACGTGACAATGCATTAACGCAACGTTTTCTAGCTCACCTGAGCCGAAAGCTCATGTTAGCTTTTCTGATCAAAATGTGTCCCTCGTCTGTCGTCGTCGTCGGTGTAAACTTTTCACATTTTTCAACCAAACTTGACACAAAGCTTCCTTGGGTGAAAGACATTCAAGTTTGCTCAAATGAAGGACCAAAAAAATTGCCACCTTCAAAGGGAAATAATCACAAAAATGCAATAATAGGGAGGGGTCATTTAAAAATCTTCTTCTCAAGAACCACTGGGCCAGAGGAGCTGAAAAGTTTACATGAAAACTTTCTGACGTAGTGCAGATTCAAGTTTTTAAAATATTTTTTTAAATCATGACCCTGGGGGTATGATGAAGACACAATATTGATTGATTGATTAAATGATTATGGTTTTACGCCGTTTTGGCAATATTCCAGCCGTTTTACGGCGGTTATAACGTATTGAAATATGTTTGGTTGTGAGTGTTTCAAGAGTTTTCCTGACGGCCCCAGTGAGCCTACTCTTTTTCGAAAATTATGGATTGCGTGCCAACGAGGTTATGATCCTTGACACGGGACACACAATTGGAGATGTTTTACTTTAAAAAAAATATAGAGGGAAAATCTTTAAAAATCTTCTTTTCAAGAAACACTGGGCCAGAAAATCTGAGATTTACATGAAAGTTTCCTGACATATATAGTGTAGATTCAAGTTTGTTAAAATCAAGGCCACGACGGCAGAATAAGGTCACAATAGGGGACCAAAGTTTTGCATACAAATATACAGTGTATGGGGAAAATCTCTAAAAATCTTCTTCTCAAGAACCACTGGGCCAGAAAAGTTTATATTTTCATAAAAGCTTCCTAACATAGTGCGGATTCAAGTTTGATAAAATCATGGTCCTTGGGGGTAGGGTGGGGCCACAATAGGGGATCAACGTTTTACATACAAATATATGAGGACATTCTTTAAAAATCTTCTCAAGAACTATGCACTGGGCCAGGAAAATAGAAGTTTACATGAAAGCGTCCTGACATTGTGCAAATTTAAGTTTGTTACAATTATGACCCACAGGGGTAGAAAGGGACGACAATAGGGGGGGGGGGGGGGGTCAAAGTTTTACATAGAAATATATAGGGAGAAAATCTTTTTCTCAAGAACCGCTGGACTAGAGAAAGAACCAATGAGCCAGAAAAGCTTAGATTTACATGAAAGCTAATTCCTGACATAGCGCAGATTCAAGTTTGTTAAAATCATCCCCCCTCGGGGAGGGGGGGGGGGGGCACGGATGCGGCCATAATAGGGGGTCAACGTTTTACATACAAATAAATAGGAAAAAATCATTGAGAAAATAAAAAATCTTCTGAAGAATCACTGGGCCAGAAAAGTTACATTGACATGAAAGCTTCCTGACATAGTGCAGATTCAAGTTTGTTAAAATCATGGGCCCCGGGGGTAGGTTTGGGCCACAATAGGGACCAGAGTTTTACATGTATGCGAATATATATGGAAAATCTTTAGATATGGGCCAAGGTAACTCAGGTGAGCGATGTGGCCCATGGGCCTCTTGTGGAAAATATCGACCGCTTTACAAACAATACTGCGTAAACAAAATAGAAGTTCACCGTTTGTCTGTGCTTTTGATTTGTTATTTTATAAATGTGGATTCAAAAATACTGATGATCCGCGCCTGTCAACTCGACGTGATCCGAGTCTTCGGATCAAGTTGCTGTACGTAGTAGTAATAAATATATTTTTAAATCTGCACAGACGTTTCAACATGGATAATTAAAATCAACAATTTACCCCACCACATACCATTATCATACATATTTTAAAAGCATATATATATATATATATATATATATATATATATATATATATATATATATATATCCAAATTGTGTTTTTAAAAAAATCACAGTGTCCGGTATAAAATATTAAAAGAAATAGAATAAACAGTACACAAAGTTAAAAATTTAACGCAAGCGCTTTCATTTTATAATCCTCAGGCGTTACATTTTAAAATAGTTTTTTAAACTATTTTAAAATGTAACGCCTGAGGATTATAAAATGAAAGCGCTTGCGTTAAATTTTTAACTTTGTGTACTGCATATTTATTCTATTTCTTTATATATATATATATATATATATATATATATATATATATATATATATATATATTGAGAGAGAGAGAGAGAGAGAGAGAGAGAGAGAGAGAGAGAGAGAGAGAGATCTACAATCTGATCTGTGCGCTATTTGAGAGATCTGTATTTCGTCATACCTTATGACAAAAGCTTAAAACCTCTTCTGTTTACAGTGAAGATGAGATCTTTGATCCGCTCCGTTAATGTATTTTGTCGCTTTGCTCAACATCAATCCCAACAGCATAACAAGCAGAAATTAAAACAACATCAATCCCAACAACACAACAAGCAGAATTCAAAACAACATCAATCCCAACAACATAACAAGCAGAAATTAAAACAACATCAATCCCAACAGCACAACAAGCAGAAATCAAAACAACATCAATCCCAACAACATAATAAGCAGAAATCAAAACAACATCAATCCCAACAATACAACAAGCAGAAATTAAAACAACATCAACCCCAACAACACAACAAGCAGAAATCAAAACAACATCAACCTAAAAAACACATCTACATGTAGCAGAAATCAAAACAACATCAATCCCAACAACACAACAAGCAGATATTAAATCAATGTGATTGAAATCCCTCAAACCTTTCTAGTGTGTATTTCGTATAAATTTATCAATTAGTGTAATCTTTTGTATCTTTTAGATATGTCACATCCATTCACCGATGTTAATCTGATTAAAATATGATCTTTGATTCGCTCTGGTAACATTATGTCGCTACGGGAGGGGGATGTTTACAAACTATAAATGAAACTTAAACTTTTTCTCGGGAATAGCTTGCCCTTCTTTTATATATTGAAATTTTTGTTATATTTTTGTTATCTTCATATTTCTTCATAAAAATGAAATTTTAAAAAAGAGAAATACTTGGTGCAACTTGTTACCAAGAATTCGGATTGTCTCCGAGATATTCGCTAAAAATAATATGCCCCCCCCCCCCCGCCCTCGAATTCAAATGGTGTCGATTAAACTTAGTACCGTATACATGTATATAGTCAAATAAAAGCAGTTCTTGGGATAATTTACATTAAAAAAAAAACTCTTCATGAATCAATTTCAATTTTTAAAACTTTCAAATTGATCCCAAACTTGTATGTAGTAATCTTCATCACCATTGATAAAAAAGAAAAGAAAAATGTTCGTTATGGATGGATTGACTATACCTTTGCTAAATTTTTATGGAACATATTCAGCATATGGAGTAACGCTTTCATAGCGCTCTCAGAGGAGTGCATATTCTTCACAGTTAAAAAAAAAAGAGAGAGAGAGAAAAAATGAATTTCTTCTTTGACGACATCTGACCGTTTTAAGTTTTAGGAGAAATGCTCTGGAATCCACTAGTCAAAATCTTTTGTGTCCTATTAATTAGTTCAATTGTCAATTACATGCATGCTACATGTACATAAGAAAATCCCAAATTAGCAAGAATGAAAAAATATTTTCTTTGTCCAAGACTTGGAATTATTAAGGAATGAGAGTACCAAACCCCTGGATGCGTAACCCGGACGCAGTTTACCCCAAAGATTGGGTGGAGGTATAAATGTCTAGGTGTTGCGTGATTGGCCAATATAAAGAATGAAATTATTTGGAATTGAAAGAAATATTATAGAGGTTTAAATGAATTGTCAGGATGAAAAATTATCGCACAAAATCGAGAAATGACTGAGGAAATTACCATGGTAGGTGTGTGTTTGAAATGAAGGGTGTAATTTACTGCAGATTACTATGTGTTGTAAAAAAGTACAAGTATGGCCTATAAAAGCAACGGGAGCCTATATAATTTTTGTCGTTTTTTATTAGCACTTGGAATGAACTTTGAAATGCTTGCCGTCATTTGTTTAAACTTAAAATAGTTAATTAGTGAAAGGGCCAAAGGTTAGTATTGTGGTCTATGAGAAATGAATTGGTACTCTTTTCCCTTTAAGAGTTGTACATGTTCGATAACATTAGAGAGTGAATGGAATATGCCTCTGAAGTATGGAGTGGGTGTTCAATTCAAGATTCTGAGAAACTTGAAAGACTACAATTAGCAGCAGCAAGATTAGTTACTGGACTAACATCATTGGCATCATGGGAATCTCTATATTTCGAAACTGGGTGGGAACCACTTAACAAAAATTGAGAATAACTATGTTCAAAATTTATCACAATATGGTATCCGAGTGTCTGAAGGTAATTTTACCAAATATTCGTTCAAATGAATCAGATTACGTTACCAGACAATAATTGCAAAATTATGGCATTCCTAAATATCTATAAATCATCTTTTGTAGCAAGGGGAGAACGTGAATAGAATTCCTTGCCCCTGGGAATAAGGCAATCTACTACACTAAGCTCGTTTAATTAAAAAAAAAAAATTGTTAACTTTTAACCGTGTTTACTTACCTCAGATGGACCACTTCGTTCCCCGAAAAAAACTCCATTATGTCATAATGTAAAGGAAACCTTTCCAAGTCAGATAGTACTGCAATGTTTAATTTGTACTTTTTTTATGAACACCAAGGCTATATTTACAAAAGTTAAGGTGTATTCTCTCACATGGTAAACTTTGAAAGCCGTCATCAATTTCTAAATTTTCATATTTTGAAAATCGTGTAATAAATCTGTTGCGCACACCCCATATCTCTGCATTATACAATTTTCAAGTCACCTGAGTAAACTCCGGTGACCTATTGCAATCGGTTGTCGTCCGTCGTCGTGCGTCGCCCGTCGTGCGTTAACAGTTGAACATTTTTAACTTCTTGATAACTACCAGTCCAATTCTTTTCAAATTTGGTATGAAGCATCTTTGGGTCAAGGGGGACATAAATTGTAGATTTCAGGTCTCCAGTCCCCCTGGGGTCATAGCGGCGGGGCGAAAACTGCATAAAATTGACCAATTTTCAAAAATCTTCTTCTCAAGAACCACACACGTGTAAAAAAAAAACAACAACTAAATGCATGGTGATGGAGAGGAGGAAGGCCTCTACCCAATTGTAAATTTCATGATCCCCGGGGTAGGGGTTCTGACCCCAGGGTGGGACCAAACTTGTTATATAGTGTTTATGTGTAAAACACTTAAATAACATCTTCTTTAGTGCTATTGATACTAAATTGAAACTGAATAGATATTTAGAAAGAACAGGTAGTCCTTTACCAAAATTGTAAATTTGATGATCCCAGGGGTAAGCATTTTGATATCAGGGTGGGACTAAAAATGTCAGTTATTAAATGTGTGAACAATAGACATTTTTAACTTCTAAAAACTAAATTGAAACTAAATGGATAGAGCAGGTAGTCTTTTACCGAAATTGTAAATTTGATGATCCCCAGAGTAAGGGTTCTGACCCCAGGGTGGGGCCAAACTTAGTATAGAGTATTTATGTGTAAGTTTGCTGATACTGTATAAAATCTAAATGCATACTTAGGAATAGCAGAAAAGGATGTACAAAAAAATAGTGAATTTCAATCAAAATCCAGGGTTATGACTTTAGGATGAGTCCAAATTAGTCATAACTTTTGATGTTTTAATGTTAATGCACCTATTATTTAAAGCCTTTCATCAATGTATGCACTTTTGAAGGCAGTAAAATTTTAAGAACACATCTTGTTTTATACTGTTGCCTGAAAATTAGAATTTAGCTTAGATATTCAGAACAGGAGTTTTTTCTAGATTTCGTAGCCCATGGAAGTAGTGATACTTTTCACTAGTATTCAGGTGACCGATAAGGCCTGTTTTTTTTGAGAATTGGTTTGATGGTGGAATGAAGTACTTGTATATGAATACTGGTTTTTATCCCAGGACTCAAACTAATAAAGTCATTTCTTAATTTGTAATAGGCTTTTAAAGCCTTTTTATACAGCTCTGATTTGGTTACATGGAAGCTTCCAGATATAACAAGGTGAACTCCAAGCTATTTATATCTAGATACATAATCAATGATGTTATTCTGAAATTTAAAAAAATTGTTTAGTATTGCGACCGGCTTAGTTAAAATCACAATCAATAATGTTATTCTGAAATTTAAAAAAAAGTTTGATATTACGACCGACTTCGTTAAAAACCATGAATTTAGGTTTTTCGATATTGACTTTCAGACGCCAATCAGATCAATGCTTTTGAAGTTTAGTTAGTCTTGCTTGTATACCCTTAGCCGACAATGTTAAATTACGATATCGTTTGCATACATTAAACAATTAACAGCTTGTGTATGAAGTGAGACAACATCAATACATTTGTCAAAATATGCTGGAAAATCACTTAAGAATACTTTAAATAGCGAGGGACTCAAATCATCCCCTTGACGAACACTTAAAGTACATATTGGAAACGAATTGGTGAGATAATCTCCAGTTTTCACACATGCTTGGCTATTATGACGTATGGTCTTCGTTTGGATGTTCAATGTTGACGATGAATTTTCCTCTATGTATATCATCATTCAGAGAATGTTTATGTTTCCTGTGACATGTAGGGTCGTGGAGTTTTCATTGTTACAAAACTACCTTATTCCCACTACAGTCTGGTTAACTTGGTAAATGTAGTCTGGTTGACTAGGTACATGTAGTCTGGTCGATTAGGTATATGTAGTCTGGTTGACTTGGTACATGTAGTCTGGTTGACTAGGTACATGTAGTCTGGTTGACTAGGTACATGTAGTCTGGTTGACTTGATACAGGTAGTCTGGTTGACTAGGTACATGTAGTCTGGTTGGCTTGGTACATGTATTTTTGTCAGTGTAGAACGATTGTAAACTTTAAGTTAGTCCTAGTACACAGGCACCTGAAGTATGGATATTACTACCTCCTCCCCCTTTTTGATAAATTTTTTTGGTGGCAATAATTTCTCTGAAATGTGTGAATTCCCAGTCTATCTCATCCCTCTTTCAATTTGTATAATCATTTCACGCTTTTTGTAAGCTTTAGAGATTTGGCATCTACCGGTATAATAAAATACACAAGGTATGAAACAAAAATTTGTAAACAAACAGGGGATCCCCGTTTCGGGGCACATTTTCCAAGTAATTACAGCGTTACCTAAGGAATTTTGGCGAGCGGCAGGTCAGGGAGATGTCATACTACAAGTCTCTTCAACTCAAAACCCATCTCATCTCTTTTATTTGACACAATCTTGCGTGCATTGATCGGATAGGGCTTCATCTCTTCCACTGACAGCCAAAAAGGAGGTCGCAGAGTACGAATTTGTTGTACGCGCCGTGTGATTGGGTTCGCAAAGATTAGTCTCGGGATCATCCGAATGGTCTCGGGATTATTCGTGGACCGATCACATGGCACGTTATAAATTCGTACTCTAGTAATATTTTACGATCGATATAAAACATGATCAGGGGGTGTATGTAACGCCGAGCTGCAGGTTGTTTCACTTTTTCGAGACGATCGACTAGATAATGAAAATGACAGGTCTGTTACCTCGATCGTAACTAATTACTTCATATATGAATTCATTGTTTTCAAATTTTGAAGAATTAAATAACACCTATGCCACTTCCTTCAATTTTTACAATTTTGGGGAAATTCTGTCACCCTGATCCAGTTCCTATGCACATTACACGCTGCGTAGGAACACCTACTTTGGGATACGAATAATTCATCGTATGAGTGATATTCAATGGATAAAGCGGTAAAAATTAATCAGTTTAATGATAATTTGTGTTATATTTTGGTGTTCATGAAATTATTAATGCACATGTAATTATTCATCTTGTATTTAGTGCTTCGTCTGACATCCACGGTCGGTTGCACTTCTTTTACCTCCCGTGGGACACAACGCCGATATTTTTGTATACCTTATTAAAATGCATGACCTTGAAATGCATGACCTTACATGACCTATCGAGGACCAATGGGAATCGCCGTAAGTATTCCCGAAACTTTAAGCATCAGCAGTAATGGCGGCGCCCATGAAAATATGTGTGTATTATAGTGCCACTGTCAAAGATCGGATTTACAGGGCTGTCGTCAAAAACTTCACTTGAACAGTACAGCTTTGCTCTAAAGCGCTTCAACTTTCACCCAACATACGCGCCATTTGCGTGCAGCCTTTGTATGAATAAGTTAAATCGGGTATGTAAATTCAACGAGTCAATGGTTACGAAAGTAAACCAGATGAAGGAGGAAAGAGATAAGTTGTTAGGTATGATTATATTTTTAATAAAATTAATTTCAAAACAAACTGACAAAGAAGTTGTAAAGCATCTCGCTTAAACTTGTCAAAATCTTCGCTTCGAAAGTAATGTTTTTCTATGCTCTCGAGCATTGGAAATAAGGCGCTTTTTCATTGGTTAAATATCGCAATAAGAAATAGCAAAGCGACCAATCGCATAAAGAAGCTGAAAATATTGGCGTCGTGTCCCACGGGTGGTAAAAGAAGTGCGACCGACCATGGGTTTCCGATGGTGTATTTAGTTTAGATGCACATGAATAACAAGATAATCTAATCAAATATGAAATAAGATTTTCGCATATAAAACATGGCAGCGTTTTACACGCCATGGTCGCAGTTCATGTCGTCATGTATTTTCAAAAGTGAAATTTACTTTCTAAACAAACAAGTTATTAGATTTGTTACTGGACAGCCTCACCGTCTATGGGATTGATCTACCTGATATAGTAATGTAGATAATCAATAATAAACCAAATACGACCGCTTTGCTATTCTTAAATTTTTGTTTGAATGAAAATCATCCTACGAAGGTGAAGGTCATAAGGAATTGAAATATTGAAATCGTTCCTTCAGCCTAGATGTTTGCTTTCCTTGATAAGAATGATTCAATTTGAACATGATGTTACTCATAAGTCATACATCTGTATGTTGAAAAACGTAATGATTATGAAATATCAGTAATTTAACGAATCTCTCCTGAGATATGGGCCAAGTTAACGTAATGAAATATCGGTAATTTAGCGAATTTATCCTGAAATATGGACCAAGTTAACGCAATGAAATATCGGTAATTTAGCGAATCTCTCCTGAGATATGGACCAAGTTAACGTAATGAAATATCGGTAATTTAGCGAATCTCTCCTGAGATATGGACCAAGTTAACGCAATGAAATATCGGTAATTTAGCGAATCTATCATCTGAGATATATATTTACATTCACTGAACCTTTTCTCTTATTGACATTGCTTACATATTAAACAATGAATATATGTTTGTTGCAAATTAGTTCGATTCGGTTTTTAGTTCCACCTGCCCGCGTAATCATCACCAAACCAAGGAGCGTTGACAAGGTCAAAGGCTGTATTGGCTGTTCCGTGTACAGTAACGGTATGGTATTTTAGTGTTTAAATATAGTTTACATTTTCAAAAAATATATACAAATATGTACATGTACAATGTATAAATATAAACAATAAAATGCCTTTCTTTGTTGTTTTATTGGGTGATGAAGGTAGCAACCATTGCAAGCAAATTAAAAAAACAACAACAAATGCATTGAAACCTGCTAGCGTAGATTTGTTTCTGCAATGCTTGCTACCTTCATCATACGATAACACGAAAAAGAAAGCATTTTATTGTTTAAATGAATACAACTCTTGCGTAAACAGCATTTACTAACGGTGAAATGACCCCTTAAATTTAATGTCAATTTAGAGTTCCACAAGACAAGATTTTCTTTACGGCGTACAAAGCCAAATTTCACGCTTGTTAGAAAACCGGAGTAATCTTTCGTTCCTGATACTAAAGAAAGTGATACGAATACTCTTTTTAAGATACGTTGGTATGTTATGTAACTCATCCATAACTCTGGAGATAGAAGAGATTACTTTTATAAAAGTGACTCAATCCCGCCTTCATCAGAATTCTCGTTCTGATTTCCAAGATGAAACGATCACTAGTCCTTACGTTAGTGTTGATTTCAATCATGCAATCATTTGCTTTTTCCGTTCTCACGGACAACAAAAATAACAATTTAACTCAACTGGACGTAAGTGGACTTGACTCGGAAAATGTGGACGTTTTCCGGCAACTCCTGAACCAAGAGACACTCATCCGAATGGCCCTTGTAAAGAATGTGCACACCTTGATGAAAGACATGGTCGATCTGAAGCAAACAATGAAGACGTTAGAAGCCACACAGCAGAAAACGGATTTAGAAGTGACAAACTTACAACAGGAAGTAGATTCACTGAAGCGTGAAAACCAGAAACTTGACCTTGAAAACAGAAAGTATGAGGACACGTTGAACACCGTCAAACAAAACTTTACACAGATCAACGACCATTTTCAGGAGTTTGTATTGCAGTTGGAGGAGAAAAGAGAAACATTTGAGAGAAACACTAGCACGGTACTCAGTGATTTAAAAGTGGAAGTTCGGTATCTCTCAATTACTCTTCTTGACCTGAATAAACACACGTTAGAAGTTGACAGGGGTATTTCTGAGATGATAGAGAAAAAGTATGAAATGTTATCTAATGGACTGAACAATACCCTGGAGAGTCTTAACAACGATTTGACAACAACAAACAATAAGATATCTGGTTTCGAAAACTTGCAAAAAACTCGAATCACTTCAATATTTGGTAAGTTACAGATTTTGTACTTATACAAACTAAACTGAGCTGAGAGATCAAGTAAGTTTTTCTGATCAAAGTGAGACTGACGTCCATCTCGTGTCTGTCGTCTGCTACTGACGTCCATCTCGTGTCTGTCGTCTGCTAACTTCTCATAATCTGGACTTCTCTAGAATGAACATTTCAACCAAACTTGTCAGATCATTGAGTAAAGGAAATTGTTTTGTTCAACTCAAGGTTCGGACTGTTTTCCATTGGGAGATAATTCAGAAGTGGCAACGATGGTATTGGTTGTTTGAGATATCTTTTCAAGAACCGCAAAAAGCCGAAATGTGCTTCTAAACTAGATCGGTAAAGTTGGCTACTAGTAACCAGCTACTAGTAACTGGCTCCTAAAACAGAGAAAAGTTGGCTACTAGTAACTGGCTACTAGTAGCTAACTTTTCCTGGTTCAAGTAGCTGGCTACTAGTAGCCAACTTTTCTCTTTTTAAGTAGCCAGTTACTAGTAGCTGGTTACTAGTAGCCAACTTTACCGATCTTTCAAAACTTATTTTATATACTGAAGATTCACATCTGTTCAATGCGTAACCCCGAGATCTTTGATATGTAATTGTTGTTTAGTGAATATATATGGGAAGGATTTTGAAATCTTCTCGCTAACCAAGTAGGACTTTATTTAGTTCACAATTTGTCAAACTGATATGTAATCAACATCATGAAGTGTAGATTTATAAATGGTTGTAACCAAACCTTTTCACATGTTCTTTTTTTTTATTGTTTCACCACCTTCTATTCTTTATTTCTTCTTTTAGGAAATACCATTTATCAATTCTTAAAAGCTACCGATTTTGTGAAAAACTGTGATCTTATTCGAAAATGTTATATATATATATATATATATATATATATATATATATATATATATATATAGATATATACAGTGAAACTTCTCCAAACCGGCCCCTCAGAAAACCGGTTCTCTCTGAATATCGGCCGATTTTCAAAGTCCCGGCAGAGATCTTAACATTTCCTTACAAAGATAGTCTTACAAAACTGGCCACTCCTGAAAACCGGACATCGGCCACTTTTTAAAGCACATTTGTTAACAAACATGTGTAATTTACCCTTATAATACCGGTCACTTTTTGAAGACTTGAAAAGTTTGGCCAGAGGGTGATCAAAATCGGCCAGGTGTGCAAATTGACTGACCCACCGGCCAGGTGGGAAATTATCTACCGGAGGTGTGAAAAACACAAGTGGCCTCCCTAATTTCTATTGTTTACCTGTGGTATCATAGGTATTAAGTGACACTTGGCTAATCCAAGCACTCTTCTAAATTTTGTACGAAGTGTAAAAACAGTTAGGAACATATTGAATGGATAGCCTAAGTATCAAACGCCATATTGTTAGACCATACTATCGCATGGATATAAGCGGTAGTTGATAAAGAACAACGATAATTATTAATAATAAATTAATTAATTTTCTTGGTTTCCATAGAATTCCTAAGAAATATTCAAATTACAACTTCATATTTACTACTGTACTTTTTAAAAACGTCAAAACAAATTTGTTAATGATATAAGCGATGAATGTATACAGAGTGTTTTGAGGTCAGAGGAATTCCAATAATAGGCTTCTGTGTTTTCTTTATGTATCGTGTTATAGATATTTAGTTTAAGATTAGGTGATTTCAGCGAGAATTTATAATTACCTGCAAGTAGAAACGGACTAATTTGATCTCTACCGATAATTTATCATAGATTCACCAGAACAAAGTGAACAGTACCTACTTTGACAATATTAAGATAAAATGTATCTAAATGCTAAATTCTCGGTAAACCGACAATCCCTTTAAACCGGCCGTGTTTATCGGTCCGAGAGCCGGCCGGTTTAGAGAAGTTTCACTATATATATATATATATATATATATATATATATATATATATATATATATATTGTTTCATTGTTTTAGATGAAGTTAATAAAACCATTGTGGACCTGAAGGCGGAAGTTAAAGAATCTCAGTTTGATCAAATGAAGCTCTCCTCAACAGTGTCGGCTCTGGAGGTGTTTCGAATGAACATGACAAGCAACAAATGCGGTATGATTCATGATTCAGTTGTTTTTTTTCATATACAGAGAGGATATTCATTGTTTCGTTGTTGGATGTAGAATTTATATCGCGAGTGAGAGAAGATTTGTTTGATATTTTCACGGGTGCGAAGTACGAATGAAAATAAAAAAAAAAAATCCTGTCTTACTCGTGAAATAAATTCGATATCTAACAATAACATTTAATCTTTTGTTTATCACATTTTCTTTGGTTTTTCCTTAAGCACTTTTAGCTGTCCATCCAGTCAAAGTAATCGTTATAGTAACGGAACTCTTCTGTTTTTAAAGCTAGCATCAATTTAACTTTGGTATCACAAGAATTGTATACCGAAATTGGGCGGAAAGCGTCTTGTTGATTGGACAAATTCGCTCAGAGTATACGATAAGCGCCCAATCAAAGTGCCTCATGAATTATTCATGAGAACGAGCGAGTAGGAATGAACGGAACCACGGGTGATGGAGGGAGGAACGAAGCGTAGTCAGCCGTGGGTTTCCGACGATGATAGAGTCGATACATTTGAACAATGAGACAACTATATTTCATCATTATTTTGGGTATTCAAATAAAAAAAAACATGAAAATTTAAGCATGTATAACATTTAAAAAAGTGATCTTATATATCGCGGATGAATATTGCGGTAAGTAATCCAGCTTATTCAGTATATTCATATTGTGAAAATAACATTTTTGTTATTCACAGTGTAAAAATAACAACTCTTAAAATATCAAGTTTTTATTCAATGGATAAATTTCAGTATTTCACTGTTGAAAATCTAATAGATGTAATTACAGGGCGCCAAATGGGACTCTTGTGATTTTGTTCTCAAAATCCAATTTTGTGTGGACAAAAATGACTTTTATTCAACAAAATGAGTTCAAATTAACAAAATTGATAACAAATCACAAAAATGAATTTTGTGATATAAAATTATCTTCCATTGGACAAAAGTCACTTTTGTCATAACAAAATTCATTTTTGCAGACAAAACTTTTATTTTTGTATCACAAGTGAATTTTTTTATGCAATTTAGTTTTATTTGGAATCTGAAAACTAATTTGCATGCAAATTAAAACTGAGAAATATTGCAACAAAAGTCAGTTTTCTGTGACAAAATTGAATTTTGTTAGACGAAATTGAATTTTGTCATAACAAAATCACTTTTGTCTTACAAAACTATGTTTTTATAAATTATAACTTCATTTACGTAGTGACTAAAATAAATTTTGCTATAAAGAATTATTTTTCAGTGAACAAAAATCAGTTTTGTCATGACAAAATTCATTTTTGTACACAAAAGTCGTTTTTGTCATGACGGAATTCATTTTTGTCACCTTCACTTGTAAGCTGTTCACCGATTGGTTGAAACGCTTTCATTTAGCTTATTCTTTGGTAAAGGTCAGTCGGATTTGAAAGATATGATAGAAAACAAATATTTGTTGAATATATACACGTAAATATTACGCTTATGATAATTCTTGTGCCATTGAAAGAAAAAAATCATATATTTTCAAATACTTCAATCCCGATTCTTAGTATAATTTACCTGTATATTCAACACATATTTGTTTACAATCATACCTTCCCAGTGGCGGATTTCGGGGGGGGGGGGGGGGGACGACTAAGAATTAAGTATAATTACTGACAAATGATATGATTTTTTTTGTGTGCATTTTCGCTGGCAATCTTGGGTCATGATGCCCGGTTACAAAGTATGCAAATATAAGTCCTCGAATTCCTTAGATCAGGATAACGATGTCTTTAGCACATCTTCATTATTATTTTTCATCAAAATGTTTGACGACCAAAGCACAAGAGATATACCAAAAATTACATGTACAAACAACGCATGCACAATATTCCACACTTCAGACAAAAATATGTACAACAGATGTCTATGAACGGAGCATGGTAATTATATCGAATCCGTATCTGTAATGTAATCTTTTGTTGAAATATGTTTTCTCATGTGCGATTCGACCAATCTTGTGAAAATTTATTTTTGGGTAAATCAACTTCATCAAATGTATACAAAACTAATTATCAAGCACATAGCAGGGATTGGGGTTATACCCTCGCTTTTTCTGACAACCGTCATCTAATATCACATACAAAGTTGGTTATATTTGCAAGCAAAGTTTGATCTATAGGCGATCCCCTTTTTTGAATAGTAATAGTGAATTGCCACAGTAGTGGAATTCCAATTAAAAATCATTCGAAGAATCAACCCCAACCCCGATTTAGAGTTTTGGGTTTTGTTATATTTGTTTGTTTTTGCTTGTCTCGAGTTTTCTGACAATCGTGAAGTAAACTTCTTCTCCAGTTGTCTTCACTCCTTTATCAAAACATGAACAGAAATGAACATCAAATACGTCTGTAAGCCCCCCTCTTTGCCTCCCATCCCTTCAATTTGACGAAAGCACATTTTGAGTGTTCTCCATATAATGGAAGAAACTAAACTTTGTTTTTATCAGACATCTGGTAGAACCTGTTAAAACACAGTGGCATGAAGAGTTGGCACCGTAAGATATAATGCACCCTGTGTATAAAGCAATACAAGCTGTAACTGACGGTATTTTTACAACTATCCAATTATGCACCGAACAACACCTATCAATATAACCAATATAATCACCAAGATATGAAGAAAAAATCATCAAAATAAACAAGGGAATATTGTTTGAGAGCATACCTACAATGAGCGTTTCGTATAAACCGCCAATAAGTCGTATACACGGACATTGGAACGATATATTGCCGAACAGAAATGGGTTGCTGAGACCGAGGTAATACACAAAGACGGAAACTGACGTGAGTAACTACACGTTTCATGAATGACAAGAAGGACTATAAGTGTAGGAAAGTAATATTAGGAAAATGTGCCACTCAAATGAAATTTTGATAGTGAATTTTCTATAAAATTGGCATGTCAAATTGTTTACAAATCTGACACGTGCATAGTGCCCCTCTTTCGCTTTTTCCGAACTGGTGACCCCCGAGGTAAATGCACATAGGAGATTACGAGCAGGAATTACTGACAGGATGACAATGATTCATGAATCGACATTTTCTGCTGATTTGACGTGTTCGTTGCTTCAGATTCACTCTGATTCTATGAATTTATATAAATTCAATCACAAATATGTTAGATGTTTGGTCTTTTATTTTATTTACCTGCCGTCAGTTACAGCTTTTATTATATAGCTAATAAATAGTCTAATATAAAATCTGCGTAAAATCTAGAGAATGTTAGCGTTCAATATCCTGAGAATTTATTGAACGTTAACTTTGCATTGCGTAAATTGTATGCGCCCGAAACATTCCGAGTATGAGCGTTCAATATTGACGTTACCGTAACGACGTAAACAAGCCAAAATGGCAGACGACGGTCCTCCGAATCTGACAGAGCCGGTATTTGATATTTACTTAAGCAAAATGTTTTACTGTACATAAATTATGATGTCCCCATTTACAAAATCAGTTTGCTTCATGCGTTAATGACGGATTAAATATTGAACAGTTAAGAAATGCATGCTGTTATTGCACACTGCCAATATTGATGAATTCTCGTCTATTTTCGAGTAGTTTGAGTTAAAAGGGATATAATTTAACAACTAAATACTTTAGCTATATAATAAAAGGGTTATTGAACTTATATAGGTGAATATTGGCACTCGTTGGCTGTCAAAATGCACTCGCAAGCTCGTGCATTTTCACAGCCAACTCGTGCCAATATTCACCAATATAAGTTCAATAGCCCTATAGTATTGCTTTAATGCTATTTTATCTGAAGCTTAGGACCGCATCGATAAGCACGCCCCCAACTTTCGGTGCAAGGGCATTACTGAAAGTCTGCAAAAATGTAGACCGTTCCTTACACGAACAGGACGAAATTCCGACAACTGTCTTATTGTTCTCATATAATTCTACCACACTGCGAGTAACAATCACTGCCTATCATCTCTTACTTATTAGAAAATATCAAAGACGATATGCCATGTAATAAGTCATTATCTACAGCCTAGCACATTTGACTTTTATTTGATGGATAAAAAATCCATTAGAAAAAGTGAATTTCCTACAGAAAAAATACATTCACTGTAGCATTTTATCAAAATTCTGTTGATACTTCAAAATCGTACAAGAAATTAATGTCGGAAGGAAAATAAAAACTACTGTATTAGAAATAAAATCTCTGTAAAATTGATACAAAATTCCATATGATTGTTTGGGGGAAGGGGGAAATTCCACACGAGATTTTTGTATCTTAAAGAGGTTCTCACCTGAGATTTGGAGTAATTTCAGTTTCTTGGAAAGTGTATTTTTGATTTCTACGTTGAAAAAGAAATAGAAAATTGAAAAGAAAAACTGGGGTTGCAATGCTTGTTATTGAGCTACAGGGTTCTAAACATGACCTTTTTGTACTTAAAATTTATTCAATTAAACTTGATTCGTCTGTTGGTGTTAACACAACATAAGCAACACAAATCAATCATTACATAAAATGGATATATTATCATGCCTTCTGTAAAAAAGTTTAATAGAAGTAATAGAAATGAACAATGACCCTTTTGCACTTGAGATACGAAAAAAATCACGATATCAAATTTGAGAGTTTATAAGGACAAATTAGGAGTAATGCCATTTCCTGAAATATCATATAATTTTCATGGTCTTGTCTTAAAATTTTTAAATGGAACTAAAGAAAGTGGGGATTGGAGATCAAATTTCTAAATCATTGGCGAAAATATTGAATTTTTATACAAGATTCCGAGTAAATAAATTCAAATTTTTAAAGAATCGGTGTTCTGTTTTAGAAATATATATCAACCAAATTAATAAATTACAACATTTGAACTAGTTCCAAGTCTTAACTACTTATATCCTAAATTTAAAAACTGAAATACACATATAAGAGTATAAAAGTAGAAGATATTATCGGATGAAGCAGAAAAGGTAATATCATGCAGAATTAGAACTTTTTAATTAATCAATTCTTCCGCCACAAAACATAGTCCCTGCAAAACCCTTTCAAAATTTGAATTGACACACAATTTTTCAACTTGACAGAGTTCATCAATAGCTTTGTAATATGTTTGCACCGATGGGATCAATATCGAACCAGTAAATACTTAAGTTGTATCATCCTACGCAGTTGTGCTCAAAAGCTCAGGAGCTAACTTCCTTATGGAAAATAAAATTCCAGTAGGATTTTTCAGATTGAAAGAACAGAATGAGCATAAATCATTGTCGAGTAGGTATGGCAACATGTATGTGTATTCCGCTTTTGTTCATGCTGTACTCGTAGTTGTCCATGCATTGAACATGGAATTGCCGGATGACATTATATTTTGCAAATTATCAATGAAGTTAACAACATAATTTGTTTCAAATAAATTTTGTTCACTTGTTAATGTTTATAAGGATGAATTTTTGTCATCATCCAGATTTAGATGATATGCGCCAAATGTGCATGCATTTTCTTTAGTTATGAAACATGTTGGTCATAAAACCAAATCATTCTTTCTTACTAACAGTTGTAACAATACACTCTGAATTTGAGTCTGGACAACTTATAGGGTATCATTTTTGATAGAATAGATATATCCTTTATTTTTTTTAAATTGATAGTACATGTACTTGACTTTTGTCTCCTGTAAAACAAAATCATATCCAGATTTTTTCTTCAAAATTATGAAAGTCGTAAATGGCAAAAGTAACAGGTTATAGTGAGTTTGAGTGATATATTAAATTTGCTACATGTACTGACAAAACAGTATGGTTCCTCAGTTATTTTAATTAGTAAAACGCTGTATCAAAGAAAATAAAAACACACTCCCAATCATACTTATCCACACAAGAACTATACCATTACTATATTCCCTTTCAAAATGAATTGTTAGGGATAAAACGTTTTCAGACAGTCGGACGATTGACAACAGGTGATCAGAAAATATCAATTGACCTTTCAGCTCAGGTAATAGCCTTTATTTATCCAGGATTACATAAATTAGTATATAGCTAGTTTCCATTGTGGTACTGCAGGTAAGCTAACAAGATCAATTAATTTGTTACCAAAAGAAATGCCTTGTGATTCTTGTCACATACGCACATATGAAATTTGGGTCAAACTGACGGGTTAAGGTCAAAGATCATGGTATGAAATAAACGGTCATGCCATAAGGAATCTATGTACAAATGATGAAAGCCCTACCATAAATAGGTCAGGAGATATTGCCTAGGTTACATTTTCTTAAAAGTAGGTCAACTGCAAGGTCATGGTCACAAGTTTAAAGACTTTGGTACAAGAAAAGGACGTGTCACAAGAATCGCACATAAGAAATATGAGAGACCTATCACACGCCCTTAAAAATGTATGACCAAGGTTAAAGTTTGGATTAAAGTTTTGAAAGTTGGGTCAATCTCACACGTCTAGGTCGCAAGGTCAAAGATCATTACCATAAATGTAATATCTTGCCATAAGGAATATATATATACAAATTAAGAAAGTTCTAACTTGAATACTTCATGAGATATTGCCTAGGTTATGTTTTCTTAAAAGTAGGTTGAACTCTAAGTTTAAGGTCACAAGGTATAGAACTTTGGTATCACAAATGAAAGTTCTTGCCACAAGGAATATGCACATGAACTATGAGTCCCATATCACTCACCCTTCAAGAGTTATGAGCAAACATAAAGTTTCAGACAGACAGAACAAAACTATATGTCCACCGACTATTCTACAACGATATAAGGCCTCAACCTTGCGCATTTATATGTGCCGTAAATAGAAGGTTTTTATAAGGGGTGGATCTGCAACTCTCTAATCTGTCCCAATATTTTTTCAGACAGCTACAGTTTTGTAGCTAGAAGCAGATATGGGAGACTATGTGGTGTCTTTTATTCAAGTTCACTGGGATATATAGAATGGAATGGAAATATGAATTAATGCAAAGTCTCGTGGGAATCTGAATTAGAATAGGTTCTCAATGCAAAGTGAAGATAACGAACAGTGATCAATCTCATAACTCCTATAAGCAATACAAAATAGATAGTTGGGCAAACACGGACCTCTTGATTGTGGTAAGAGTCAACTAAATGGGGTGGTCCTTCGAATAAGACCGCAAAAACTGAGATCACTGAAAGATAGTTTTTCTCATGCAGAAGGTTTTCAATGTATTTTTCTTCATCAGAATATAGATTCAAGTAAGCTAATAAAGGAGCACAATTTGCGCTCATGGAAATACAATAGACTGTTGGAAGACCTGATGAACAAAGACCACGTAGATATTATCAACGAGGAACTGATTCTTTTAATAACAACTTCAAACTGCTTGTGCGTAGTTCTGAATGGTGTTTAGCAAACTAATGTTTTGAATGACTCATCATAGAATATGAATACATGTTCCATTTTTCTTTCCAAAAATATTTCGAGTAGGGCATTTAAAATAGCTCCCAGTGGAATAGCAAGTTCAAAATATCATATGAATTTATTATACCCTGTGATTTGTTCTACTGAAGACAAAAATAAGTACTTTCAAATATTTTGAATGAGGGAATGATATATTTTCTTACGCCATTAATTCAACTGAAAATTTAGTCCCCTAACATAAATCATTTAGCATTAAATGTTTCATCTGTACGTAAGAAAGAGTAATGTGGGTTCATGACCGAAATATTTTATTATTTCATAATTCAATAAAATGCATGCAAGTACTGAGCATATAAAGTATCCACCTTTAAGTTAATATTTATATTCATCGATGCTTTGCAAGTTCAATAAATGAAGGGAATCATTTTTACGTCACAAAAACGTTTCTTTGTATTCGGAGCATAACAATGTATTTTTGATTTTTTTATGCAATATATGCACGAGGGCTGTCATGGACAGTGGCATTTTGTCATTTCATA
The DNA here is from genome assembly GCF_947568905.1 of Ostrea edulis. Lineage (NCBI taxonomy): Eukaryota > Metazoa > Mollusca > Bivalvia > Ostreida > Ostreidae > Ostrea > Ostrea edulis. Next base: position 64,234,448 of record NC_079166.1, on the reverse strand, counting down.
TGGATTTACATTTTCATACTACACCAAAATGCTTAATTTTGTGAAATTCCAAGTCAAAATAAGTTTTTATTTTTCCATTTTTATTGTTTACTATGCTAAACTAAATATTTCTAATGGGCAACCAGAATTTGAATATCAGTTGTTGAGTTACAAGCGAGATACAGCTCTAGCAATTCTTTGTACCTTGACTACTGACATTCAATTTTTTGCTGATCGTTATACCTTAGTTAAGCATTCCAAACATTAAATATGGAAAAATAAAATTTGGAAATTTTTGGCTCAAATCGTGTCCATGTCCCTTTAAAGGTCTGTCTGATTGTGGATCAGACCATTGAACGAAGAGGATGTGTCCTATTTCACTTCCTAGAAAACATTGATTAGCACGCCAAAAACAAACAAACTATAAACGTGTAACATACTGTGTAAATACGTTTATAGATTTAATGTAGGTTTAGTGGTAGTGTTTTCGTACATCTTTAACCATCTCATGTAAACCTTTTTGCTTATCTAGAGGAAGGGACAGGTCCCGAAAATTTGACAATGTAATTCTTCTTGTCGATTTTTGATTTATGTAGATAGATAGAGAGATAGATGGATGGATATGTTTACTCATCGAAAAATGTATATATAGATGATGCATTCAATATCAAATAGTAAAACCTAAGTATGGACACACCCTTTTCATTTCTGGTATAAGACGTATATAAGGTGCGCATAAATTGGAATTGAGATGATCCAGTTAATTGGATAATCTCAGGTCATCGAGATGAGACTTTGCGAGATCAAAATGGATGGTCGATAAGATCATGAGAGGCTCGAAATTTAAATGTTGCTCGCTGTGCTCGCTATTATCAGAAAGATAAACGATTTGATGATTTATTTAGAGAAACCTTTATTTGTAGACATGCCTAAAAGGGTAGCATTTAGTGCTACGGTGTCATCAGCTGACAGCTCCTGGAGCAGCAGCACCTTGTTGTTTCCCGTGGTCATCACTAATGTGGGAAACGGATACAACCCCAGCAACGGAATATTTACCGCTCCTACCAACGGGAACTACGTGTTTTTCGTAAACGTACAGAGTTATACTACACAAACCATTTATGTAGACATCGTGTTAAATGGATCAACAAAAGTCAGAACCATGGCTTATGGTAGTGGTAGCGATTATTACGAATCGGGTCCCAATTTGGTGGTTCTAACTCTTCAGAAGGGACAAACAGTGTGGGTTAAAAGGTACTCTGGATCAGGTTATTATGCCGACGGTCCTATTACCACATTCTCTGGTTTCCTTATTTGACTGAATTATTAAAACAAATTTCAAAGAGTTGTATAATCAATAATCATTGATATTGCCATTGCTTGCACTGAACATAGAATTGGTTAAACTACAATTTTGATAAAAGGGCAAGCATTGTGAGTTAATCCTTTTTATCATACCTCTGTATATAGTTTCTCCTATATAGAGGAATTTGAATAAATTAACCTTTCAGAATTTTGCTATGCCTTTGAATTATTAAGCAGGATTCATAACAACGAGTATGTTGTGTTTTACTTCAACTGGTAACGGATATTTTCGTGAATACTCTGATATTCTCTACGGTTGATTTGCTATTGACGTAGACCAACATGAAACTTTTAAATCTGCCTGAAAATATCAGGTAAATTAATACTTGGAAGGAAATTGTATGGAGTCTACAACATATGTGGTCACTTTTAAAATCATTGATTTTTCATCAATAAATGTACAAATAAAAAAAACACCATAACCTCGGTCTATCTACATTGTTTATTTATATAACGGCAAATAATGTTATCCCTGGAAGGGTTTCTCTCGGGGTCTTTCGAATTATCCGCTGTATCATAGATGGCCAAAATTACATTTCCAACTGACTCCAGATGTTTTGCCGTGACACCATCATACATAATTTCCGGGTACATTTCGCAATTGTATTCGCCTTGTTCACTCGTAAGTTTCTGAAATAGATGCGTAGCGAATTCCTTGGCATGCTTGATGTCTGCTTATTATTCTTTAAGATGAAAAAGGAAAAGATAACGAGCAGTGATCACTCTCATAAATGTTTACTTTAAACAAGACTGTTGAAACCCATGTAATATCAACTTTTTTGTCAGTAGTCTGTCTTTATTTAAAAAGTGATCATAATAAATTATGTATTTCGCAGATCATTAGGTGAAATGATGTCTGGTGTGTTTCATTCAAATTGTTTTCCATATTCTGATTTTGACTAAGGATTACTTCGTTTACTTGATCAAAATATGGAACTTACGGTGGGTGTGACCTGCCAACAGGGAAAACTCACCCCTTCTTGATAGTTGAACACACCTCTGCCGTGTTCAGGGACCGTGTTTATAGGATTTATGAAAGTGGTCACTATTCCTTATATTCACCTTTTTAAAATTCACATGATATAACTTAGCCACACTTTCGTTCTAGTTTGTTTAAAAAACCATTTAGATATATGAATCCATCTTGAGAGATGTTCGGTTAAGTGCAGTTTGTTCTGTTATACGTGATACAGTTTGCCTTATTCTCATAATTATATAAGTATAACATTTACATTCTTTAATGTTCATTATGTCTATTTAACGTAATTAAGCTAATTTGTGAAGGGAAGTAATAATTACACAAAGTTGGCAAATGATATCTTTCAAAATGTCATTTTTGATTGTCATAAACTTCGTAGTTGGAAAACGCTCCATAATTCATACATGGCTCTGGAAGAAAAAAATACAATTTGGAGATTTTACGTCATGACGCTTTCATAAAACTGACTTCAAAACTTTACACATGAATATTCTCGTTCTGATTTCCAAGATGAAACGATCACTAGTCCTTACGTTAGTGTTGATTTCTTTCATGCAATCATTTGCTTTTTCTGTTCTCACGGACAACAAAAATAACAATGTAACTCAACTGGACGTAAGTGGACTTGACTCGGAAAATGTGGACGTTTTCCGGCAGCTCCTGAACCAAGAGACACTCATCAGAATGGCCCTTGTAAAGAATGTGCACGCCTTGATGAAAGACATGGTCGATCTGAAGCAAATCATGAAGACGTTAGAAGCCACACAGCAGAAAACGGATTTAGAAGTGACAAACTTACAACAGGAAGTAGATTCAATGAAGCGTGAAAACCAGAAACTTGACCTTGAAAACAGGAAGTGTGAGGACACTTTGAACACCGTCAAACAAAACTTTACACAGATCAACGACCATTTTCAGGAGTTTGTATTGCAGTTGGAGGAGAAAAGAGAAACATTTGAGAGAAACACTAGCACGGTACTCAGTGATTTAAAAGTGGAAGTTCGGTATCTCTCAATTACTCTTCTTGATTTGAATAGACACACATTAGAAGTTGACAAGGGTATTCCTGAAATTATAGAGGAAAAGTATGAAATGTTATCATCAAGACTGAATGATACTATGGCGAGATTGAGCAGTGATTTAGTCTTAGCGGACAGCAAGGTTTCCAAATCGGTATCTGACCTCAAACATTCGCAAAACAGCATCATAACTTCAAGTTTTGGTAAGTTGAAAAATAATTGTTTTAATATGTTTTAAAACATAAGATGAATTATGAATATATGTTAAATTTTATCGGTCAAAGAGTTTCCAGGATGAAGAAACTTAAATATCCGTGAAAGGTACTTGAATTTTCATACATTTAAGTAATTTATTAGAATAAATAAATTCATCAATGTCTGGATCTTTTGATGTATCGTAATTACGTTTGATGTAAACGAAAAATAGTAAATACAAAGAACACATGAAGTTTCAAAATACATGTATGTCAGTGGCGTAGCTACACAGTAGCACTGTATGCACGTGCTTACAAATATTTTCGTTACATTTTTATTACATATTACAACAAATGCCCCCGGCTTACACATATTTCAAACCTAGCTACGCCACTGTATGTATATTTAAATAATTTGATCATTTTAGATGAAGTCAATAAGACGATTGTTGACCTGAAAGCGGAGCTGAGACAATCTCAGTATGACCAACTTAAGCTGTCCTCTACAGTGTCGGCTCTGGAGGTGTTCCGAATGAATATGACAAGCAACAAATGCGGTAAAGTTGAACGAATATCAGAACAAGTAGACGAACATTTCATCATTTTATGGTGTATCTCTGTATTTTTGTTGCGGATGTTTCATTGATTTGTCATGCACAGTTGCATTATTACACCACGTGACAAAGAATGATCCGGATTCTGTAGCACAAAGGGTAGTAAAGTTTAAGTGACTTCTTGATAACACTATATAGGAGTTATGAGATTGATCACTGTTCGTTATCTTCACCTTTCATATATACAACTCAGCTGGACAACTCGCTCCCAAGACAACTCGCCCCCTCTTAGGACAACTCGCTCTCTCTCAGGACAAGTCACCCCCTTCTCTTGAGACAACCCGCCCCGAATATTATATATAAATATATTATCACATTTTATTTTTATTTTGTGTGTTTGTGTTATTTACACTTTTAACCCTATAAAGATACGTCTTTTTATTTCATACTTTAACACGAATGGTAAATTCTAATAGAATTATACACATATTTAATTATTGCATTTCAGAAAAAGTTTACTTTTCATAAATCAATTGGCAAGGAAAATTATATTTACTGATCTTCAGGTAATTGATTAAATGTCTCCAATACTGAGAAAAGTTTGGGGGTTTCCGTTTGGTGTGTGTGTGTGTGTGTTTTATCGATATAGTATACATAAGTGTAAAGGTGAAACATGAATATTCTGATACATGTAATCATCTTTTAATGCGTTTCTCAACTAATTCCCGTTGAAAAATAATAAAATTCCCATTTTAGAAATTTTATAACGGCTTTGCTTTACGCGGGGTAATTTTTTTACGCGGCGATTTCAACGTGTAAAGAACTCTGATGATGAGTAACTCATACCGTTTGAAGCAAATTTATAACAACTTGGGGGAAATCAAACAATTAGATTTAACAACAGACGCAGCTTATTGATAATTATACTACGTCAGCTGTAGACGAGGCTAATACTCTCCCTATACGAAACGCTAACTTGTTTCCGTTGAAATTATATATTTTACATGTACATAAAAGTGATGATGAATTTACTGAACCCAAACACTGGATTTTCACTAAAATCTTTCGTCTTGCATAAAAAGACACGAAGTTCGGTGTTTATGTGAACACGTCTTATTGTCTGTGATGTATACACTATCTATAAGAAATTCATTAATTTTTGCCAATACACCTCTTGGATTTAGACCAAAAATAATAATTGTAAACATGTATGATATGAAGGAGCGAGTTATCTCAAGAGAGGGGACGAATTGTCCCGAAGAGGGGGCGAGTTGTCTTGAGGGCGAGTTGTCTTAGGGGCGAGTTGTCCCGTTGAGGGGTCGAGTTGTCTTGAGGGCGAGTTGTCTTGTCGTGTGTGTGTGTGTGTGTGTGTGTGTGTGTGTGCGCGCGCGCGCATGTGTGTGTGTGTGTGTGTGTGACCAGCCATGAGATTTTGGTTCCAAATGAGGAATTTATCAAAAACGAGATTTTCGCTTTGAAATGACACACATGTATGCCTAATTGCGCATTGAAAATTTTATGGTATTATCTATTTTCTTTAGAGAAGTCGAGAGGCGTAGCCTTCATCGACTTCTCTTCGCAAGCATTCATATTTTGATTCTGGAAAATGTGTAAATTCCGGAGTCGGTGACGGTTTATGCTTCGACAGACGTTTCGACTTATATGTGCCTGGATTTACGCAATAGACAACTTGTTTTCAAACATTTAGCAGTAATGCACAAAACTGTCACAAGGAAATCAACACTTATTTGCTTTAATCCATTTTCAACATGTCCCCTGTCCCGGGTTTACGTTAACTGGTCTTGGGAGCTGTCACAATAGGGGACCAGTTAAGAGAAAGTAAACAGAGTTGTGATTTAAACCCGGGACAGGGGACATGTTGAAAATGGATTAAAAGCAAGTAAGTCTTTATTTCCTTGTGACGGTTTTGTGCATTGCTGTTAAATGTTTGAAAACAACTTGTCTATTGCGTAAATCCAGGCACATCTGAGTCGAAACGTCGGTCGAAGCATAAACCGTCACCGACTTTGGCATTTACACGTTTTCCAGAATCAAAACATGAATGCTTGCGAAGAGAAGTCGATGAAGGCTACGCCTCTCGACTTCTCTAAAGAGAATAGGTCTTATCTTGCATGGTTCCGGAGATATGACGTCACGAATATGATATATATTATGGTGTAGAATTTCATTCATTTAGATGTAACACTTGAAACTCAATGATGCACACAATTTTAAGTCAATTCTAAACAAAGTTATAACATTTATTAAGAACAAACACGTTTTGTCAATATTTTCTCTAAAGTATAGCATATAGACATAATCTTAACTAACAGTTACCATAGGAAACATTCCCATTAGAATACTGTCACCATAGCAACAATTACAAATATATAATTATAAATGAAAAATCGTGTTTCTTTAACTTTCTCAGTAAGTAAAATTATTTACAGGTAGAAAAAATACTAATTACATGTAGCACTATGTTGCAAAATATTTCAACTCAATAGATAATAACTACATATATCCATGCAGTCAAACTCCATACACCATGCTATCAAGGTTATACAATATCTATGTATATCATGGTGAAATATGGCGGCCTAGTATCGCATTAGATGTAGATAACTCTCTCTTATAATTTAATAATTATTCTTACTTGCTTCTAAAGCTAGCATGCTAAGTTTGTATTTTAAACTAACTCATCATGATAGATTTAAAAGTAAATAAGAATGATAACATATATTTGGTTTTCGTAACCAAAGCTACATTTTTTACAGACCTCTCGAGACGTCCATTTCACATTTAGCTTTTCGGAGAATAACAATAACCTTTTAGACTTTTGTCATAAAAGATTATATACCATAAGATAATTGTTTAATGAAAATTGTCCATTATTGCGTATGAAAATCCGTTAGTATATAGAATTTGTGATTTGCCTGTAATGTTTCCGATAAATCTGAATATTGAAAGGAGAAAAACATTCTTGAATAATTCAGTTGATTTATTTTATTTGTAGACTTGTCTAGGAAGGTGGCCTTTACTGCCTCCGTGTCATCATCAAGTGGCTCCTGGAACAGCGGCACCTTGGTGTTTCCCGTGGTCATCACTAATGTGGGAAACGGATACAACCCCAGCAACGGAATATTTACCGCTCCTACTAACGGGAACTACGTGTTTTTCGTGAATGTTCAGAGTAATGCAGCTCAAATTATTTATGCTGACATCGTGTTAAATGGATCAACAAAGGTCAGAACTATGGGATATAACGGAAGTTACGCCGCTGGCCTAAATCTGGTGGTGCTAGATCTTCAGAAAGGAGACACAGTGTGGGTCAAACATTACTCTGGAAAAGGTTACTACACCGACGGTTCTATTACTACATTCTCAGGGTTTCTGATTTGACAGGATGCCTAAAATATTACATTTGACGGAATTTTTAACCACAATTTTCATGTCACGCTTTGTTCTTGCAGTAGAAATATTTACCTTTAAATGATTTTAGAATAGTCTTCTCCGATGTAAAAAAAAAATATCGGCATAATGTATCGAAACTTTTAACTTCCAGTAGTTTAAATTCCAAAAAAAAATCAAAAAAAAAAATCAATGTTTTCCATTGCTAGGAGTAAAGAGTGTCCGCCTCACGACACACGGCTTGTACTAACAGAATACAACAAGCAGGGGATTATTCAGTATAGTAAGTAAAATCCCAGGTGATTGGAGGAAGGCTATTCTAGTGCTGTTTATAAGGAAAATAGTAAAGCAGACATGCTTCAGACAGCTTTGGGCAGGTTATGGAGGAAGGGTTGATTAGTTGTACATGAATATTGTTTAACGTCCCTCTTGAAAAATTTTCACTCATATGGAGACGTCACCAATACCGGTGAAAGGTTGCAAAATTTAGGCGTTTATGATCTTTGAGCAGGGAGGGGGATCTTTATCGTGTCACACCTGCTGTGACACGGGGCCTCGGTTTTGAGGTCTCATCCGACACGCAAGGTGTACTGAGGACATATTCTAACCCGGATCCCCACGGAAGTTGGTGGAAGGGTATTATAGTTATTATTTAATGCCTCGTTCACACGAAGAATTTAATTCGCATTAAACGTAAGTTAATGCGAATTAAATCTGAACCGCGTTCACACGGATATTTTAATGCGCATTAGTTTACTTCGAATTAAAATTGACGTCGCGATTTAATGCGAATTAAATTTACTTCACATTAGCTCCGTGTGAACGCTAAGCGAAGCTAATTCGCATTTAAAAATGTACACACATGCGTAATGGCAAATTTGGGTCACATGCATCATACCCATGGTCAACTATATATATTAATGCCTCGTTCACACGGATGCGCATTAAATTTTACTTGGCATCAAATTTGATGCGAAGTAAAATAATGCGCATTAAATTAATTCGAATTAAATAGCGTTTACACGGCGGTAATATTTAATGCGAAGTAAACTAATACGCATTACATTTGTATGCATCTCCATTAAAAGGTTCGCGAAATAAATTAAAGAATAGACTATGTTATTGAAAATTATTATTATACATATTTTAATGAATATTGTGTAGATACAGAATTCTTTGTTCAAAACGCTCGCTATATAGGCCTATATGTAGTATACTACATGTGTACAATTTACATACATAAATCTACACATAAGAAGTTTTTTGTCATGTTTATTTATATGTTCCCAAGAAATTACTTGTTATTTCCTCTGACAACCAGCATTCAATCTAGACAATATATTGTTTCTTCATGGACCCAATTTTAAAACTTCGGAGTCTTTTTCACCATTCCGCTGACTACTGTTGTGACGTAATTTTTAATTACTAATACGTATTATAAGTCTACTATGACGTCATATGGTATAAAAATTAACAATGAGCGGCACTTTTGTTTTAAAAAATGTAAAAAAGAAAATTATAGTATCACTATTTTAAAAGATTGTTGTCGTATTTAAAAACAATTCCTTCCACATGTATTACTCAGTATGCCTATGCAGAGCACATATTTACGTCTGACATTATCTAATGACATGCTGTTTGTACATGTTTTTAGTGGTTATTATCATTTTGCTTAGTTTTTCGTACAAAACTATCATTGAAATATATAGCTGACCATAGGTATGATGCATGTGACCCAAATTGGCCATTACACATGCGTCTACATTTAATTCGAATTAGCTTCGCTTAGCGTTCACACGGAGCTAATGCGAAGTAAATTTAATTCGCATTAAAATCGCGACGTCAATTTTAATTCGAAGTAAACTAATGCGCATTAAAATCTCCGTGTGAACGAGGCATAATGTCAGTTTTGTACGAAAAACTAAGCAAAATGATAATAATCACTAAAAACATGTACAAACAGCATGATGCAAAACTTTTCCGTCTTTTTTTTCTTGGTATACCTCCATCCAACGACAAAATAATAAATCATTCCTTATCATTTAATATTTTAAAACATTGAGTTTATATGATAAAACATTATTTGATTTGAGTTGAATTAACGAGTTATTCTTGTACTACATTCTATGTCATTTCGAGATGGGCGTAGTAATTTGTGAATACACAACTTAAGGTAGATCGATCCTCATGTGATGTCATAGGTTTTTGCAAAATCTTTATTTAATTAAATTTTGCGCATGATAGAAATATATTTTTCAGAGGAATTTCATTCACTGAATAAAAAAAAATTGGTAAACTTTTGATACTGAATTTTTTTTAATTTTCCATAGATAATCAATTATTTATAATTTTAAAAATGTTGTCAAGGACAATGACTCCTATGCTGGAATTTCCTCTATTGCATGTCTATGACACAATGATTTCCCTAATATCCACAATTATTATATATATATATATATATCTGAATTAGCAGTTTTCTTAAACTGTTGACATTTAAAATTTGTCATTTCAGTAAGTTTTCATTAATTTTCATTATTCTGTTTAATGAAAATGTGTGATTTTTTAATTTTGATATATACTTCTGTTTTTGTATGTCTGACATCTTTAAGAAGGTGGCAACATACACATTTTATTTGGTTATTGATTAAATTAAACTATATTACAGTTTTTCCAATTTTAACAATTCATATTGATAAGTCAAATGAGGATCAATCCACCTTAAAAAAACAACTAAATCCGTTAGGCCTAGTGGCGACATCCACGAACTGTTATTTACTTTTGAGCAAACGGGTTTCTTGTGGACTGAAGAATGCAGTTTTAAAAGGATGAGTTAGAGATAAGTCCTGTTGAGAGAAAATTGCAGGAATTTTGATGAGTGGAACTGGAATTAAGTGCAAAGTTTGATGTCGGTACTAACGGAAAGCGTGGGACACGTGCATAATCAAGATGTGGGATGCCAGGTAGGGTTCTCTTGAGGGTTGTCACGGCTACCAGTTGGACAAGTGAGTGTTATACAGAGGGTTTTTCGAGTTTATCAGTGAATTTCTAAGGCGTCACAGCTGTTGTAAGGTCGCACGGAAGCCTTGTTATGGTGCCAACTTATAAACGTTCGAACCCATAGTCGTTAAGGGCTACGATATTGCAGTATATATCTGGTTGTTTAACTCTCAGCCCGGAATTTCAAAAGGAAGTTTCGTGTGTTGCTGCTGTTTTTTTTTTTTTTTTGGGGGGGGGGGGTATCCTCAATTAGCCATGTTTATTTCATTTTGCATAATTAATCATTATTTATATTTGATATTTGTTTGTCTTTGTTTAATAAATTCATTTAGATCGATAGAACTGTTAAGGTTTTCTTTTCAGGATTCCCTAATCTATATATAAATACGAAACATCCAGAGGAATCCCCAACATTCCAATAGAAAGTAGTTCCGGCCATTTTGTTTTCGTTGGGTACGATATTCCAATAATTTTTCAACCAATGCAAAAGCGTGTAACATGTAAAATTAAATGATTCAGAATTAAAGATATATCATTAATTAGTTGAAGAGATCTTTAATTGAATGTGTTGCGCGCATCAAATGAATTGATAATATTTTCAAATATAAATTAAAGATATCTTCAGTTATTTTTATGCTAATTCAGCGCTCCATTATCGAGCTTCTACTTGTATAAACCAATTTTGATCCACATGCACTTTAAAAAACAAATGTTTCATTTTAACCAATACTGGGTTTAATACAAAGACAAATAAAGGAGTGACGTCACACTAATGAAATTTTTCATGTAACTTCACTCAGGAGGTGAAGAGTTAGAACTCCACTTATACCATGGCCGTGTCAAACATAGGTAGTGATGGCTCCGTCGTGGGAAACACGGGTCTTTCGGATATAACCTTAAAAACGGAAGTTCCGTATTGGTACAGGCACTGGCACATTAAAGAACTCTTACTGCTACGGTCCTGGGCACTAAGCATAGGTCTAAATTGATGGTATTTCATCTGCAACTGGTGACGTCTCAATCTGAGTGGACAATTCTCGATGGAACATAAGCAAAGAAATAAACATTTAACAAGTAAAAGTTTCACCCACTATATCGTTGCATGTATGTTTTGTTACGTATCCTCTTGTTTCATTCATATGATCGGATGAAATCAATGAATGAGTCCTTCGTTGCCATGCAGCTTCAATAAAGCAGTGTCACGTAACGCCTATGTTGACGATGATCAGTACATCCGCCATACAATATTTATTCTCTCTTCAGTCTTGATACCATATTGCATGGTCATTTTCTGTTCTCAAGTCACGTTAACAGCAAACTGCAGATCAAATTAAAACTACATAACGCTGTGCAGCCAGTTTATCGAACAAACTAAGTTGTGGATCAATTGAAATTATTTTTACAGTGTTGGTAACAGCTGTTCACCTGCTTAAGAGAAACGAATTTCGTTCTTTATATGAAGAAAATGTGTGAGCTCATGAAAATTATACAAACCAGAAACAATACAGCAAATTTAAAATCTTATCTAGATAAAATATCACACCAGAGTCAAGTTATGAATACATCCTATATAAAGTGATATTTTGTGCTTTCAAAAGTTAATTTGATAAAATATTTATCCATACAACCTAGTTATTTTTAAAATCTAACTAATATACGGTTCAGATAACGTCAAAGCAACAAAATAAATTGCAGATAAGGATATGTTATTTCACCATAAATTGTTTTTTTTTTCTTTTGGAGAATTTAATTTGGTGCTTAAATATATTGCAAAAAGCAAACAAATAACTATGTAGGTCATTGATTGTTGCTTGTAAAGAAGTATATAAATAAAATATCACATTTCCCCCGGTATAATACGAAGGCGGTTTGGAAAACAAAAAGAATTAAGTACGGAAGAGCAGAATTCTTTCATCATGTTTTTTGAAACATCGTTCAGCGTAGTGACATTTCTTTTAGTATTTAATATTCAAACAAATGCTGCTTTGTTAATCCCCGGAAATTTTAATTCTACCGGTGCGATATCTGCTGGACAACATATCAATTTAGTTGAAATAATGCAAATCCTTCAGAACCAAACAGAGAAAATCAAATTGCTCGAGAACCAAACTGCCGAGTTGAAGAAAATTCAAATATTTCAGAACCAGACGGTCGAGCTGAGAAATCTCAAGCAACAGACAGAGAGCGATAGGGCAACAATTCAACTGCTTCAGAGTCAAGTTTTCTCTCTGGAAGCGGAATTGAGAAAACTGAATGCGTGAAAGCCCCCCTCCAGTGATGAGTTGTCTGCGTACTTAAGCAACATGAAACAAATAGTGCAGAACATGACGGCAAATGAAGAGTACGACAAAAACATCACAAAGCGTCTGAATGACGCTGTCAATAATCTGGAGAATCTTAAGGTCGAGGTGAGATACACGAGTCTTTCACTGTTGGACGTCCATTCTAGAACAGAACAATTCAACACAACGTTACGTAAAGTCAACGATGGAGTGACCGGTATCAGCGAACAAATAGCGAGTATGATTTATATTTTGTTCAATTTAATAGTTTTAAAGCATTATAAACGGATTTTGTGACCTTGTGATGCAGAAATGACATTTTTATTTACTCTTGTACGCAACCTCCATTAAGATATTTACCATTATGCATATACGACTGAAAAAGTAATTGGAAGATTGAGTGTAGAAAATGATTTAGATATTATTTGGGTTTTTTTAAAAAGAGAAACAAGTGTTCTACAATAGACATACTTGGAATCTTATTTACCGGTGTTTACTATTAATTTACTAGATCTATCTGTCATTGGGACAGTTCGTATGAATTTGAAAAGATTAAATGGATTCTAACTTCACTATTAACTAACAAATCAAATTTAATTTACAGAAAAATAGGCTAATCTCTACCCCACCTTTCAAGTTTCCTGTTAAATGAATTCCTTACTGACCATCCACAATTTTTTATGCTATCTGCAAAGTGATATTCATTCATTTCTTCCTTTAATTCTAGAGAGTTCACATCAAGGGGGGTAATAATTGTGTAAAATAGTAGGCCCTAGTGTAGAGTTCTGAGGGGTTTTTACAAAAAAGGGTAAATTGTTTAACTGTTTTTATTTACTATATTGGTAGTATAAATAACTGTCTTAAAATTGGCATGTAGAATTAATGTCAGCCCTGCTGCGTTTCAGAGAAAATAGTGTCTGAAAAGAAGTCATAAATGCTCTTTTTTACCTTAATTTATGACTTATTTTTAAGAATAAGCAAGAAAATACACATTTTTTCAATCACAAGTACAATAATCTAAGTCCTTTCTTGAATTTCCATTCACTGTACATTGCTGGGAAATTGTTTTATTAGAAATATTTGTGAAAAGATTAAAAACTTAACATCTCATGATTTAACTGTGGGTACGGTCCGTTGCCATGGAAACACGATGCATGGTTCAAGTAATTTTCACTTTTTAAACATTGATTATCACCATACACAAAAGTGTGAGAGTTTCATTCAGATTTGTGATTTTTGCACTTTCCACTTTTTTAAAGAAAATTCTCAATGGTTACTGACAGCTTCTCTTAACTATTTGTTCTATTGAGGGTCTACAGTTGTAATAACTATTGAATTCACTAATTGGTTCAATTAGAGTTTATTTATTTCTGACAAGAAACATTTATTTAATACCCTGAATTTTGTCGTAGTGTAGCATGCAAGATACTGGTTAGATCAATCTTATTAAAATCAGATCCTAGTATACGCTCACAATCGCTACTTACGCAGGGTATACGGCGCGGATCTAAGAAGTCTGATTTTAATTAGATTGCTGGTTAGATCTACATCAAATTAGATAATTTTATGACTTTCTTTGTCCAAAAAAAAAAAAAAAAAAAAAATCCCGCAAATAACGATTAGTGAACAATGCTTTAAAGAGGTTCGCACCTTAGATTTGGAGTAATGTCATTTTTTTGGGAAGTGTATTTTTGATTTCTACATTGAAGGATAATTAGGAAATGGAAAAGAAAAACTTTTTATTGAGCTACAGTGTTCTAAACATGACATTTTAGCACTTAAAATTTATTCAATTCAACCTGATTTTTCTGTTGGTGTCAACACAACATATGCAACGCAGATCAATCAATCATTACATAAAAAAGATACATAACGATGTCTTCTAACACTACAGATAAAAAAAAATAATTCTAGTTATGGAAATAAATAATGACCTTTTTGTACTTGATATACGAAAAACTTGATGATATCAAAATTGAGAGTTTAAAAAGGCATATTAGAAGTAATGTCAATTTCCCAAATTTTAATTAATTTTCAAGGTCTGGTCTTACAATTCAAAATGAAACTTAAATAAGTTAGGGTTGGAGATTATTGGCGAAAATACTGAATTTTATACAAAATTTTGAGTATATTTATTAAAACTTTTTTTAAGAATCGGTGCTCTGTTTGGAAAAAAATATATCAACCAAGTTAATAAGTTACAACATTTGAACAAGTTCCAAGCCTTAACTATCTGTATCATAAATTATAACACTTAAATACACATATAGGACTATGAAAATAGACGATACATTGGATGAAACAGAAACTGCAACACTATGCAGAATTAGAACTTTTTGATTAGTGAATCCTTCCGCCACTAAATATAGTCCCTGCCAAACTTTTTCAAAATTTGAATCGACACCAAATTTTTCAACTGGATAGGGTTTAGCAATAGATGGTCGGGTCTCTACAGCCCAGTAGCTAAGTACTTCATTACTAGCTTGAAAATACGGATGTATATTCAATTGCTGTTATAAAATTTAGAAATTCATTTCAAAATTAAGGATTATCTCCCTCATGCATAGCTCTTATCCTTGGACGAATTTGGTTCCACTTGTTTGGCACGCTGTTTTTGGCTATATTTAGATCTAAAACTTCATAGTTATTTCGGATTTCAAACATTTCGGTTGAGCATCACCGAAGAGACATTATTTGTCGAAATGCGCATCTGGTGCATCAAAATTGGTACCGTATAAGTTTTACATGTGTAATATGTTTGCACCAATGAAAGCTGTACTGAACCAGTAAATACTTAGTTGTAGCATCCTGCGCAGTTGTGCTTAAAAGCTCAGAAGATAACGTCCTTAAATCTATATTAACTTTGTAGATATAACCAGAAAAGTTGCCTTCACTGTCGGAGTGTCGTCTGCTAGCAGGTCCTGGAGCAGGGGTACGTTAGTGTTTCCACGTGTCGTGTACAATATAGGAGGAGGTTACGACACAAACACCGGAGTCTTCACAGCCCCTGTCGACGGACACTTCGTCTTCTTTGTCAACGTGCAATCTTATGCGTCCCAACATATATATACACATCTAGTACTTAATGGGACCCCGAATTCCAAACTATGGCTTGGACAAGTGCCAATGCTCAATACCAATCAGGACCCAACCTGGCAGTGTTAAGACTCCAAAAGGGAGACAGAGTGTGGGTTAGACGTTATACTGGTACAGGTTATTATACATCAGGCGATGCTCCTGTAACGACTTTCTCAGGATTCCTCATATGAAATAATGACATTTTACATAAGATACTTCAGAGCTATTATAGTGATTAATATTTCAGTATACACTAATCCAAAAGTTAGCTTATGTTCCAACCGGATATTTGACAATATATAGATTGTTTTGATGCAATTTTTAAAAAGTGTAGAATAATAATGTAGGAAAGGTCGGGTTAATAGAACCAAACTGCCATCATGATCTGACACGTCGACATCATATGACAAACCCACATAAAGATTTGCGAAATCAACAAAATGTTCTGACAAGGCGACATAATAATCTTTTAGTCGATTTATAAGATGACTATGTAAAAGATAATGGGAAATATGAACGCTTTTTTCCCCAAAAAGTCGACATACTTAACTGACGAGTCGACATAATTATCTAATGTGATGGCAGAAATATGCTACCATAATTCTGGTATAGAAATCATTCCAGTAAAAGCAATTAGTATTCTGCATTTAAGACTGACAAAATAATTGAAAGATTATAACAATTTGCTCCATTGATAATGTTTAGGGCAGTAATTCACTAATTAATGCAATTAGAGTTTATTATTTACTCATGACAATAATTTTGTTGTAGTGTAGCATGTAAGATACTGGTTAAATCTACTTCACTTTGTCAGTCATACGAGATAATCTTATGTCTTTATTTGGGTATATGTCAAGACTTCGCAACCTTCAATCGTGATAAGACTGATTGTTTTTTTTTTAATTTCTGGTAACATCACCAGATAATTCTAAATCGTATCAAGACTAAGTGCATTTGTTAATTTCTAGTAACATCACTAGAAAGATAAATCATTGTCAAAATAATTTATTTATGAAATATTTATTTGTAGGCTTGCCTAGGAGGGTGACCTTTGCTGCCTCCGTGTCATCATCAAGTAGTTACTGGAACAGCAGTACCTTGGTGTTTCCCGTGGTCATCACTAACGTGGGAAACGGATACAACCCCAGCAACGGAATATTTACCGCTCCTACCAACGGGAATATAGACATGTACCGATAACAATCATCGTGAGTTAAACATTTGCATGGCATCTCATACTTCATTAGATGTTTATTATATGAATGAATTGTCGAAAATCGAGCATTCAGAATTTTACTCTGCCTTTGTGCTATTACATGTTTCCAGGAAATAATTCTTACCTACACAGACTACTGTATACAAGGAAATATTCGCCCCGTTTTATTTTCGTTCCTCTCAACCTTGTCAGTGGATGAATTTAAAACTGAACGAAACCGTTTTGTCTTTTATCACAATTGATTCTGGGCGAATTTAAAACAGGTCAAAATTGTTTACATGTGTAAAAGGGCGAAAACACGAGGTGAACATAACTTTATATACAGTATATGTCTTTTTGTCCCGTATAATACATATTTCATGAACAATAGTTCTGACTTTAGTCACCACCTGTAACTTACATTACATACACCGATTGTGTTATCGTACTCACGTGTGCTTTATCCGCTGTCGAACTGACTCAAAATTTCTTCCCAGCTCTAAGTGCAGATCCATGACGTGTTTTTAATTTTTGTTTCATCTTTTTTGTTTCCTTTCCTTTTCGTTATCTTTTATCTTAAGATGATCAAATCTGCATGTTACGGCTTGGATGTCGTGCACGGTGTCGATGTTTTACAATGATTGATTTAGCCATCGATATATCTATTCAATAATCTGACATAAGAATATATAAAGTGTGTATCGTTAAAGAATCGTATAACTTTTTAAAATTAGAATTTGTTAACATGTAGTCCTATATTTTATTTTCCTAATCCTCACAGGTTTGTTAATTGAACTTCGCCATATGAAAGGTGAATATAACGAATAACAAATAGTGATCAATCTCATAACTCCTATAAGCAATACAAAATATATACTTGGGTAAACACGAACCCCTGGACACACCAAAGGTGGGATCAGGTGTCTAGGAGTAAGCACCCCTGTCGACTGGTCACACCCGCCGTGAGCCCCTTATATCCTGATCAGGTAATCGGAGTTATCCGTAGTCAAAATCAGTGTGCCAAGAACGGTCTAACAATCGGTATGAAACACGTCAGACAGCATTTAACCCAATGATAGGTTGTATAGACGAACTAGATCGTTATAATAACTATAGAATTTGCGAAATGCTGACTTCAATCGAGACTGTTGAAACCTCTGTACCATCAACTTGTTTATCAGTAGCTTACCTCGATTTAAAAACTGACCATACGCAGAACAAGCTCTTGCGTATTGAACCAGTTGAGAGATATAAACACCATATGAAGGTGATAATGGAATATTGCTATATAAATATGGGAAGCTGAAATCATCCTGTTTGTAATGCAGTTGAGTTGTCACTTTGCCGTTATGTCTATTGTCAATAAAATATCTAAGTATGAAGCAGAAGTGTAAGACTCCGTGGTGTCTTTTATTTCGAGCTCACAGGGATAATTCGAATCGACATATGAATAAAAATTATTATTGTTAATAGACAAAACGTCGTCAATATATCTAAATGTCGAATTAAAGGCCACAGCAAGAAAGTTTTTCTTCGCACTAGAAGTTTTTGAGTAAATTCTGCTTCATATGAATATAGAAACAGGTCAGCTAACAAAGGAACACAATTCGTGCCCATGGGAATTCCAACAGACTGCTGGAAGACCTGATCATCAAAGACCACGAAGATATTGTCAATGAAGAACTCTAGCATATTTTTCAACTTCAGAGTAATTCTGCTGGAATCAGAGTGGTGTTTAAAAAAGTAATTTTTTGATGACTGATCACTATATATGAATATTTCCTTTTTCCATTTTTGTTGAAAAGCAACTGTCTATGATGTCAAGAAATCTAGTCTTTTTTATCGCAAGGAATGGTCATGTAAAGTGTTGAAAAGTCATAGTTTTGATGTTATTGATTTGGGAAAAGTTTTGCGATTTCAAGTTTATTAAAAGTTATTTAGAATTTTTCAGAATCCACATTTCATTCACAGTAGCTTAGTGAGTTTGAAGTTTCTCCTTCATAGCTGTTAATATTTTCTTGAGGAGCAAAGATAGGGGCTTGGTAGAGCACTTACTGGATCCAGCAATGCATCTTTGTTTGTAAGAGTTTTTATGTACATGTAGTTTAGGAATACATTGTAGGTACGGTAACTCATTCATTCAACCCATTGGCTGGGATATTAAATGTGTCTAAGACTGAAGCATGGTTTTGAAGAATTTCATCTTCTGAAAGGGCAGTTAGAGTATAAGTATGATAACCAAAAGTGGAAGTAATGCCAAGTTCGTTTAAAATACAGTTGTAATAATGAGCCTTACAAACAAAGACAATGTTGTTACACGCTTTGTCACCTGGAACCAAAACATATTCCTCATGTAACCTATCTAATTCTTTTATCACTTTTGGTTTACTAACCACAGAAGGATAGATGGTATGTATTTTTGTTTTAATGTGTCTAATGTGGGATTTTAATATTCCTCTTATGCTTTTAACTCATTCTGACAATGTATCAAGTTCTTCTTTTTCATATTTAGCCCATTGTTTGGCATGATCGTCGACATAATTCATAATAGAGATGAAGTTCTGTCACCAATTAAAAGACCGAGGTTCGCTGTATTAAGGACATTTTAGAATAAGTGATTTGAGGTCCTCATTTTCAACTATATCAACATCACCAATAATGACATGTCCAGATGGACTATTGTTGAAAGAAGATGAACAAGAAGACGTTGGTGGATTAAGTATAAAATGGTTTATATCTATGCACTGCAAAGTGTGTTTATAATTAAAGAGTTTGGATGCAATAGTAGAAGTATAGTTCTAGGAAATACAGGGTGCAGACGTGAACTTGAAATAACTTGAAATACACGACTGAACCCTTTTATGACGAAGAATGTTGCTTATGTTGACGGTATCTATTCCTTTGTTTGTAAATTTGAGCTTACGGAGCTGACTGCATGATTTGGAAGGAATATCATCCATGACCCGTGCTGGTTGAAAGAGCTTTTGATAGGCAACATCCAGAATCATAGAGTCCAGTCTATATTCAGGTGTTGAAAAATCCAAGTATAAATACACACAATCCTCATAGAAAATTGGATATAAAACAAAAAATGCATCTCTACCACACGTACAACTGACCTACAGTTGTTTTCCTAATATTGCATAATATAACGAAGTCTGTTCATCCAACCGTTTGGTAGATATCCAAACTTATCCAACCTATATCAAGTTGAAGGTATCATCTCATTGGGTATATTGATGCGTAACAATGCAATTTACAAGAACGCATAAAACATCACACACATGTAAATACCATTATCTTAAGTTGGATTACTGACAATCTCCTGTAACGATTCTGAGGGAATAAAAGTATATCCCTACATTTTGAACCAATGTGTTCACAATGACTCTTGCAAAATACAAATTGTGTATTAATCATAAAGGTAATACAAGTCAAAGAATCAGGGCTCGGTTATCTTAAACTCCTTGATTATGTTCGAATGTGTTTTCTAATGATCTCACCAGCTGTATACCTCAGGTGCTGAAAGAAAAAAATGAAACACTTTCAAACATAATAATTGATAAGGGAACTGATTATGCAATTGCAATGCAAAGTATGTAAGGACAAAGTTACTCGAAATATGTCAATGAAACATATGAAAATGTTTAAAAAATTTGTAGGTTTTAAAAGTCAGAATTTTCCGGATATAATAGACTATGGAGTCAAACTTTGGACTATTACAGTGCATTTTTATCACTTTGAAATCAACAGTATGGTTAAGTAGATGAAAAATTATTGCAAATAGTCAAAATTACATTTTCTTCAATTCATAGAAAAGAAACATATTTCCATTGTTTAGCTTAAGAGCATGCCTTTAAACATATGTTAAAGTGATGTGTTCTATTTTTAAAAACGGCTGTACTCTAGGAAAGGCCGCTTAACATATTTTTTTTCCATGAAGTTGGTCAATATACATCTTCGAAAAATACATGCAAATTTTGATAGAAATATCGGGTTTTCAATATTAAGATGTGGTATGAGGAATTATCTTAATATACCAGTCAATGGGAAGAATGAATATAGTTACCATACCTATACTGGATTCCTAAACTTTACAAACATTCTTAAAATCATAGATACATTACTCCATCCAGAAATGTTTTATCAACTATAGGAACTATCACGAAAATGTAAAGAGTTGTGAGTTAGAAACTTGAAGCGTATACCACAGCATATTCTAGAAGTGGTGTAAATCAAATGTGGATTATAAAACAAAATCTAAAGAACAATTCATAAATTTGAAATCACAAAACGTTTCTCAAATCAACACTCACAGAACCCATGATTTGTAAACACTTTAGATGACCATTCGTCACGATGAATTAGAGAATAGACATTTTGACATCACAGACAGTTGCTTCTTCAACAAAAACGAAAAAAAAAAGAAATATTCATATCTGATATGTCCAGGGGTCTGTGTTTGCTCAACTCTCTATTTTGAATTGCTTTGAGGAGTTATGAGATTGATCACTGTTCGTTATCTTCACCCTTTATCTAGTGATAAATGGCCATTTTCACAAAAAATCTTACGACTAAGATAGAAAAGAAGTTTAGCGCATTTGCTGACGATATGGCCGACTCAGAAATCTAAATGGAAAACACCGGTTTCCAATAATAGACTTGCGTGTTATAATTAAATATAAGGCCAAAGTTTTATTTTTATGTTTCGTTAACCAAGATAAATAACTGCCGCAGTTTAGCATTACTGACATTTATATGAGTCGTTCTTTACTTGATAAACCATTTCCATATTTGAAATGATGAACAGTACAATATTTATATAGATCTGTGCATTCATATTACACAACAACCCTTTTACATATGGTATTACTTCACTCACTGTTCGGACATGACTGCAGCGCCTTTAATGTATGTCATCAGTTCATTTGTCTTTGGTTGATAATTTGAGTGTTTAGCTTTCATGCCTAAATATCGTATGACAGTTGCTACATGAGTATTTCTTTAACTTTTCGTCAGCCACATTACGGTTTGAAAATCCCGTGCACACAGGAACATGTTAGTGTAAACAAACGGACTACAATGATCTCGGAATAAATTCCCTTTCTTTAAGTCGTAACTTGCAAATATAAGACGTTATGATGAAAATGACTAATATTTGTTATAATATATTTATCACATTTAAAACTCACCCCCCCTTTCAAGAAAAGACCCACAAAAAATGAAAAGCAAAAGAAAAAAAAGAAGAAAAACAAGAGGGAAATATTAGACTTGAACTAGGAATGTATGGTTTAAGTGTAAGACAAGATTACCGATCACCTAAACCACTAGTCCACCCAGACATGTGAGTTTAAATGTTTAACGTTTGACAGGCTGCTAAATCTCAAGGTAAATTTTGAGAACGATTTTTTCATATTTTATCCATTTTCAAGAAGAGGGTCACCTTAAACCAAATTTCCTCAAACGGACTTATATACAGTCATAATCAAGTAAAACAATTTCAGTGTTCTATTTCTGGTTTAAGGTGGCCTTTTGCAACAGTTTGCAATTTTTTATGCCCATTACGTTACATCTACTATATACTCTATATAATCACGGTGATGTTTATGCTTGTCAAATAAATATACTATCAACATATCGATATCTTTATTAAGTAATTTGGGTAAACACAAGTATAAACTGACATTGTATAGCAGAATATTTGTAAAAAAAAATGATATTCAAGAAAAAGGTATCTATGTAGGCGAAAGTGCATACAAAGTGCGCTATACCCCTTTGTCTTTGCCTTATACTAAATAGAGTGCAAATATGCCTTGAATATGAGTAAGAATGTCACTCTTTCACATATGTATAGACATACCTTTTCCTCATTCAGAAATATATGAATAATATGAATGAAAAATTGTAAAAGAATTACCGTGTTTTAGAGTTTTCATCTTCATCCTAAGATTTTTGGTGTATAAGGCCACAGTCATTAAAACTTTACTTTGTTACATGTAATCACGGCTCTGATTTTACGCACAAGTACTCTGAAGTTGATGTTATAACATTCTGAAGTTGACAATACCTTTTTAGTCTTTGGTGATCAGGTCTTCCAACAGTCTGTTGGAATTCCCATGGGCACGAATTATGCTCCTTTATTAGCTGACCTGTTTTTATAGTGTTACAAGAGAAAACTCATTCAAAAGCTTTTACATGAGAACAAATCTCTTGCTGTGGCCTTTGACTCAATATTTACAATGTATATCGACGACGTTTTATCTATTAACAATATTAATTTTCACTCATATGTCAATACGCAATTTTCGAGTTGTCCAATGGTTCTTTCCCTTTGTGGAACTCTTACGCACAGTGAGACGCAAAACATACTTTCACCCACACGCGGTGGGTACAAATGCTTATCGCTGCCTTCATATATTGCCTAAAGGATGATTATCAGACATCTTGCAACCACGCAAACTGATGGGGTATACAATCTTAGTAAATTTATGATTATTTGATGATCAAATAGCTCAAACAAAAATCGATAATCACCATCTTTCTTTGATAAAGTATCACTAGTGCAGAAGAGGAAATAAAAAATAAATAAATAACAAATTTAATGGTCTAATTCAAATAAATATTATTCTTCATATGGTCAGTTTAATGTATACCAACGGCTGATACAAATAAAATTTACGCTTTGGGAACTTTTATTCTTATTAACATAGTCTATAATATATGTATACATCTTGTACCCACCCAAGCGTTCAATAGAATACTGAACGTACCTCCATCACAGAAGAGTTGATATATCGGAACTTGCGTATAGATATATCGTAGTGAACATGAAGTAAAATACACCAAAGACTCTTTTTCATCTGCTTCATGGTTGGATATTTTATTGAACATCGATCTTAACGGCAAACTAACAACTCAACTTTATGGCAAACGGGTTAACTTCAGCTTATCTATCGACAACTTCCGATATCTATGAAACAATATTTCAGTATCACCACCGGTCGCGATAGTTCAGTGGTAGAGTGTTTGCTTCGTAACTGGGATGTCGTAAGACGTTAAGATGGGTGGTGGTTGCTCCTTCACCAAACACACAGCATTCACCAAACACTCGACATTTAGAAGTGAGAATCACCGGTCTATCGAATATGACCTTAAAAACGGATGTGCCGTGTCACGGCAGGCGTTGACAGGCTAAAGGGCCCCATTGCTACGGCCCTGGGTGCTAAGCTTATATCTAACTTTGTGGTACTTCACCTACAGCTGGTGGCGTATCAATATGAGTAAAAAATTCTTGAAGGAACGTTAAGCAAAACAAACAATCAATCCATTATCACCTGTACATCTAGGAAACCGGGTTAGAATAGGTCTTCAGTACCCCTTTCTTGTCATAAAAGACGACTAAATTGGGTGGTCCTTCAGATGAGACAACAAAAAATGAGACCCAGTGTCATAGCAGCTGTAGCACGATGAAGCCTTTCTCAAAGGCCCTAAGCCTACATTTACATCCTTTCACCGGCAATGGTTACGTCTTCATATGAGTGAAAAATTCTCTCAACTGATTCGACTTTTAAATCGAATCAGGCTACTGAAAAATAAGTTGATGCTACAAGGGTTTCAACAGTCTCATTTAAAGTCAGCATTTCGCACAGAGTCTATAATTATTATAACTATCTAAATTACTAATACAACCTGTCATTGGGTCAAATGCTCTATGATGTGTTTCATGCCAATTCTTATGCCGTTCTTTACACACTGAATTTGACTACGGATTATTCCATTTATCTGATCAAGATATATGGTCGCGGGGGTGATCGGTCAATAGGGAATGCTAACTCTTCCTCGGTACCTGATACCGCTTCTGGTGTATCCAGGTGTCCTTCCATGTTTGCCTTACTCTTA
The DNA here is from genome assembly GCF_947568905.1 of Ostrea edulis. NCBI lineage: Eukaryota > Metazoa > Mollusca > Bivalvia > Ostreida > Ostreidae > Ostrea > Ostrea edulis. The sequence continues at coordinate 64,209,496 of NC_079166.1, read as the reverse complement.
ATTTTGTTTTCTCTATAGGAATTATGAGATTGGTCACTGTTCATTATATTCGGTTTTCATTTTAAACTTCCTTGAATAGTTTGTTCGAAAGTAGGGTGGAACCACAATAAGGATCAAAGCTTTACATGGGGATATATAATACAGATCTTTAAAAAGCTTCTTCTGATGAACGGACAGGCCATAATTAGTCTTGGTAATAGGCAAATATTCTTATTTAGTGTAGATTTAATTTAGATGAAATCAATGGGATCTGTTGTATAGGGTGAGACTATAATAGGAAATGAAAGTTTTGCGTGGGAATATATACGTGTATAAACAACTTTAAGAATATCCTCCTCAACAATACATGTAGCAGGGCCACGATTAGTCATAGTGATATATACGCATCCTTAGGTAGTGTAGATTCAAGTTTATTCAAGCAATGGTCGCTGAGTTTAAGTGTTCGGAATAAGGTATGCATGTAATATTGAAATATATGTGTTTGTTCGTTGTTTTACGTGTGTCAAGCATGTTTCACTCAGATTGAGAGGTCACCAGTTGAAGGTGAAGTGCTACAAATTTAGACCCATGCTTAGGGCTTTTGGCCATATCAGTGAGGGTTTTTATTGTGTCAACGTCTGCCGCGACACGCGACCTCCTACTTTAAGGTCATATCTGAAAGACCTGTGATTCTCACTTCTAAATACCGATCGTTTAGCGAAGGAAGAATCACTGTCTAGGTTTTACGTCTTAAATTTACCCCGGCCATGACACGAACGGGGGTCTAACTCAAGATCTCCTGGTTACGAAACGAACGCTCTACCTGGGATATTCTTCTCAAGAACAGCAAGACTCATGATCAGTCATATTAGTATGAAACCATCACATTAATTTGAATCACAGCCCCGCGGTGGATGGGAGAGTAGAGGGGCCAACAATAGGTTGTTTCCTCTTCAAAAGATAAAAAATTAAACCGTAATATTAATATTGTGATTAAATGAAGTAAACTAAATTCTATTCTGAATGTTCATAATTAAAAAAAAAGAATAAACACCTTTGAAGCCCTGGTAAAAACCCAACAATTCATCGACAGATAATAAACAATTTCAAGGATGTGATGGTTGCACTTATTTTCCCTTAGAAGGATGTAGCAATATGTTGCAGCATCAATATGAAAACGTATTCTTAAAAAAGAGGGTGGTATTTTACTTGAAATAAAACAATCTTTCTATGATTTATATGCCTTAAAAGATCGAAATATAAGCATGCATTTCATTTATTTGCAAATTTATTCCATATAGAAATGGACAAAAATGAACATTACAAAATGAGCATTAACCTCTAGATTACCTTTACTGGTCTCTACGAGTGGGATGAACATAAAATGTTTGGGTGACAAAGTTGGCAAAATAAAATAGTTACTTGTTGAATTTTGTCACTGATTGTTCAAGAAAATATATTGGAGTTGGTTATGGATGCAAAAGCGGATTTGATTATAGACATAATAGTATATGTATTTCTATATACAGTATAAGTCTGGTAGTTATGTTTGTACAAAGTGTCGTCGAAATTAGAGATGAAAGGAGTATAAGTTTTAAATGACTCACAGTTCTGATGAATTAACGTGACAGCATGTCTAAAACCCAATAAACAAAATATCTGTGGGAAACTGGGAAAAGCACTTGCAATGTCTATATTTACTAATAAAGCGCTCTGACTCTTAGTAGAAATTACTGAAATTGCATCGTAAAATGTAGAATAATTGATTGAACATATATTAGGATTAAAGGGAAGATAACGAACAGTGATCAATCTCATAATTTCTATAAGCAAAATAGAGAGAGTTGGGCAAACACGGACCCCTGGATATACCAGAGGTTGGATCAGGTGCCTAGGAGGAGTAAGCATTCTCTGTAGACCGTTCACACCCTCCGTGAGCTCTGTATCTTGAGCAGGTAAACGGAGTTAGAATCTATGAAGTCATTGACACTGTTATCTGGGGGTGGGGATTAAGATAAATTGGTAATCATTCGGTAACCACCCTGTTGCTTTGGAAACTTTGGAATTAAGACTGTTCTTAAAACAACTACATAAAAGGTGTGAACCATTGCATTTGAGGCAGGTATGAAAATAATTACAACTAGTTTTGTCGAAAATACCGGGATAGTTGTAATTGTAACACTTGCGAGATCCGTTGCCCTAACTGATGACGTGAAGACGGTTGATTAGATAGAGGAGACTTTGATGATTACATATACATCAACCACAACTCTACATAGAATGTAACCCTTATCAGTGTAAAGTCAAATGCTTTTTTTTGAAGAAACTGAATGTTATAATGTATGAATTTCCTTTAATTTTTTCAGCCCTCTTTTAATTAGTGTCATTTATTTGAACAATGAGATGGCTTGAAATGGGTATTTGACTAAGTAAACAGATGCAAATATAGTAAATACATCAAACCAAGACAAATCGGCAATTTGTTTGCTCTCTATGCTGACCTTTGTCCTGAAAGACCCCATCTTAAAAGAATGCATTATAATGTGTTACAGTGGGGTCATGAAATAGAAGAGCACCAACATTGATAATGATAATTAGCGGTGTTATCCTCGACACTTTGATGCATATGAGCCGATAGGTGGGAAACATAACTAATAAAAGGTTTTAGCAACATGTCTAAAAGGTTATAATTGAAGGATGACGTAAACGGACGTATACGTGGAATATACAGGCCTGCACTAGGTTTCGAAAAAGCCTCGGGAGCAGGTGTGGGTGTACTAAGATTGACCATACGTTCCTGGATATAACCTCTGTGGTAGGTGAGAATGTACTCAAATTGACCATTAAGGAACCACATTTTTCAGTCTATACCGTACTCTGAGTTCCCGCCACCTGCACAATTGGGTCCGCAATCTAGACACCACGATGTCTTGACCTAAGCGCATTATTAGGCGTTTTCCCTCTGTAACAAGGACTCATATGGTCTGAAATATGTTTTGAAAACTTAGACACAATATGACCAGATGGTCGCGGGGCGTTTTTTGATTTTTTTTTTCTGCCATGCATAGATATAAAAATTGAAACGCCGATTTCGAAGAAACAATCATTAAATTACACGTACGCAGTAGTAAGAGTTATCGATCTTTAAATATTAAGTAAGTACTAGAAAACAGATCTGCATGAAAATAAAAACCCACCACAGGTTTATCCATATGGGATAAAGCCCTTTATATTATCAAAATCAATACATAGAATTCAGTATCTCCAGATGAAAAGTGTTGAAAACCTAAGAAGATAGCCTTTGGTTTTTGAAGATCTATTTCTTTGCAGTAACGGAGGTCATGTTGTTCGTCAACATTAAAAAATACTAAGAGTTGTGTAATCCGATACAGTCTTCACCGAAATATCTGCTAGTTATTTCCAACGCCAAAAGTACGGGATATACGATATATTTAAGAGTTTATCGTGGGGTGTCAAAGTTTACATACATTACATGTATATCTCTAATACAATCAATTGCTATTGTTATTATTTATTAATCAATTGTAATATAAAACATTAATTAAAATAAATGTGTTTATGAAAGGGCACCGTGTTCTTGTATGAATATGAGACAAGCCGCATTTTCATTAATAACTAGAAATATTCTTATCTATCTATCTTTTTAATTTTGAAAATATTGTAGTATAAATGAGATTAATTGAAGCTAGCTGGAAGAACATGGCGGCTGTAACTTGATGCTACGACTTTATATCTGAGCTGTGACAAATTGATTACAATACATGTACATTGATGCTTGGATAGATGATATTAGTAAAATTTATCTAAACTATTTTATATATGTTTAAATGTTCTTCAAACTACAGTAACGATTTACTTTAAATAGGACATGATATTATTTGATTAGATATATAAGTAAGTAAGATGATATTAATGCGTTCATGTGTAACATACACTTAACAAACCCTTCCCAATAATAACTCGGGGACAGTAATGTGTTACGTATCAGCGATACCGAAGTGACATACAAATGTATTTCAGATTTATTTGTTGGAGTTCACCCTTTCCTCTCATTTGAAACCTGCTATACATATTAACCGTTTCTACTATAAACGGTCCCAGGAAACGATTAATTTCTGTTAGACATTTTACAAACACCCTATAAAGCTCCAAAGTACATGTATTGAAATTGATAAAATGAATAAACATTTCAATACCATCACAAAGGATGCACAATAACCGTTCTCTTTCCAAAGTTCGATATAATCAAGACAAAGAAACTTTCTTTTTTTAAATTTGTATTTTGTTGTTTCGCAAAATTTCATTTATGTAACGTCGAACACTCAATATTTCTTAGATAACTAACCATGAACAAGGCTTTCTAACTGATCATGGACAAGGCTTTATGACCTTATAATAAGATACGGATCCATTGATACCATCAACCATATAGTTTGAATGATTACATACGTAGAAAATATAAATTGTGTTTGTTGTAAATTTCTTGCGAACACAGTTCTGGTGAAAAGGTCAGTTTTTCGTACAAACACAGTGCACAACATCTGAAGCCATATGAAGGATACCAGTGGTTAAGAGCTGGTGACGTGTTAACACGAGACAGGTACGTAAAGAAACATACACACATTTACATAGTGTCCACGCCTACCAGTCTTCGTGCGCATAAAAATACCGGATTACAGACAAAATAAACCGTAAGGTATACCCACAAGGTTTTGAAACGATTTGAAGGCTGGCTTTCTTAGTTTTTTGTTTCGTCAAGAGAATTGTTCACTCATATTGCTACCTTACCAGCTGTTGGAATTTAGACCTATCTCAGCACTTATGGCCGTATCAGGTTCTTTAACGTGTCGACGCCTGGCGCGACACAGGAACCCTGGTTTTAAAGTCACGTGATTTTCACTTTTGAGTGCCTAGCGTTTGTCAAAGGAGCAATGACTACCTATATTCGCTTCTTAAATTTGGCGTGGCCATGGCACGAGCAGAACTCGAACTTTCGACCTCCAGTTGTAAAGCTAAAACTCTACTACTGAGCTATCGCGACTGGTGAAATCTAATTATATCCAAGATGAAGAACACATGCAGTGCCGAATAAGATCCTCTTTCCCCCTTTGAATTATGACACGTGAAAAAGTGAAATATAATTAAAGATGTTATAAACACTCTCCCAATGTGAGAGTTTTGTCAATAAATGCCCATAAAACCTTGACATTGTGAAGACGGGCTATCAATAACAGCTGATTTTGTAATAGAATGATAGATAAACAGGTGTACATGCACCGGGGAATATAAAGTGTGCATGACATTAAACAACCTTCTACGTTATTGCTAGCGCCGTTGGTGTTGGGTGTTAGGAATACTATTGATAGTGTTGGTTTAGGTAGAGCGCGCACATGCTTGGGTTACATAATGCATTCTAGGAATATATCGCATATAACGGGTATTTTCTGCGGTTGGAAATTTTTTGCGATTTGATCCGCAAACAGTAGCTAATGATATTCTGCGTTTCCAATTTCTGCGGTTGCATTATACGTATATGTATCCATAGGCATGTATATATATTTTTCGATTGTCATTTTTGCGAATTTTTCCTATCCCCAAAAACTGGACAACAGCAGGAACTATCCGTTATACGGTAAAACCCTTTTCTCTTTTTCATTTTATATGTTTTCACATCATCGGTACCTTTAGAATTTAACTTGATTAGCAATACAACAGCAGGTTATTTACAGTTCACGTTTGCATGATCTATCCCGACTATAAATAACTTCTTATAGAACAGCAGGATATACAACAATGCTTGTTTGTCTAATCGGTATATTTGCATTCTTTTTTTCCCCGTGACGTTACGCGGGAAATTGTTGTTTTCGACAAATCCCGTAAAGTCATGTGAAAAAGCAACTTTCGTAATTTTGTGTCCACATGTTAAAAGATGAAAAAACCTCTCCAGTATGTTTATATTTCACATCTGTATCTAAATTTGAAAAAAAGGCACAAAGTTTTGATTTTGCCTACTACTGATTTCACAAAATTGAGTGTGTTTGGGGGCCGCGCGCGTGTGTGTGTGAGTGTTTGGGGGCCGCGAGTGTTTGTGTTTAAAGGCACAGGAACTTTAGTTTGTTATGCTCGATTTTTTGAGGTCGTCAAATCGTTATCTTCAATATTCTACCATAGTTATTTGTAGTAGATTTGTTTTCTACTGAAAAGATCCATTAAGTAAGAATGGGGAAATGTCATGAGGCTGGTAAAAGATAAGAGGGATTGAGTGCATTCCACCACCTCCAATAGTACATGACTAAAACGTACAATCTTCGCAATGTAGAATACTGCCTTTAGTCTGATACAACTTTTAAATAGATACTATGATGTAAACTACATATCATTGATTTATATTTCATTTATAAACACTTTCGTTGTATAAAAGCATGTTTACGGCGAATTATTTATTTCATTTCAAAACTAAAATCTTTGTATCAATTTTATTAACTATCCAGACCCCTTTAACTAACCGTCATTTTATTTATTGAACATTTTATCTATCTATCGATATCATGCATTGCAATGCAAACCAACCAATAAAATTCCCAAACATTACTTGCAGAAAATAAATGTCTTAAGAATCTATGAATCTTAAGTAATCTGAATTACTGTGATAGAACTTTTTATAACTAATTAGGAATTTCCTATAAACTCTGTTTTTATCATGCTTTATTTTTAGACATTTACAATTACATCTACATAGATGATATCACACACAAAAATTTATGATAAACTCTACTTGCATAATAAATTACAGATGTCGCGTTGGCATTCTAATCCTGCTAAAATATAAACATGTGTAACTTATCTCAGTTCATATATTTAAGTATGACGGGAATAGTGTTAGATTTCCCATGATCTCTGAGCGCCTTAACAACTAATAGATAGGAAAGAGTTTGAGAGTTGTATACCGGTCAGATAAGCAAGGCGCCTGACTACTACAGAAAATGTACATATGTTTAATTCTAGTGAATAAAAATGAAGGAGGGATGTCTGAATACATTTTTCGAGAATTTATGTAATATATAAAATTTTCTTATGTGATTTAATTTTGAAATATATAAGATCAGTAGAATACAGCATTGAAAAAGAAATCATGTCAAGTCCGTTGTATATTAAATCTTAAGGGGGGGGGGTGTTAAGGAAATTTCTTAAAAAGCTACTAAAATAAATGAATCAGAAAAATAATTAAAAAAAAGAAAAGAAATTAGGACGTTAAGAATCCTTTTAAAATTTGGGTTTAGTCAGCTGAGCGTAACGCAAATAGGTGACACGGTTGGGGGCACGGTTTATATACGTGCGCCGCCCTATGACACCTAGACTTGCTCAAGTCTCTATGTTTAATAATCAGTGCTTTCTTTAATACTTTTTAATAATGCAAACCATCTATGTTTGGTGACATTAAGTATGATAGAGCAGATATCTAGACTTCTGAAATACAGTAAAATTTGGACAAAATGATAAAGTAATAAAAACAACATAGAGACTTGAGCAAGTCTATATGACACCCCCACTTCCACGTTTATGGACCTGCAGATAAATAACAGGTCGTGTGATCCACTACCTACTTTTGCGAGAGAATATGAATTTGCTCATTTTTTTCTTTCGCCAAACCATTTTCCTTAATAAAATCATTATTAGTATTTGGAAATGTATATTAATTGTGGCATCAATTCCAATCTTCCGCTTGGTGATATGTATTTTGACATTTATTGATGTGGTTATCATATGTCCACAATTCAAATATAACCAAATGCATTTTAATCACTGATGATATCTTTTTGTTGAATATATGTTTCTCATCATTATACCCAAAAGCAATTCAATTACATATTTAGAGACCATTGACGGATAAAAGTTAAATATACACCGGTACATTTGTAATAAACTCTGTATAATTATTTTCTTATTCATTCAGTATATTTAAAGCAATACAAGCTGTAACTGAAGGCAAATCAAATGAAAAATAAAAGAGCAAATATTTTATCTTTGTGATTTAATATAACTTCATAGAATCAGAGTGAATCTGTTTAAGCAATAAACATGTCAAATCAGCAGAAAGTGTCGATTCATGAATCATTGTCATCCTGTCAGTAATTCCTGCATTGACCTCGGAGGTCACCAGTTCGGAAAAAAGCAAAAGAGGGACACTGAGCACGTGTCAGATTTGTAAACAATTGAACATGCCAATTTATAAGAAAATTCACTATCACAATTTCATTTGAATGGCACATTTGCGTAACAATTACTTTCTTACACTTGAGTACTTCTTGTCCTATAAAATTATGTAATATTTTAAAACAAACGACGTGTAGCTACTCACGTCAGTTTCCGTCTCTGTATATGACTTCGGCCTCAGCAATCTGATTATGTTCGGCAATCATCGTTCCAATGTCCTTGTATACGCCGCAATTCCGGATTTTCGTAATTCTTGCTTCTCCGAGTTGCCGTTCGTGCGGGACGGTATGTATCTAAAGTTTGGTTGGTTTATAAATACTATAAATAACGATTAACAGGTGAATCGATTACTCGGTTGAAAAAATGCTAACCTATTAGAAAATTTGTAACCGATTTGCTGGGTTATTTGTAGTAAAGTAATACTGTCGTGCCTGTCTTATATGTTGTTGATTTTTTTTAAAAAGAGGGGGGGGGGGGGGGGAGTTGTAATATTCAAAAGTTTAGGTGATGTTTAAATATTCACATTTTTAATGACTGATGAGATTTGATAATTTTCAAAATAAAATTTCATGCAATACTGGTAATTATAGTCCATTTTTTTTTTTAGGTAAAATGTTTTTGTAAGGCCCCAGTCAGGCTCTATAATGCTTGCGTAAAATAAACTACCAAGCAGTACTAGCATAATTTCCACATGGATTTTATAATCAGTTCGTACCATTATAATGCATGGCAATGAGGACAAGTAACATATATGTACATTTCTGGTCAGAGAAAGATACATTATTATACAAAGTTAGAGGATGAAAATAAAAATAGGGGGGGGGGGGTCAGACTAAATCTTATTTCTGGGTGAATTCCCAATGTTTCAGCATAGTAATACTAAAACGAAAAAGAGATGAAATGTCAGCGATGTTATGTAGAACGGACTCGCACGTCCTGAGTAACTGGATTTGACTTAAGTGCCGTGTGCCGTCCGAACTGATTTTTGCCACCTTAGCAATTCTTGTAAACAAACTTCGAAGACAATAGAATTATTTCTTTAACATAAACTTGAAGTCAAACATTGTAATATAATAAATAATTATATGATGCACCGTTCTGACGTGGCGTTACAAAAATGAACATTTTGAATTTCTAAAATATTCTTGCTTTCATGTGGTTTTTATTCACGTCTTTACTTATCGAAACACTCGTCATACTCTTTTTCAGTGAATTAAAAAAAAAAAAACCAACCCCAAAACTGAAGCTAAAATAAAATAATACATGTAGGCCCCTACAGTAATTGAGAATTATAATTTTTAACGATTAACTGGTTAATTACATGTAATCAGTCAAAAGAATTTACGACTAATCGGTTAATAAATTTTCATCCATTGTCATTCCTACTAACTAAATACTATTGTGTTCATAATCAAGAATCCCGTGGGAATCCGGGTTAGAATAGGTCCTCAGTACCTCTTGCTTGTCGTAGATTCTAAGGCGACTAAACGGGGAGGTCCTACGCATGAGACCGTAAAAACCGAGGTACCGTGTCTCAGCAGTTGTGGCACGATAAAGATCCCTAGAGAGAAGTTTGCCTTAAATAAGATTACTAGTGGGAGAATATGTTATGAATTTTATTATATTTTTACAGGTTTTTAAAAACATTATTTTATAGTACATTATTGTAGAATTTTGACCTCGGATCCGATGCAATCTTTGAACAGCGATATTTAATAAGACTTCAACTGTACGCAAAATAATCATGCGCCGTAAACCGAAGGTTATCCTAAGGGGTGGATATGATTTTAGAAAATGCATTCGATTTCCTGGGCCAACCTGAATACAAATTTGTTATATCTTTAATGTCTGATGTGTTATTTGTTAGAATGGAGCCGACCGCCGCACATGTTATGCAGCTAAGAGTTTGTGGCTACTTTTAAATGACTTACTCGAGAAAATATTTGTATTTGCAATCTTTGGAAATCTGTGATGTATTCAACGGCAGTATTAGGAGATAATGGCTAGGCTGTAATGTATTAATAAGCGAATCCAAGCCATAAAATGTAAATGTTTGTATGTGGGTGCTTTGTATACTCTTTACCTGGAGTTCATATATACCGTCCCACACGAACGGTAACTCCTACATGCAAACATTACGAATAGCATGGTTCCGGCCTACGCATAATGCTCAACACAGCAGTGAGGAACATTATGGGTAGGCCGGAACCAGGCTAACACTATGAAAAGAGGCAAAAGGCGGTTTATACGAAACGCTCATTGTAGGTATGCTATCAAACAATATTCCCTTGTTTATTTTGCTGATTTTTTCTTCAGATCTTGGGGATTATATTAGTTATACCGATAGGTGTTATTTAGTGCATATTATATTGTTAAAAACATACCGTCAGTTACAGCTTGTATTGCTTTAACATGGTGCTTTCGGTAATAAAGATCGAGATCGACGTCCAGAAAGTATATATACATACATCAAAGAGAAACTACTCTTGTTAGAAAATAGGTATTGAGTTGACGTTAATCTGATAAAAAATGCAGTCCGTCTTAATATGTATACGGTGTGACCGTTGGACCGAGCGAAGCATATACGTAACTCCGTGTCCCGAGTGGTAATCATAATTCCGTTAAGTACGGTAGATTATGATTCATTTAAAAATATACATTTTGAATGAAATTTCCTTGCGCTAAACACCCAGTAACATCTCAATATTAAAGGAGTTTATATGGGGACAACAGTTTTACATGATCCGCCTATTCATTGAACGCGGGAAATAAAACGCAAGGCGACGTAAACTGTGCATTGTGACGTCACATTTAGCCTCGACTTTTTTCTCTTTTTCAAAGCAAACAACAATAATACATTCCGTATGCAATGAAAAAGGCCGTTAAAACTAAACAAAATTAACCAATAAATTCAAAATGGTAAAAAAGTAACCATAATTTTATCGTGTATTCTTATTCAAAGAAACTCATGAGCTCGTTCATTTATTTAGTCGTATTACGGTTTGATATGTATTTATTTGCTAAAGCCCGTTACAATGATAATGATATTATTCACTTTGAACAAATTGAGTGTTTAAATTACGAATTGCACGTTAGAGTCTTCTATTATTGGCATTCAAAATAAAACACGAATAACTGTTGAAGCAGGTAATGAAAAAATAAATGGCGGCGCCCATATGGATCACGAAAATTTCAGTGAAAGTATATAGAGATTATCTCTTTTTCTTTTGCTGATTTTGACTTTTTTCTTTTACATACGTGTTACCTTTAGAGCCTTGCTTCGCGGGCGGGCCTTCGGTCCGTCTGAGCTTCCCTCGGTATAAGAGAATCATGCAATGTGAAATTCATAGAAATATCTAGAAAAATAGGTCCCCCACTTACACGCGGATCGACTTTTATGCAAATATATACGGTACATTTTCAATGTTTTTGCCTTTGAAATCTTTACAAATTGTAATGATAGCCATGAATACGATGTAGATTTTTTACTGTACCGCCTTACTGTCTATGGGCTTGATCTACCCGGTATATTAATGAAGACGATCAATAACAAACCAAACATGACCTATGCTATTCTTAAAGATGTGTTGTGAATAAAAATCATCCTACGAAGGTGAAGGCCAATGGGAAATGAGATACTGAAATCGTTCCTTCAGCCTAAATGTTTGCTTTCCTTGATAAGAATGATTCAAGTTTAACATGATGTTACTCATAAGTCATGCATACGTATGTTGAGACGAAGTTAACGTAATGAATTATCGGTAATTTAGTGAATCTATCCTCTAAGATATAAATGCAACTCTTGCGTAAACAATATTTACCCACGTTGAAATGACCCCTTAAATTGAATGTCAATTTCATGTTCCATAAGACAAGATTTTCTATAAGGCGTGACAGCTAAATTTTACGCTCGTTCGGAAATCGAAGTAATCTGTCGTTCCTGATACTGAATAAATTGATACGAATAATATTTTAAAGATACGTTGGTATGTTATGTAACTCATCCATAACTCTGGAGATGGAAGAAGTCAAAACTTTACGTAACAGATATCATGGATTACTTTTATAAAAGTGAATCAATCTCGCCTTCAACAGAATTCTCGCTCTGATGTCCAAGATGAAACGATCACTAGTCCTTACGTTAGTGTTGATTTCTTTCATGCAATCATTTGCTTTTTCCGTTCTCACGGACAACAAAAATAACAATTTAACTCAACTGGACGTAAGTGGACTTGACTCGGAAAATGTGGACGTTTTCCGGCAGCTTCTGAACCAAGAGACACTCATCAGAATGGCCCTTGTAAAGAATGTGCACGCCTTGATGAAAGACATGGTCGATCTGAAGCAAACATGAAGACGTTAGAAGCCACACAGCAGAAAACGGATTTAGAAGTGACAAACTTACAACAGGAAGTAGATTCACTGAAGCGTGAAAACCAGAAACTTGACCTTGAAAACAGGAAGTATGAGGACACGTTGAACACCGTCAAACAAAACTTTACACAGATCAACGACCATTTTCAGGAGTTTGTATTGCAGTTGGAGGAGAAAAGAGAAACATTTGAGAGAAACACTAGCACGGTACTCGGTGATTTAAAAGTGGAAGTTCGCTATCTCTCAATCACTCTTCTTGACCTGAATAAACACACGTTAGAAGTGGACAGGGGTATTTCTGAGATGATGGAGGAAAAGTATGAAGCATTATCGAACGGACTGAATAATACCCTGGAAAGTCTTAACAACGATTTGACAACAACAAACATAAAAATATCTGGCCTCGAAAACTTGCAAAAAACTCAAATCACTTCAATATTTGGTAAGTTACAAATTTTGTGGTTAAACTAGTTTACCTGAAGTAAAATCTCAAGTAAGCTTTTTGATCAAAGTGAAACAGGTGTCTTCTATCTGCCCTCTATAAACATTTCATAATCTGGAGTTCTTCTCTAGAATCAACATTTCAACAAAGATTGTCACAAATTAAAGGGGAATGAAATTTGATCAAATGAAAGGTAGTGCTGCTCTCCATGAATGGGTGTAAGTTTATGATATCTTCTAAAGAACCTAGAAAGGCGGAAATGCATTGAAAGCTTACTTCATATACATGTACTGAAGATTCACTATTGTGCAGACCATGAGCAAAGGATGTGTGAAGTTTAAAAGTTTTTAAAGGAATATGTAGGGAAAAGTTATAAAAATCTACTCAAGACAATATTTAGTCTACAATTTGTCAAATTAATATACAAGCATCCTCATGTAGTGTAGGTTAAATTTCGTTCAAACTGTGACAAACGGTAACAAGACTGGGTTAAAAGTTTTATAAACAAAAGGAAGAAAATCTTTTGTGAACCAAAGAGAAACAATTTGCGAAAAAGAGAGGATCGATTGAACAGTAAAGTTAATGTTATCAAACATTTGTTTTCATCTAATTCGGAAAACAGATTACGTAGCATAAAGATCGCATGATAGTTAACCCCATGGCTGCTACACAGTCACTTCCGGACGGTACGTTTCTTTTTATTCATTGGTAATCCATAGAAGGTAATGGCAGAAAAAGTTTAAAGTTTTCGCCACAATTTGTTCTATATCTATTCTTTTTAGAAAATACCATTCATCAATTTAAAAAAAAGTAACTAACGGAATTGAAGAATAAACGATATCTAACTCGTAAGTGTTTGTGAAACCTATATATTTCATTGTTTTAGATGAAGTCAATAAAACCATTGTGAACCTGAAGGCGGAAGTTAAGGACTCTCAGTTTGATCAAATGAAGCTCTCCTCTACAGTGTCGGCTCTGGAGGTGTTCCGAATGAATATGACAAGCAACAAATGCGGTATGATGAAACTTTTACATGATGATTATCATGCCACGTTGTCACATAATTGATTTTAACATTTAAGAAGTTTGGTATAATAACATTTTGAGAAAATTTGCAAGTAGAGTGTTGATTAAGCCAAATTATGTTCATTTTGTTTCATTCACTATGTTATCCTTTAGGTGGCTCATTACTCTAAAATTCTATTTAATGGCTCATTTAAGTACCTCGTATGAAGCTTGATATCACCATCGGGAAAAATCATACAAGCTCTCAGTTATTTTATATGAAATTTCGTATTTTTTTCACATAAAATGCAGATATATACAACACTGCACATCTTGCCCCGAATATTTGAAGTACTTTTATAATCTATATCTATTCAATGGCCCATATTAGAAAAATATTTTGGGGCGAGCTGTGTGCAGAATTTCTATTTCTGAAAAAAAAAAATATTGCATAGATAAAGATATATAAATCAGAACTATGTTTAGATTGTTTCTATATATTACGTTTATAATGTTGGAGACAAAAAAATAATTCGGGAGATTATCAATGATGATGACATCACAATAAGATTACAAATGACTCTTTCGGTGGTCCTCGCGTGGCTTGTACTTCGCACACTGATTTCGGACAAATTACTCGTACCTTCGTGAAAGTCTTTGAAATTCGTGAAAATGTGTATTCCTCTATTTTTTCGTATTTCATATCTTTACAAAGTTGTATTGATAGCACGCTCGTGCACGCTCTGTAGTTGTAAACAATGCACGTATGAATCTTGAAAGATATAGTACATTTATTCCAATGGCCAAGATGAAAAAAGAATTTTAATAAAAATTTTGGACAATGCATGACGGTATGAGTGCACTATACGCCCGAATCCAATAATGTTTTGTTCACTTAAACTTCTGGAAAATTCCAATAAGTATGCAAGGATTTGATGTTTTCCGACGAATTTTAAAAATTAAGCACCTTATATATTTGAATTTAGCCTCACGGAACGTGGCGTTTTTCTCTCGTTTTCATTTAAAAAGCATTTAATGTTTTAATTCATTACACTATTAAAACTCGCCATATTTAATACAACGTCGCAACAGTAATTAAACGTAATTTTGTGAAAGTTTTAATTATATCAGGAACATTTGTATAAGGAACATCACCGCTTTAAAATCGTTCATTATAGATGGCGAAGACGTTTTGAAAAACGACAATGTCGCGCGACGTCATAAACCATTGCGCGTGTAAAATTTTGTATCAGCGATCGAGACAAAAATGTTGTAGATGCTGGTGGAGATGGACTACATGACTCTAAAATGGCATTGCCGATGAAAAAACTACTATTTTGAATGGGATTGAAAGTCCTGCAACACCCCACAGATAGCGTGGATCTCGCACCTATAAATTCTGCCCCGAGTGGAATTTGCTATGCGTGTTCAGTGATTCTCTTATCTAACTGAGCTAAAATACGGTAAAAATCATAATATAGACCACTGACGAGTCATGCTATAGAGATACATTTTAGAAGCAGGTGAAACGACATGGGAAGTGGTGCGTGGAATTGAATGGTGTGTCATTTGAAAGAGAGTAAACTTATTTGACAAGATGTTTGACGTCACGTAACGTCAGTAGAAACTGATATGCTGCTCCATGACTTCTCAACCTGCCGTGTAAACGTCTTTGTATCTTTCTTATTGTGCATAAATGTACATGATGTTTTGAATACTTATCACGAATATTAGAATTTAAATAAAACAAACCCACAATCCCAAGCATGCAGTCATTTTCTCGTAATTTACAGAGTTTGCAAACTGTTCTCGTACACACTTCTGTACAATTATACATGTACAGTAGATTCTTCAGGAGGTCGCAATTTTAAATCGTGATAAGACTATACGTGCTGGTAACATCATCAGAAAATTCTAAATCTTATTAATACTAAGTGCGTTTTTCAATTTTTAATCACATCACCAGAAAGATAAACCATTTTAACTTATTTATTGATGAACTATTCATTTGTAGACGGGTCCAAAAAAGGTGGCCTTTACTGCCTCCGTGTCATCAACAAGTAGTTCCTGGAACAGCGGCACCTTGGTATTTCCCGTGGTCATCACTAATGTGGGGAACGGATACAACCCCAGCAACGGAATATTTACCGCTCCTAACAACGGGAACTACGTGTTTTTCGTGAATGTACAGAGTTTTTTTTCACAAAGCATTTATGTAGACATTGTGTTAAATGGGTCAACAAAAGTCAGAACTATGGCCTATAGTAGTAGTAATAATTATTATAACGCTGGCCCTAACTTGGTAGTCTTAACTCTTCAGAAGGGAGACACGGTGTGGGTCAGACATTACTCTGGAAAAGGTTACTACTACGACGGATCTCTTACCACATTCTCCGGTTTTCTCATATGATTGACTAGTTTAACAAATTTTTCTGTACAGTGTAATCAATAATATATATATGTACTATCCCTTTTAACATGATTGATCTTGTTATTTCTTGTAAGTTGCTAACTATTGGTGTAAGTATGGCTATGTACCGATAACAAACATCGTGAGTTCAACCTTTACAGGGCATGTTATGCTTCACTAAATTTGTATTATATGAATGAACTGTAGATAAACCGAGCTTTCGAAATTACTCTCTGCCCTTGTGGTATTACATGTATCCAGGTAATAATTGTTACCTACACAGACTACTGAATACAAGGAAATATTTGCCCCCGTTTTATTAGCTCACCTGAACCTAAGGTTCAAGTGAGCTATTCTGATCACATTTTGTCCGGCGTCCGTCTGTCTGTCTGTCTGTCCGTCTGTCCGTCTGTCTGTAAACTTTTCACATTTTCGACTTCTTCTCCAGAACCACTGGGCCAATTTCAACCTAACTTGGCCAAAAGCATCCTTGCGTGAAGGGCTTTCAAGTTTGTTCAAATGAAGGACCATGTCCCTTTCAAAGGGGAGATAATCACAAAAATGCAAAAATAGGGTGTAGTCATTTAAAAATCTTCTTCTCAAAAACCACTGGGCCAGAAGAGCTGAAATTTACCTGAAAGCTTCCTGACATATTGCAGATTCAAGTTTGTTCAAATCATGGGCCCCTGGGGTTGGATTGGGCCACAATAGGAGATCAAAGTTTTACATACAAATATATAGGAAATATCTTTAAACATCTTCTCAAGAACCACTAAGCCAGAAAAGCTGATTTTTACATGAAAACTTTCTGACATAGTGCAGATTCAAGTTTGTTCAAATCATGGCCCCCGGGGATAAGATGGGGCCCCAAGGGGGGGATCAAAGTTTTACACACAAATATATAGGGAAAAACTTTAAAAATCTTCCTCTCAAGAACCACTAAGCCAGAAAAGCTGAGATTTACATGAAAGCTTCCTGACATAATGCAGATTCAAGTTTGTTCAAATCATGGGCCCCTGGGGTTGGATGGGGCCACAATAGGGGATCAAAGTTTTACATACAAATATACAGGAAAAATCTTTAAAAATCTTCTCAAGAACCACTAAGCCAGAAAAGCTGATTTTTACATGAAAACTTTCTGACATAGTGCAGATTCAAGTTTGTTCAAATCTTGCCCCCCGGGGATAAGATGGGGCCCCAAGGGGGGATCAAAGTTTTACACACAAATATATAGGGAAAAACTTTAAAAATCTTCTTCTCAAGAACCACTAAGCCAGAAAAGCTGAGATTTACATGAAACTTCCTGACATAATGCAGATTCAAGTTTGTTCAAATCATGGGCCCCTGGGGTTGGATGGGGCCCCAAGGGGGGGATCACAGTTTTACATACAAATATATAGGAAAAATCTTTAAAAATCTTCTTCTCAAGAACCACTAAGCCAGAAAAGCTGATTTTTACATGAAAACTTTCTGACTTAGTGCAGATTCAAGTTTGTTCAAATCATGGCCCCCGGGGATAAGATGGGGCCCCAAGGGGGGATCAAAGTTTTACACACAAATATATAGGGAAACACTTTAAAAATCTTCTTCTCAAGAACCACTAAGCCAGAAAAGCTGATTTTTACATGAAAACTTTCTGACATAGTGCAAATTCAAGTTTGTTCAAATCATGGCCCCCGGGGATAAGATGGGGCCCCAAGGGGGGATCAAAGTTTTACACACAAATATATAGGGAAAAACTTTAAAAATCTTCTTCTCAAGAACCACTAAGCCAGAAAAGCTGTGATTTACATGAAAGCTTCCTGACATAGTGCAGATTCAAGTTTATTCAAATCAGGGCCCCCGGGGATAAGATAGGGCCCCAAGGGGGGATCAAAGTTTTACACACAAATATATAGGGAAAAACTTTAAAAATTTTCTTCTCAAGAACCACTGAGTCAGAAAAGCTGATATTTACAAGAAAACTTTCTGACATAGTGCAGATTCAAGTTTGTTCAAATCATGGTCCCCGGGGGGTAGGATGGGGCCACAAGTGGGGGGGGGGTCAAAGTTTTACATACAAATATAGAAAAAAGCTTTAAAAGAACCATTGGGCGAAAGAAGTTGACATTTACATGAAAGCTTTCTGACATAGTGTAGATTCAAGTTTGCAAAGGGTAGTTTGGGCCATAATAGGGACCAAGGTTTTACATGCAAATATATATGGAAAGTCTTCAGATATGGGCAAGGTGAGTCAGGTGAGCGATGTGGTCCATGGGCCTCTTGTTTTCGTTCCTTTCGCTCTTGTTAGTGGGTGAATTTAAGACTAGGGGAAACCGAAACCGCTTTCTCTTTTATGTCTTTTAATACAACTGTCTGCGCAAATTTAAAACATGTCGAAAGTGTTTACAAGTGTAGAGGGGCGAAAACACGACGCAAAAATAACTTTATATACAGTATATGTGTTTTTGTCTCGTATGATACATATTTCATGAACAATTGTTCTGACTTTTGGCACTACCAGTGACTTCTATAAGTTTATCTTTTAAGAAGGATTAGAGTGCTAGCGCCATATCTATTATCTACTATGCAAGTAGAGGTCATCAGAAATGTTTAAGTAATTAGTCATAAAAAATTTCTTTCGTATAAATTTAAATTACTTTAAAATGATACATTTTCAAAGATCTTTATTTTCTGCAAGTAATGTTTGGGAATTTAATTTTCCGGTTGATTTGCATTGCAATACGTTATAGAAAGATAAAATATTCCATAAATAAGTAATAGTTTTAGATGTCGGGACAGTGTATATAATTAGCCCACACTGTAACACATGTACAATGGATATATATTGGTTAATAACATTTAACTCTAACAAATGTGAGAACATTCGCATTCACGGTAAAGGAAAATTATCCAGGGAAACTACATTATCCACAGCCAAGTCTTGAATATGACAATCAAAGTACCTGAATGAAACGATCGTTGAGATTGAAATTCAATATTATGTATGTATCCTAAAACGGCGCTTTCAATCTTTGACCCGGTTCTTGGTGTCCGACCCCGTTCTTAATATTCGAATCCCCAGCGTAGTATTTAAAACATTACCAGTGTATAAACGTTTTCAATGATTTCAGCATGTGAAACAAAGATATTTAGGCAACTTGTAACATAGTCTAGTGCCCGCCCCGCCACTCATTGATCACTCGTATTGGGGACCACATCTTTTCCTGTCCACTCACCCATTGTTGCCTTGCACAATTAGATATATTGATACACACACACACGCACGCACACACGCGTGCGGGCGTGCGTGCGTGTGTGTACATGTACTAGATGTATTCCGATGAGTTGTATAACTCAAGCACAATGAAGAATTGAATTGATCAATATGTGGCAGAGGCGGGTCAGCATGTGACAATATCAGTATCTGGAACCCGTGTACTATAATTATATATCATTAGCCCACAGAATCAAATAAGATTGTTACCTGTAAATTGTTTTAACAAATTTTATTACTTGTGTAAAACGTTTTTATCATCAGGGATTCAACTGTGAAATAAAATTCGAGACTACTGTTCTATATAACTCCCAGAATGCCACATTGTGACCCCAAGCATGAGCATTAGCTGCAAAAACACTAATGTCTATGCTATCGCCCGAGGACGCTAGCAATTACACCTTTTGTGTCATAGTACTCACGTGTGCTTATATCCGCTGTCGAGCTGACTCAAAATTTATTCCCATCTTTAAGTGCAGATGTAGCAATATTCCATTATCACCTGCATATGGTGTTTATATCTCTCAACTGATTCGATACGCAAGAGCTTGTTCTGCGTATAGTCAGTTTTTAAATCGAGGCAAGCTACTGACAAACAAGTTGATGGTACAGGGGTTTTAACAGTCTCGATTGAAGTAAGCATTTCGCAAATTCTATGGTCGTTATAACGATCTAGCTCGTCAATACAACCTATCATTGGGTCAAATGCTGTCTGACATGTTTCAAACCGATTGTTAGGCCGTTCTTGGCACACTGATTTTGACTACGGATAACTCCGTTTACCTGATGAAGATATAGGGCTCACGGCGGGTGTGACCGGTCGACAGGGGATGCTTACACATCCCAGGCACCTGATCCCACCTCTGGTGATTCCAGGGGTCCGTGTTTGTCCAACTATCTATTTTGTATTGCTTATAGGAGTTATGAGATTGATCACTGTTCGTTATCTTCACCTTTCATTCATGACGTGTTATTAATTCTTTAGACGGCGACTGTGTATATCCACTGTCTAATGTTATCGCTTCAGTGGGCGTTACTGTATGAACACGGGGACCTTAGCTGCAGAACTTTGCAGAAAAAAATCAAGAAAATGTAGATGTTTTTATTATCAAAATTATAACTGTACACTGAATGTCCCGGTGTGTTTTCACGGCGTCACACGGAGTTTAAAATTTTATTCTATGGATATAATGCACAGTACATTTTTTCTTTCAAAATACAATCGAAATATTGATTATTTAAAATATAAAGATCTATCAAGCTTTCATAAGCAATAAAATTATTGTAAATTGTTTAAATGAGGTGATTTCTTGTTTCAACTTTATTCTTTAAATTTTTAAATCATTTGTAATTTTTGCAGTAAGTCATATTGATATGACTTGCCGTTGGTCTTTGTACGATAGTTATGATTTATTTGTTTATTTAATTGAGGGTGTCTAGAACGATGTTTGATTAAATGCGCCAAGTTACCACGTCTGCATGGCGTATCTTTGAAGCAATTATCCATTCACCTCGTGAGTTTCGGTGTCTTTGATATTGTACGCATATACACAAAGCGACGAGTTTTCCTCACTATGAGATAAAGAACCGCTAGGATTGTATGTAAGTTGTATGTAAGTTGCGTGGATTGATTGTTTTTTTGTGTTTTTTTTTAGGTTTCGTCGAGAATTTTTCACACATATTGAGAGGTTAAGAGTAGTTAAGATCGAAATGGAATGAATCGGTCAACGTTGATAACGGCCATAATTGCTTTGTGTCTAGCATCAAATCACGACAAGCATGGGGTACTGAGGACATATTTTAACCTTGACACCACGGGACCCTACCCTTCTATTAGTTTGAGAATCAGTTATTGAAAATTTCAATACTTTAGAGAATTATTGAATAACGCGTTGTATGAAAATAGTTTAAACACGTGAAACATTTTCAGATAAAGTTTGAGAACTTGATCATTCAATTTTAAGATTACATGACTGTGAATTATTTTAAGATAACAATCACAAATGAGTTAGAATTTAGAATTATATATGAGGGAAGATAGGATAAACATATACAGAAAGTCAGGAACATGAAAGGTGAAGATAACGAAAAGTGATCAATCTCATAACTCCTATAAGCAATACAAAATAGAGGGTTGGGCAAACATATACCAGATATACCAGAGGTGAGATCAGGTGCCTATAATGCAGTGGCCACGAGGTCAAATTCTATTACAACCTATTTGATTTGATGCAGAATTTTATCTAGATTATGGAAATGATGGTTGTAGTCTGATAAAATATGTCTGACTTAGCTTAAATTTGGATTTTCTGTCACAAAGTCACAATTGTTTGGGGAAAAAATAGAAAAGTACTTTTTGTACATTTATGGTCGATTTTATGCAAGGAATGAAACAAAATCGTTCGAAACAATGTAGCCTGATCCAGTAGATTGTATCATGCCTTTTATATGCCAAAACTATGAAAGAATTATGGACTAAAATTGTCAAAAACGTCTGCATTTTTCGTTCCGCGTACCCTCATTTCTTGCATCTGACAGACCCATTCATGAAAGAAGTTGCATATACTACACATCAAAACTTTTCTCATTTACTCCTCTATTGAATGGTATAGAGTATGCTTGTGTAGCATAATCTATTGGACTAAAACAGCAAAATGTTATCCCCTCCCCAAATTTGAGAAACCGCCTAAATGTTGTGGATTTACATAATATGGTAATTATATCAAATCTAAAGTGGTTATTCATTCACAACAATGCAAAAGTAGCATAAATAAGCTGTATTAAAGCCACCTGCCTAGATATATTGTTTTTAATGCTGTTCATCAAAAGAATGGCACACCTACTAAGTCACCGGGTGCTTTCACTCCACAGTTACATGAAAGTGTATGGAGTTGGTGGATTATTCATTTTAAAGTTCTTTTGGTATGCTAAAAGCCATATCCCAGACAACCATTTACGAGTTTAAGCCAAATAGCAACAAGTTTAGAATGGCTTATTTCTATCTTTTTAATAACAATGATTCATCAAAATTAACAAACCTCCCACTATAGTACTTCGAATTTGCCAACAACTTCAAAGGAACTGGTGCAGTTATGATATGAATTCCTAATGCTTGTGACATGAACATATACTGAATAATCCGGGTTAGAATAAGTCCTCAGTGCCCCTTGCTTATCGTAAGAGGCGACTAAATGGGGCAGTTTTTCGGATGAGACTGCAAAAACCGAGGTCCCGTGTCACAGCAGGTGTGGCACGATAAAGATCCCCCCCCTGCTCAATGGCCATAAGTGCCGAGTATAGGCCTAAATTTTGCAGCCCTTCAACGGCATTGGTGACGTCTCCATATGAGTGAAATATTCTCGAGAGACCTAACAATATTCAATCAATCAATCCTAGTAAATCTGAATCCCTGACTCTGTTGAAGTACCATGTCCACTTTGTCATCAATGCGGTATTTGAAATAACTACAGCTATGTTTTTGTACCATGTTAAAAAAAATTATTCAGTGATATTAACTATACAAGTTTACACATTATTTATGTCACATGTGCTATACATCCATATTCATACAATGTCATAAATTATAAACTATTCAGTAATTGTTAAATATATGGGCAGGAAAATGAGCAGAATGAAGACATGGATGATTATAATTTGTGTTAATTGGACGATGCAAAGTATACAAAACAGAAACCAATTCTCTAACAATATTATTTTTCCGCGTGATGCTCAAATGACCACGTAAGTGAAAAGCTTAGTCTGTTTGCACCACAAGTACAAAATAACAGAGATATAGTGAACAATAAAGGTAAAGTTGTGAATGTATATCAAGTCAAGATCATCATCGTTAGAGTAAAAGATTCTGTCAAGGTTACCATCACTTTTAGAGTCAACAGCAGCCTTTAGAATGCTCTGACAGTGGCCGTGCGCCGTGACATGAACACAACTCGGTGTGGTGAAGGTGGTACAGCAGTCCGCGACAATTTTATTGGATTGTCGAGATTCACGGTCTGTACAGTACATACGTGAATGAGTGAGACTGTGGACGTCCACTGTAGCTAATTCTTTGGTATAAAGCTGACCATATGACACATACCATCTGTTGCCAGTGTGGTACCTTGCTCTGAGAACATCCTAAAAGCATATTCTGTTAGTGGTAAATGTGAGGCAGGTTAATTTGTCTGTTGTCGAGGCCTAGAAATACCAAAGCTGGTCCAGGGAAGAACATACAATTTGAGGACATAAGAACGTACAAAAGACACATCTTATTCTGCTTATAGTCAGTTTTTAAATCGTTTAAAGTCCGTATTTTACAAATTATATGGTCGTTATCATGATCTAGTTTGCCAATACAACCTATCATTGGGTCAAATGCTGTCTGACGTGTTTCATATTGATTGTTAGGCCGTTCCAAGAATAGTGATTTTGACTATAGATTACTCCGTTTACCTGATATTGATATAGGGATCACGGTGGGTGTGAACGGTCGACAGGGGAGACTTACTCCTCCTAGGCACCAGATCCAACTTCTTGTATATCCAGGGATCCGTGTTTATTCAACTCTAATTTCTATTCCTTATAGGAATTATTACATTGATCACTGTTCGTTATCTTCACCTTTCATTTGCTTCCATGTTAGTCAGTATTCCAAATATTGTCAGTGAATGGATGTCCTTTCGAACATGTTCCTGCAGTTTTGTGTAAACAACACGCTTTCCTATTTGTTATAAATTGCTTGTTCTCCAGGGGTCTGTGTTTGCCCAACTGTCTATTTTGTATTGCTTATAGGAGTTATGACATTGATCACTGTTCGTTATCTTCACCTGTCACATTCAGTAAGTACATGTGCTGCTGGACTGGGAGACTTTCAAAAAACTTCACACCAAGTTCCGCCACAACAGAATGGATAGAGATGTAACGTTGCTTGTCGATTGTTATGGCCTGCCAGCATGTACACAAAATCAGTGAGCATGTCATCACTGCAATAGCATAATAATGCCAAAAATATGTTTGTTTCCTGTTACCCGAATTACATCTAGCTGGTCTTAAAGCTGAAGACTTCGATTTGTTTCTGACCAAATTTCCGGAAAAAAATACTTCCGGATTGGAATCTGTTTGACTCCGATCCGGGTTGGGTTAGCTTATAAATCAAATGAAAATATTAAATTTAAAAACTTACCTATCTACCTGGAATTTGGTAACAGGAAACATATATATTTCATTTTTGGCCCAATAGCACGAAAACATTAGTATCATCACATCGAATAACCAGGTGATCATGAGTAGAAGACAGGTCTATGGCATGAGGCATGAGGCAGCATTCTTGTATCCGCTTCTTCTTGGGAACTGAAAAGTCTCGGATTGGTAGCTGCCTGTGTGGATGTAACAAGTTTAGCTATATGTCTTTCATGAACCCATCCAGCAAGAATTATTCTCTGATTTTCTAATGGCAAACTGTGTGCAACACTGACAATGTGGTCAGAGACAAAGGCAACATGGATAGCTATGCTTCTTTATACCTTCAAGAATCGTTGGTAATTCTGAACCTGAAGATTTGCCTGGATAATGTATTTAGCTTGCTCTGTTTCTCCACGCCTGTGTCATTATGCTGCCTTCACACTAAGCTTTTAGTGTCCATAATTCCTTGTATCGATGACATTTCATTCAGAATGTATGCTGATGATACAAGTATACTGAATTGGCAAATATTGCACTATACAGATGTCTCTAGCTTCGTAATGTTTCCTATTCCCTTTATCATAGAAGAGCGAGGAGATATTGTGGACAGCTCATGTCTATTTACGCCTTCAGGGTTGACTTCTCGCACTTGCAATCGGCGAAAGAGGACCACTGAGTCAATTCTCTTTGGTCTTATTTACAGGTTTGTTATATCGTCAACGGTTTTGGCTTCCAGTCTCGTCTCTGTGTCCCAATATGAACACACATTAATAAATATCCACAAACATGCAAAATCAGACCAGCTAAACTGTAAAATCTTGATTTAAAATCATTGCTTATACAGTGCCACCTGATACCATGTTAATTATACAAAACCTAGTAAGTATTACCTAATGTATTATTCTATTTAGAAAGTCGAGAGGCATAGCCTTCATCGACTTCTCTTTGAAAGCATTCATATTTTGATTCTGGAAAACGTGTAAATGCCGGAGTCGGTAACGGTTTATGATTCGACCGAAGTTTCGACTCGGATGTGCCTGGATTTACGCAATAGACAACTTGTTTTCAAACATTTAGCAGTAATGCACAAAACTGTCACAAGGAAATCAACACTTACTTGCTTTTAATCCATTTCAACACGTCCCCTGTCCTGGGTTTACGTTAACTGGTCTTCCAAGCTGTCACAATAGGGGACCAGTTAAGAGAAACCAGGCTGACGTAAAGAGAGTTGTGATTTAAACCCGGGACAGGGGTATGTTGAAAATGGATTAAAAGCAAGTGAGTTTTGATTTCCTTGTGACGGTTTTGTGTATTGCTGTTAAATGTTTGAAAACAATTTGTCTATTGCGTAAATCCAGGCACATCTGAGTGGAAACGTCGGTCTTTATTACCTGACCAGTTTTTATAGTGTTACTCGAAAACTCATTCAAAAGTTTCTACATAAGAAAAAAAAATATCTTGCTGTGGCCTTTGACTCAACATTTATAAATATCGACGACCTTTTATTAATTTACAATATCAATTTTCACTAATATGTCAATAGATATATCGTAGTGAACATAATGTAAAATATATCAAAAAGTCTTCCTCATTTGCTTCATCCTTGTATGTTTTATTGAACATAGATGTTAACGGCAAACCAACAACTCAACCTCATGACAAACGGGATAGCTTCAAGTTATCTATTGACAACTTCTGAGATTTGTGTAACAATATTTCATTATCACCATCGGTCGCAGTAGTTCAGTGGTAGAGCGGTCGCTTCGTAGCGGGAATATCGTAAGACGTTAAAATGGGTAGTAATTGCTCCTTTACCAAACACTCGGCATTCACCAGACGCTCAGCATATAGAAGTAAGAATCACCGGTCTATCGTATATGACCTTAAAAACGGAGGTACTGTGTCACGGCAGGCGTTGGTAGATTAAAGAGCCTCCATTGCTACCGTCCTGGCTGCTAAGCTTATGTCTAAATTTGTGGTACTTCACCTACAGCTGGTGACATATCAATAGGAGTGAAAAATTATCGAGGGACGTTAAGCAAATCAAACAATCAATTCATTATCACCTGTACCACAGGAGAATCGGGTTAGAATAGGTCTTCAGTATATCTTGCTTGTCGTAAAAGGCGACTAAATTGGGTGGTCCTTCAGATGAGACCAGAAAAGCCGAGGACCAGTGTCATAGCAGATGTAGTACGATGAAGATCCCTCCCTTTTCAAAGGCCCTAGGCCTAAATATGCAGCCCTTCATCGGCAGTGGTTACGTCTCCATATCAGTGAAAAATTCTCTCAACTGATTCGACTTCTAAATCGAGACAGGTTACTGAAAAATAAGTTGATGTTACAAGGGTTTCAACAGTCTCGTTGAATGGGAATGCTTACTCTTCCTCGGCACCTTATACCACCTCTGGTGTATCCAGGGGTCCTTCCATGTTTGCCTTACTCTTAATTTTGTTTTCTCTATAGGAATTATGAGATTGGTCACTGTTCATTATATTCCGTTTTCA
Source organism: Ostrea edulis (assembly GCF_947568905.1). Lineage (NCBI taxonomy): Eukaryota > Metazoa > Mollusca > Bivalvia > Ostreida > Ostreidae > Ostrea > Ostrea edulis. The sequence goes on along the minus strand of NC_079166.1, from coordinate 64,182,110 downwards.
TTTTAAACTTCCTTGAATAGTTTGTTCGAAAGTAGGGTGGGGCCACAATAAGGATCAAAGCTTTACATGGGGATATATAATACAGATCTTTAAAAAGCTTCTTTTGATGAACGTATATTCTTGGTAATAGGCAAACATTCTTATTTAGTGTAGATTCAAAGTTGAAATCAATGAGATCGGGATATAGTGTAGGGTGGAGCCAGAATAGGAACTGAAAATTTTGCATGGGAATAGGCAAGCATCCTTAGGTAGTGTAGATTTAAGTTTATTCAAGCAATGGTCGCTGGGTTTAAGTGTTCAGAATAAGGGATACGTGTAGTATTGAAATATATGTGTTTGTTCGTTGTTTTACATGTGTCCAGCATGTTTCACTCATATTGAGAGGTCACCAGTTGAAGGTGAAGTGCTACAAATTTAGACCAATATCTTAGCGCTTAAGGCCATAGCAGTGAGGGTTTTTAAAGTGTCAACGTCTGCCGCGACACGCGACCTCCTATTTTAAGGTCATATCTGAAACACCCGTGATTCTCACTTCTAAATACTGATCGTTTGACGAAGGGGGAATAACTGTCTAGGTTTTACGTCTGAAGTTTGACGCGGCCATGACACGAACGGGACCTAACTCAAACCTCCCGGATACGAAACGAACGCTCTACCGGGGATATTCTTATCAAGAACAAGACTCATTATCAGTCATATTAGTATGAAACCATCATATTGATTTGAATCACGGTCCAGCGGTGGATGGGAGAGTAGAGGGGAAAACAATTGTTTGTTTCTTCTTCAAAAGATAAAAAATTAAACCATTATATTGTATTTAAATGAAGTAAACTACATTCTATTCTGAATGTTCATAATTCAAAAAACAAAGAATAAACACCTTTGAAGCCCTGGTAAAAACCCAACCATTCATCGACAGACCATAAACAATTTCAAGGATGTGATGGTTGCACTTATTTTCTTTTAGTGTGATGTAGCAATATGTTGCAGCATCAATATGAAAACGCATTTTAAAAAAGAGGGTGGTATTTTACTTGAAATAAAACAATCTTTCTATGATTTAAAGATCGAAATATAAGCATGCATTTCATCCTTTTGCAAATTTATTCCATATAGAAATGGATAAAAATGAACATTACAAAATGAGCATTAACCTCTAGATCACCGTTACTGGTCTCTACGAGTGGGATGAACATAAAATGTCTTGGTGACAAAGTCAGCAACATAAAATAGTTATTTGTTGAATTTTGTTACTGACTGTTCAAGAAAATATATTGGAGTTGGTTATGGATGCAAAAGTGGATCTGACTATAGACATAATGGTACATGCATTTCTATATACAGTATAAGTCTGGTAGTTATGTTTGTACAAAGTGTCGTCAAAATTAGAGATGAAACTTAAGTGAAGGAGTATAAGTTTTAAATGATTCACAGTTCTGATGAATTAACATGACAACATGTCTAAAACCCAATAAACAAAATATCTGTGGGCAAACTGGCAAAAGCACTTGCAATGTCTATATTTGCTGATAAAGCGCTCTGACTCTTAATAGAACTTACTGAAATTGCATCGTAAAATGTAGAATAATTGATTGAACATATATTAGGATTAAAGGGAAGAAAACGAACAGTGATCAATCTCATAATTCCTATAAGCAAAATAGAGAGTTGGGCAAACACGGACCCCTTGATATAGCAGAGGTGGGATCAGGTGCCTAGGAGGAGTAAGCATTCCCTGTAGACCGTTCACACCCTCCATGAGCTCTGTATCTTGAGCAGGTAAACGGAGTTAGAATGTATGAAGTAATTGACACTGTTATCTAAGGGTGGGGATTAAGATAAATTGGTAATCATTCGGTAACCACCCTGTTGCTTTGGAAACTTTGGAATTAAGACTGTTCTTAAAACAACTACATAAAAGGTGAGAAGCATTGCATTTGAGGCAGGTATGAGAATACAATGTAATTACAACTAGTTTTGCCGCAAATTCCCGGATAGTTGTAATCGTAACACTTGCGCGAATCGTTGCTCTAACTGATGACGTGAAGACAGTTGATTGGATAGAGGAGATTTGATGATTGCATATAAATCAACCGCAACTCTATATAGAATGTAACCCTATTCAGTGTAAAGTCAAATGCTTTTTTTTTTTTTTTAAAGAAATTGAATGTTATAATGTATGAATTTCCTTTAATTTTTTCAGCCTCCTTTTAATTAATATCATTTATCTGAACAATGAGATGGCTTGAAATGGGTGCTTGACTAAGTAAACTGATGCATATATAGTAAATACATCAAGCCAAGACAAATCGGCAATTGTTTTGCTCTCTGTGCTGACCTTTGACCTGAAAACCCCATCCTAGAAAAAAAATGTCATTCTGATGTGTTACAGCGGAGTCGTGAAACAGAACAGCACCAACATTAATATTGATAATTAGCGATCTTATCCTCGACACTTTGATGCATATGAGCCGATAACTGGGAAACATAACTAATAGAAGGTTTTGGCAAGATGTGGTAAAGGTCATAATTGAAGGGTGATGTAAGAGGACGTATACGTGGAATATTCTGGCCTGCACTACGTTTCCAAAGAGCCTCGGGAGCAGGTGTGGGTGCACTCAGATTGACCATACGTTCCTGGATATAACCTCTGTAGTAGGTGAGAATGTACTCAAATTGACTATAAAGGAGCCATATTTTTCAGTCTGTACCATACTCTGAGTTAGACATTTTACAAACACACCACAAAGCTCCAAAGTACATGTATTGAAATTGATAAAATGAATAAACATTTCAATACCATCACAAAGGATGCACAATAACCGTTCTCTTTCCAAAGTTCGATATAATCAAGACAAAGAAACTTTTTTTTTAAAATTTGTATTTTGTTGTTTCGCAAAATTTCATTTATGTAACGTCGGGCACTCAATATTTCTTAGATAACTAACCATGAACAAGGCTTTCTAACCTTATAATAAAATACGGATTCATTGATAGCATCAACCAAATAGTTTGAATGATTACATACGTAGAAACTATAAATTGTGTTTGTTGTAAATTTCTTGCGAATACAGTTCTGGTGAAAAGGTCAGTTTTTCGTACAAACACAGTGCACAACATCTGAAACGATATGAAGGATACCAGTGGTTAAAAGCTGGTGACGTGTTAACACGAGACAGGTACGTAAAGAAACATACAAACATTTAAATCGTGTCCACGCCTACCAGTCTTCGTGCGCATAAAAATACCGAAATACAGACAAAATAAACCGTAAGATATACCCACAAGGTTTTGAAACAATTTGAAGGCTGGCTTTCTTAGTTTTTTGTTTCGTCAAGAGAATTGTTCACTCATATTGCTACGTTACCAGCTGTAGGAAGTTAGATCTATCTCAGCATTTATGGCCGTACCAGGTTCTTTAACGTGCCAACGCCTGCCGCGACACAGGAACACTGCATGGTTTTAAAGTCTCGTGATTTTCACTTTTCAGTGCCTAGCGTTTGTCAAAGGAGGAATGACTACCTATATTCACGTCTTAAATTTGGCGTGGCCATGGCACGAGCGGAACTCGAACTTTCGACCTCCGGTTGTAAAGCTAAAACTCTACTACTGAGCTATCGCGACTGGTGAAATCTAATTATATCCAAGATGAAGAACACATGCAGTGCCGAATAAGATCCTCTTTCCCCCTTTGAATTATGACAGGTGAAAAAGTGAAATATAATTAAAGATGTTAAAAACATTCTCCCATTGTGACAGTTTTGTGATTAAGTGCCCATAAAACCTTGACATTGTGAGGACGGACTATCAATAGCAGCTGATTTTGTAGTAGAATGATTGATAACCAGGTGTACATGCACCGGGGAATATAAAGTGTGCATGGAATTAAACAACCTTCTATGTTATTGCTAGGGCCGTTGCTGTTGGGTGCTAGCAATACTATTGATAGTGTTGGTTTAGGTAGAGCGCATGCTTGGGTTACATAATGCATTCTAGGAATATATTGCATATAACGGGTATTTTCTGCGGTTGGAATTTTTTTGCGATTTGATCCGCAAACAGTAGCTAATGATATTCTGCGTTTCCAATTTCTGAGGTTGCATTATACGTATATGTATCCATAAGCATGTATATATATTTTTCGATTGTCATTTTTGCGAATTTTTCCTATCCCCAAAAAACTGGACAACAGCAGGAAATACCCGTTATACGGTAAAACCCTTTTCTCTTTTTCATTTTATATGTTTTCACATCATCGATACTTTTAGAATTTAACTTGATTAGCAATACAACAGCAGGTTATTTACAGTTGACGTTTGCATGATCTATCCCGACTATAAATAACTTCTTATAGAACAGCAGGCTATACAACAATGCTTGTTTGTCTAATCGGTATATTTGCATTCTTTTTTTTCCCGTGACGTTACGCGGGAAATTGCTGTTTTCGACAAATCCCGTAAAGTCATGTGAAAAAGCAACTTTCGTAATTTTGTGTCCACATGTTAAAAGATGAAAAGACCTCTCCAGTATGTTTATATTTCACATCTGTATCTAAATTTGAAAAAAAGACACAAAGTTTTGATTTTGCCTACTACTGATTTCACAAAATTGAGTGTGTTTGGGGGCCGCGCGCGCGCGCGTGTGTATGAGTGTTTGGGGGCCGCGAGTGTTTGTGTTTAAAGGCACATGAACTTTAGTTTGTTATGCTCTATTTTTTGAGGTCGTCAAATCGTTATCTTCAATATTCTACCATAGTTATTTGTAGTAGATTTGTTTTCTACTGAAAAGATCCATTAAGTAAGAATGGGGAAATGTCATGAGGCTGGTAAAAGATAAGAGGGATTGAGTGCATTCCACCACCTCCAATAGTACATGACTAAAACGTACAATATTCGCAATGGAGTATACTGCCTTTAGTCTGATACAACTTTTAAATAGATATTATGATGTAAACTACATATCATTGATTTATATTTCATTTATAAACACTTTCGTTGTATAAAAGCATGTTTGCAGCGAATTATTTATTTCATTTCAGAACTAAAATCTTTGTATCAATTTTATTAACTATCCAGACCCCTTTAACTAACCATCATTTTATTTATTGAACATTTTATCTATCTATCGATATCATGTATTGCAATGCAAACCAACCAATAAAATTCCCAAACATTACTTGCAGAAAATAAATGTCTTAAGAATCTATGAATCTTAAGTAATCTGAATTACTGTGATAGAACTTTTTATAACTAATTAGGAATTTCTTATAAACTCTGTTTTTATCATGCTTTATTTTTAGACATTTACAATTACATCTACATAGATGATATCACACACAAAATTTATGATAAACTCTACTTGCATAGTAAATTACAGATGTCGCGTTGGCATTCTAATCCTGCTAAAATATAAACATGTGTAACTTATCTCAGTTCATATATTTAAGTATGACGGAAATAGTGTTAGATTTTGCATGATCTCTGAGCGCCTTAACAACTAATAGATAGGAAAGAGTTTGAGAGTTGTATACCGGTCGGATAAGCAAGGCGCCTGGCTACTACAGAAAATGTACATATGTTTAATTCTAGTGAATAAAAATGGGGGAGGGATGTCTGAATACATTTTTCGAGAATTTATGTAATATATAAAATTTTCTTATGTGATTTAATTTTGAAATATATAAGATCAGTAGAATACAGCATTGAAAAAGAAATCATGTCAAATCCGTTGTATATTAATTCTTAAGGGGGGGGGGTGTTAAGGAAATTTCTTAAAAAGCTACTAAAATAAATGAATCAGAAAAATAATAATAAAAAAAAAGAAACTAGGACGTTAAGAATCATTTTAAAATTTGGGTTTAGTCAGCTGAGCGTAACGCAAATAGGTGACACGGTTGGGGGCACGGTTTATATACGTGCGCCGCACTATGATACCCAGACTTTCTCAAGTCTCTATGTTTAATAATCAGTCCTCTCTTTAATACTTTTTAATAATGCAAAACATCTATGTTTGGTGACATTAAGTATGATAGAGAGCAGATATCTAGACTTCTGAAATACAGTAAAATTTGGACAAAATTATAAAGTAATAAAAACAACATAGAGACTTGAGCAAGTCTATATGACACCCCCACTTCCACGTTTATGGACCTGCAGATAAATAACAGGTCGTGTGATCCACTACCTACTTTTGCGAGAGAATATGAATTTGCTCATTTTTTCTTTCGCCAAACCCTTTTCCTTAATAAAATCATTATTAGTATTTGGAAATGTATATTAATTGTGGCATCAATTCCAATCTTCCGCTTGGTGATATGTATTTTGACATTTATTGCTGTGCTTATCATATGTCCACAATTTAAATATAACCAAATGCATTTTAATCATTGATGATATCTTTTTGTTGAATATATGTTTCTCATCATTTTTCGGAAAAAAGCAAAAGAGGGACACTGACCACGTGTCAGATTTGTAAACAATTGAACATGCCAATTTATAAGAAAATTCACTATCACGATTTCATTTGAGTGGCACATTTGCGTAACAATTACTTTCTTACACTTTTAGTACTTCTTGTCCTATATAAAACGATGTAATATTTTAAAACAAATGACGTGTAGCTACTCACGTCAGTTTCCGTCTCTGTATATGACTTCGGCCTCAGCAATCTGATTATGTTCGGCAATCATCGTTCCAATGTCCTTGTATACGCCGCAATTCCGGATTTTCGTAATTCTTGCTTCTCCGAGTTGCCGTTCGTGCGGGACGGTATGTATCTAAAGTTTGGTTGGTTTATAAATACTATAGATAACAACGATTAACAGGTCAACCGATTACTCGGTTGAAAAAATGCTAACCGATTAGAAAATTTGTAACCGATTTGCCGGGTTATTTGTAGTAAAGTAATACTGTCGTGCCTGTCTTATATGTTGTTGTTTTTTTTAAAAAGAGGGGGGGGGGGGGGTTGGGGGGGTTGTAATATTCAAAAGTTTAGGTGATGTTTAAATATTCACATTTTTAATGACTGATCAGATTTGATAATTTTCAAAATAAAATTTCATGCAATACTGGTAATTATAGTCCATTTTGTAGGTAAAATGTTTTTGTAAGGCCCCAGTCAGGCTCTATAATGCTTGCGTAAAATAAACTACCAAGCAGTACTAGCATAATTTCCACATGGATTTTATAATCAGTTTGTACCATTATAATGCATGGCAATGAGGACAAGTAACATATATGTACATTTCTGGTCAGAGAAAGATACATTATTATACAAAGTTAAAGGATGAAAATAAAAATAAGGGGGGGGGGGTTCAGACTAAATCTTATTTCTGGGTGAATTCCCAATGTTTCAGCATAGTAATACTAAAACGAAAAAGAGATGAAATGTCAGCGATGTTATGTAGAACGGACTCGCACGTCCTGAGTAACTTGATTTGACTTAAGTGCCGTGTGCCGTCCGAACTGATTTTTGCCACCTTAGCAATTCTTGTAAACAAACTTCGAAGACAATAGAATTATTTCTTTAACATAAACTTGAAGTCAAACATTGTAATATAATAAATAATTATATGATGCACCGTTTTGGCGTGGCGTTACAAAAATGAACATTTTGAATTTCTAAAAATATTCTTGCTTTCATGTGGTGTTTATTCACGTCTTTACTTATCGAAACACTCGTCATACTCTTTTTCAGTGAATTAGAAAAAAACAAAAACAACAACCCCAAAACTGAAGCTAAAATAAAAGAATACATGTAGGCCCCTACAGTAATTGAGAATTATAATTTTTAACGATTAACTGGTTAATTACATGTAATCGGTCAAAAGAATTTACGACTAATCGGTTAATAAATTTTCATCCATTTTCATCCCTACTAACTAAATACTATTGTGTTCATAATCAAGAATCCCGTGGGAATCCGGGTTAGAATAGGTCCTCAGTACCTCTTGCTTGTCGTAGATTCTAAGGCGACTAAACGGGGAGGTCCTACGCATGAGACCGTAAAAACCGAGGTACCGTGTCACAACAGGTGTGGCACGATAAAGATCCCTAGAGAGAAGTTTGCCTTAAATAAGATTACTAGTGGGAGAATATGTTATGAATTTTTTTTTATATTTTTACAGGTTTTTAAAAACATTTTTTTTATAGTACATTATTGTAGAATTTTGACCTCGGATCTGATGCAATCTTTGAACAGCGATATTTATAAGGCCTCAACTGTACGCAAAATAATCATGCGCCGTAAACCGAAGGTTATCCCAAGGAGGGGATATGATTTTAGAAAATGCATTCGATTTCCTGGGCCAACCTGAATACAAATTTGTTATATCTTTAATGTCTGATGTGTTATTTGTTAGAATGGAGCCGACCGCCGCACATGTTATGCAGCTAAGAGTTTGTGGCTACTTTTAAATGACTTACTCGAGAAAATATTTGTATTTGCAATCTTTAGAAATCTGTGATGTATTCAACGGCAGCGTTAGGAGGTAATTGCTAGGCTGTAATGTATTAATAAGCGAATCGAAGCCATAAAATGTAAATGTTTGTATGTGGGTGCTTTGTATACTCTTTACCTGGAGTTCATATATACCGTCCCACACGAACGATAACTCCTACATGCAAACATTACGAATAGCATGGTTCCGGCCTACCCATAATGCTCAGCACAGCAGTGAGGAACATTATGGGTAGGCCGGAACCAGGCTAACACTATGAAAAGAGGCAAAAGGCGGTTTATACGAAACGCTCATTGTAGGTATGCTATCAAACAATATTCCCTTGTTTATTTTGCTGATTTTTTCTTCAGATCTTGGGGATTATATTAGTTATACCGATAGGTGTTATTTAGTGCATATTATATTGTTAAAAACTTACCGTCAGTTACAGCTTGTATTGCTTTAACATGGTGCTTTCGGTAATAAAGATCGAGATCGACGTCCAGAAAGTATATATACATACATCAAAGAGAAAATACTCTTGTTAGAAAATAGGTATTGAGTTGACGTTAATCTGATAAAAAATGCAGTCCGTCTTAATATGTATACGGTGTGACCGTTGGACCAAGCGAAGCATATACGTAACTCCGTGTCCCGAGTGGTAATCATAATTCCGTTAAGTACGGTAGATTATGATTCATTTAAAAATATATATTTTGAATGAAATTTCCTTGCGCTAAACACCCAGTAACATCTCAATATTAAAGGAGTTTATATGGGGACAACAGTTTTACATGATCCGCCTATTCATTGAACGCGGGAAATAAAACGCAAGGCGACGTAAACTGTGCATTGTGACGTCACATTTAGCCTCGACTTTTTTCTCTTTTTCAAAGCAAACAACAATAATACATTCCGTATGAAATGAAAAAGGCCGTTAAAACTAAACAAAATTAACCAATAAATTCAAAATGGTAAAAAAGTAATCATAATTTTATCGTGTATTCTTATTCAAAGAAACTCATGAGCTCGTTCATTTATTTAGTCGTATTACGGTTTTATATGTATTTATTTGCTAAAACCCGTTACAATGATAATTATATTATTCACTTTGAACAAATTGAGTGTTTAAATTACAAATTGCACGTTAGAGTCTTCTATTATTGGCATTCCAAATAAAACACGAATAACTGTTGAAGCAGGTAATGAAAAAATGAATGGCGGCGCCCATATGGATCACGAAAATTTCAGTGAAAGTATATAGAGATTATTTCTTTTTCTTTTGCTGATTTTGAATTTTTTCTTTTACATACGTGTTACCTTTAGAGCCTTGCTTCGCGGACGGGCCTTCGGTCCGTCCGAGCTTCGCTCGGTATAAGAGAATCATGCAATGTGAAATTCATAGAAATATCTAGAAAAATAGGTCCCCCCCACTTACACGCGGATCGACTTTTGTGCAAATATATACGGTACATTTTCAATGTTTTTGCCTTTGAAATCTTTACAAATTGTAATGATAGCCATGAATACGATAAAGATTTTTTACTGTACCGCCTTACTGTTTATGGGCTTGATCTACCCGATATATTAATGAAGACGATCAATAACAAACCAAACATGACCTATGTTATTCTTAAAGATGTGTTGTGAATAAAAATCATCCTACGAAGGTGAAGGCCAATGGGAAATGAGATACTGAAATCGTTCCTTCAGCCTATATGTTTGCTTTCCTTGATAAGAATGATTCAAGTTTAACATGATGTTACTCATAAGTCATGCATACGTATGTTGAGACGAAGTTAACGTAATGAATTATCGGTAATTTAGTGAATCTATCCTCTAAGATATAAATGCAACTCTTGCGTAAACAATATTTACCCACGTTGAAATGACCCCTTAAATTGAATGTCAATTTCATGTTCCATAAGACAAGATTTTCTATGAGGCGTGACAGCTAATTTTTACGCTCGTTCGGAAATCGAAGTAATCTGTCGTTCCTGATACTGAATAAATTGATACGAATAATCTTTTAAAGATACGTTGGTATGTTATGTAACTCATCCATAACTCTGGAGATGGAAGAAGTCAAAACTTTACGTAACAGATATCATGGATTACTTTTTTAAAAGTGAATCAATCTCGCCTTCATCAGAATTCTCGCTCTGATGTCCAAGATGAAACGATCACTAGTCCTTACGTTAGTGTTGATTTCTTTCATGCAATCATTTGCTTTTTCCGTTCTCACGGACAACAAAAATAACAATTTAACTCAACTGGACGTAAGTGGACTTGACTCGGAAAATGTAGACGTTTTCCGGCAGCTTCTGAACCAAGAGACACTCATCAGAATGGCCCTTGTAAAGAATGTGCACGCCTTGATGAAAGACATGGTCGATCTGAAGCAAACCATGAAGACGTTAGAAGCCACACAGCAGAAAACGGATTTAGAAGTGACAAACTTACAACAGGAAGTAGATTCACTGAAGCGTGAAAACCAGAAACTTGACCTTGAAAACAGGAAGTATGAGGACACGTTGAACACCGTCAAACAAAACTTTACACAGATCAACGACCATTTTCAGGAGTTTGTATTGCAGTTGGAGGAGAAAAGAGAAACATTTGAGAGAAACACTAGCACGGTACTCGGTGATTTAAAAGTGGAAGTTCGCTATCTCTCAATCACTCTTCTTGACCTGAATAAACACACGTTAGAAGTGGACAGGGGTATTTCTGAGATGATAGAGGAAAAGTATGAAGCATTATCGAACGGACTGAATAATACCCTGGAAAGTCTTAACAACGATTTGACAACAACAAACATTAAAATATCTGGCCTCGAAAACTTGCAAAAAACTCAAATCACTTCAATATTTGGTAAGTTACAAATTTTGTGGTTAAACTAGTTTACCTGAAGTAAAATCTCAAGTAAGCTTTTTGATCAAAGTGAAACAGGTGTCTTCTATCTGCCCTCTATAAACATTTCATAATCTGGACTTCTTCTCTAGAATCAACATTGCAACAAAGATTGTCACAAATTAAAGGGGAATGAAATTTGATCAAATGAAGGGTAGTGCTGCTCTCCATGAATGGGTGTAAGTTTATGATATCTTCTAAAGAACCTAGAAAGGCGGAAATGTATTGAAAGCTTACTTCATATACATGTACTGAAGATTCACTATTGTGCAGACCATGAGCAAAGGATGTGTGAAGTTTAAAAGTTTTTAAAGGAATACGTAGGGAAAAGTTATAAAAATCTACTCAAGACAATATTTAGTCTAGAATTTGTCAAATTAATATACAATCATCCTCATGTAGTGTAGGTTAAATTTCGTTCAAACTTTGACGAACGGTAACAAGACTGGGTTAAAAGTTTTATAAACAAAAGGAAGAAAATCTTTTGTGAACCAAAGAGAAACAATTTGGGAAAAAGAGAAGATCGATTGAACAGTAAAGTTAATGTTATCAAACATTTGTTTTCATCTAATTCGGAAAACAGATTACGTAGCATAAAGATCGCATGATAGTTAACCCCATGGCTGCTAGACAGTCACTTCCGGACGGTACGTTTCTTTTTATTCATTGGTAATCCATAGAAGGTAATGGCAGAAACAGTTTAAAGTTTTCGCCACAATTAGTTTTATATCTATTCTTTTTAGAAAATACCATTCATCAATTTAAAAAAAAGTAACTAACGGAACTGAAGAATAAACGTTATCTTACTCGCAAGTGTTTGTGGAACCTATATATTTCATTGTTTTAGATGAAGTCAATAAAACCATTGTGAACCTGAAGGCGGAAGTTAAGGAATCTCAGTTTGATCAAATGAAGCTCTCCTCTACAGTGTCGGCTCTGGAGGTGTTCCGAATGAATATGACAAGCAACAAATGCGGTATGATGACACTTTTACATGATGATTATCATGCCACGTTGTCACATTATTGATTTTAACATTTGACAAGTTTGGTATAATAGCATTTTGAGAAAATTTGCAAGTAGAGTGTTGATTAGGCCAAATTATGTTCATTTTGTTTCATTCACTATGTTATCCTTTAGGTGGCTCATTACTCTAAAATTCCATTTAATGGCTCATTTAAGTACCTCGTATGAAGCTTGATTTCACCATCGGGAAAAATCATACAAGATCTCAGTTATTTTATATGAAATTTCGTATTTTTTTCACATAAAATGCAGATATATACAACACTGCACATCTTGCCCCAAATATTTAAAGTACTTTTATAATCTATATCTATTCAATGGCCCATATTAGAAAAATATTTTGGGGCGAGCTGTGTGCAGAATTTCTATTTCTGAAAAAAAAAATATTGCATAGATAAAGATGTATAAATCAGAACTATGTTTAGATTGTTTCTATATATTACGTTTATAATGTTGGAGAGAAAAAAATAATTCGGGAGATTATCAATGATGATGACATCACAATAAGATTATAAATGACTCTTTCGGTGGTCCTCGCGTGGCTTGTACTTTGCACACTGATTTCGGACAAATTACTCGTACCTTCGTGAAAGTCTTTGAAATTCGTGAAAATGTGTATTCCTCTATTTTTTCGTATTTCATATCTTTACAAAGTTGTATTGATAGCACGCTCATGCACGCTCTGTAGTTGTAAACAATGCACGTATGAATCTTGAAAGATATAGTACATTTATTCCAATGGGCAAGATTAAAAAAGAATTTAAATATAATAAAAATTTTGGACAATGCATGACGGTATGAGTGCACTATACGCCCGAATCCAATAACATTTTGTTCACTTAAACTTCGGGAAAATTCCAATAAGTATGCAAGGATTTGATGTTTTCCGACGAATTTTAAAAATTAAGCACATTATATATTTGAATTTAGCCTCACGGAACGTGGCGTTTTTCTGTCGTTTTCATTTAAAAAATATTTAACGTTTTAATTCATTACACTATTAAAACTCACCATATTTAATACAACGTCGCAACAGTAATTAAACGTAATTTTGTGAAAGTTTTAATTATATCAGGAACATTTATATCAGGAACATTACCGCTTTAAAATCGTTCATTATAGATGGCGAAGACGTTTTGAAAAACGACAATGTCGCGCGACGTCATAAAGCACTGCGCGTTTGTAAAATTTTGTATCAGCGATCGAGACAAAAATGTTGTAGATTCTCTTGGAGATGGACTACATGACTCTAAAAAGGCATTGCCGATAAGAAGACTGCTATTTTGAATGGGATTGAAAGTCCTGCAACACCCCACATATAGGACGGATCTCACACCTATAAATTCTGCCCCGTGTGAAATCTATTATGCGTATTCAGTGATTCTCTTATCTAACGGAGCTGAAATACGGCAAAATCATAATGTAAAACTTATACGGTACCAATTTTGATGCACCAGATGCGCATTTCGACAAATAATGTCTCTTCAGTGATGCTCAACCGAAATGTTTGAAATCCGAAATAACAATGAAGTTTTAGAGCTAGTATAGCCAAAAACAGCGTGCCAAAAAAGTGGAGTCAAATTTGTCTAAGGATAAGAGCTATGCATGAAGGAGATAATCCTTAATTTTGAAATGAATTTCTAAATTTTATAACAGCAATGAAATATACATCCGTATTTTCAAGCTAGTAACGAAGTACTTAGCTACTGGGCTGTAGAGACCCTCGAGGTATAGACCACTGACGGGTCATGTTATATAGAGATACATTTTAGAAGCGGGTGAAACGACATGGGAAGTGGTGCGTGGAATTGAATGGTGTGTAATTTGATAGAGAGTAAACTTATTTGGCAAGATGTTTGACGTCACGTAACGTCAGTAGAAACTGATATGCTGCTCCATTACCTCTCAACCTGCCGTGTAAACGTCTTTGTATCTTTCTTATTGTGCATAAATGTACATGATGTTTTGAATACTTATCACGAATATTAGAATTTAAATAAAATCAAACCCACAATCCCAAGCATGCAGTCATTTTCTCGTAATTTACAGAGTTTGCAGACTGTTCTTGTACACACTTCTGTACAATTATACATGTACAGTAGATTCTTCAGGACGTCGCAATTTTGAATCGTGATAAGACTATACGTGCTGGTAACATCATCAGAAAATTCTAAATCTTATCAATACTAAGTGCGTTTTTCAATTTTTAATCACATCAGCAGAAAGATAAACCATTTTAACTTATTTATTGATGAACTATTCATTTGTAGACGGGTCCAAAAAGGTGGCCTTTACTGCCTCCGTGTCATCATCAAGTAGTTCCTGGAACAGCGGTACCTTGGTGTTTCCCGTGGTCATCACTAATGTGGGAAACGGATACAACCCCAGCAACGGAATATTTACCGCTCCTACCAACGGGAACTACGTGTTTTTCGTGAATGTGCAGAGTTATGGTTCACAAACCATTTATGTAGATATTGTGTTAAATGGATCAACAAAAGTCAGAACTATGGCCTATAATAGTGGTGGTCGTGGAGCTCATGACGCTGGGCCTAACTTGGTAGTCTTAACTCTTCAGAAGGGAGACACGGTGTGGGTCAGACATTACTCTGGAAAAGGTTACTACACCGACGGGTATATTACCACATTCTCCGGTTTTCTCATATGATTGACTAGTTTAACCAATTTTTCTGTACAGTGTAATCAATAATATATACATGTACTATCCCTATTAACATGATTGATCTTGTTATTTCTTGTAATTTGCCAACTATTTGTGTAAGTATGGCTATGTACCGATAACAAACATCGTGAGTTCAACCTTTACAGGGCATGTTATGCTTCACTAGATTTGTATTATATGAATGAATTGTAGATAAACTGAGCTTTCGAAATTACTCTCTGCCCTTGTGGTATTACATGTACCCAGGTAATAATTGTTACCTACACAGACTACTGAATACAAGGAAATATTTGCCCCCGTTTTATTTTCGTTCCTTTCACTCTTGTTAGTGGGTGAATTTAAGACTAGGGGAAACTGAAACCGCTTTCTCTTTTATGTCTTTTAATACAACTGTCTGCGCAAATTTAAAACATGTCGAAAGTGTTTACAAGTGTAGAGGGGCGAAAACACGACGAGAAAATAACTATATATACAGTATATGTGTTTTTGTCCCGTATGATACATATTTCATGAACAATTGTTCTGACTTTTGGCACTACCAGTGACTTCTACAAGCTTATCTTTTAAGAAGGATTGGGGTGCTAACGCCATATCTATTATCTACTATGCAAGTAGAGGTCATAAGAAATGTTTAAGTATTTAATCATACAAAAAATTCTTTCGTAATAATTTAAATTACTTAAAAATGATACATTTTCAAAGATCTTTATTTTCTGCAAGTAATGTTTGGGAATTTAATTTTCCGGTTGATTTGCAATGCAATACGTTATAGAAAGATAAAATATTCCATAAATAAGTAATAGTTTTAGATGTCGGGACAGTGTATATAATTAGCCCAGACTGTAACACATGTACAATGGATATATATTGGTTAATAACATTTAACGCTAACAAATGTGAGAACATTTGCATTCACGGTAAAGGAAAATTATCCAGGGAAACTACATTATCCACAGCCAAGTCTTGAATATGACAATCAAAGTACCTGAATAAACGATCGTTGAGATTGAAATTCAATATTATGTATGTATCCTAAAACGGCGCTTTCAATCTTTGACCCGGTTCTTGGTGTCCGACCCCGTTCTTAATATTCGAATCCCCAGCGTAGTATTTAAAACATTACCAGTGTATAAACGTTTTCAATGATTTCAGCATGTAGAACAAAGATATTTAGGCAACTTTTAACATAGTTTAGTGCCCGCCCCGCCACTCATAGATCACTCGTATTGGGGACCACATCTTTTCCTGTCCACTCACCCATTGTTGCCTTATACAATTAGATATATTGATACACACACACGTACGCACGCAGGCACGCACGCGTGCGCGCGCGTGCGGGCGCGCGTGCGTGTTTGTGTGTACATATACTAGATGTATTCCGATGAGTTGTATAACTCAAGCACAATGAAGAATTGAATTGATCAATATGTGGCAGAGGCGGGCCAACATGTGACAATATCAATATCTGGAACCCGTGTACTATGATTAGATATCATTAGCCCACAGAATCAAATCAGATTGTTACCTGTAAATTGTTTTCACAAATTTTATTACTTGTGTAAAACGTTTTTATCATCAGGGATTCAACTGTAAAATAAAATTCGAGAGTACTGTTCTATATAACTCCCAGAATGCCACATTGTGACCCCAAGCATGAGCATTAGCTGCAAAAACACTAATGTCTATGCTATCGCCCGAGGACGCTAGCAATTACACCTTTTGTGTCATAGTATTCACGTGTGCTTATATCCGCTGTCGAGCTGACTCTAAATTTCTTCCCAGCTTTAAGTGCAGATGTAACAATATTCCATTATCACCTGCATATGGTGTTTATATCTCTCAGCTGATTCGATACGCAAGAGCTTGTTCTGCGTATAGTCAGTTTTTAAATCGAGGCAAGCTACTGCCAAACAAGTTGATGGTACAGGGGTTTCAACAGTCTCGATTGAAGTAAGCATTTCGCAAATTCTATGGTCGTTATAACGATCTAGCTCGTCAATACAACCCATCATTGGGTCAAATGCTGTCTGACATGTTTCAAACCGATTGTTAGGCCGTTCTTGGCACACTGATTTTGACTACGGATAACTCCGTTTACCTGATGAAGATATAGGGCTCACGGCGGGTGTGACCGGTCGACAGGGGATGCTTACACATCCCAGGCACCTGCTCCCACCTCTGGTGATTCCAGGGGTCCGTGTTTGCCCAACTATCTATTTTGTATTGCTTATAGGAGTTATGAGATTGATCACTGTTCGTTATCTTCACCTTTCATTCATGACGTGTTATTAATTCTTTAGACGGCGACTGTGTATATCCACTGTCTAATGTTATCGCTTCAGTGGGCGTTACTGTATGAACACGGGGACCTTAGCTGCAGAACTTTGCAGGAAAAAATCAAGAAAATGTAGATGTTTTTATTATGAAAATTACAACTGTACACTGAATGTCCCGGTGTGTTTTCACGGCGTCACACGGAGTTTAAAAAATTTATTCTATTGATATAATGCACAGTACATTTTTTCTTTCAAAATACAATCGAAATATTGATTATTTAAAGTATAAAGATCTATCAAGCTTTCATGAGCAATAAAGTTATTGTAAATTGTTTAAATGAGGTGATTTCTTGTTTCAACTTTATTCTTTAAATTTTTAAATCATTTGTAATTTGTGCAGTAAGTCATATTGATATGACTTGCCGTTGGTCTTTGTACGATAGTTATGATTTATTTGTTTATTTAATTGAGGGTATCTAGAACGATGTTTGATTAAATGCTCCAAGTTACCACATCTGCATGGCGTATCTTTGAAGAAATTATCCATTCACCTCGTGAGTTTCGGTGTCTTTGATATTGTACGAATATACACAAAGCGACGAGTTTTCCTCAGTATAAGATAAAGAACCGCTAGGATTGTATGTAAGTTGCGTGGATTAATTGGGTTTTTTTTAGGTTCTGTCAAGAATTTTTCACACATATTGAGAGGTTAAGTTACGTGAGTAGTTAAGATCAAATTGGAATGAATCGGTCAACGTTAATAACGACCATAATTGCTTTGTGCCTAGCATCAAATCACGACAAACATGGGGTACTGAGGACCTATTTTAACCCTGACGCCACGGGACCCTACACTTCTGTTAGTTTGAGAATCAGTTATTGAGAATTCCAATACTTTAGAGAATTATTGAATAACGCGTTATATGAAAATAGTTTAAACACATGAAACATTTTCAGATAAAGTTTGAGAACTTGATCATTCAATTTTAAGATTACATGAATGTGAACTATTTCAAGATAAAAATTACAAATGATTCAGAATTTAGAATTATCTATGAGAGAAAATAGGATAAACATATACAGAAAGTCAGGAACATGAAAGGTGAAGATAACAAACAGTGATCAATCTCATAACTCCTATAAGCAATTCAAAATAGAGGGTTGGGCAAACATGGACCCTTTGATATACCAGAGGTGAGATCAGGTGCCTATAGTGAAGTGGCCACGAGGTCAAATTTTATTATGACCCCAACCTATGGTAGAACAAACTACAACCTATTTGATTTGATGCAGAATTTTATCTAGATTATAGAAATGATGGTTGTAGTCTGATAAAATATTTCTGACTTAGCTTAAATCTGGATTTTCTGTCACAAAGTCACAATTGTTTGGGGGGAAAATAGAAAGTACTTTTTTTTCTTTTTTCTTTTTTTTTTTTTTTTACATTTATGGTCGACTTTATGCAAGGAATGAAACAAAATTGTTCTAAACCAGGCAACCTGATCCAGTAGATTGTATCATGCCTTTTATATGCCAAAACTATACAAGGTTTTTGAATAATGAAAGAAATATGGACTAAAATTGTCAAAAACGTCTGCATTTTTCGTTCCGCGTACCCTCATTTCTTGCATCTGACAAACCCATTCATGAAAGAAGTTGCATATACTACACATCAAAACTTTTCTCATTTACTCCTCTATTGAATGGTATAGAGTATGCTTGTGTAGCATAATCTTTTGGACTAAAACAGCAAAATGTTATCCCCTCCCCAAATTTGAGAAACCGCCTAAATTTTGTGAATTTACATAATGTGGTAATTATATCAAATCTAAAGTGGCTATTCATTCACAACAATGCAAAAGTTGCATAAATAAGTTGTATTAAAGCCACCTGCCTAGATACATTGTTTTTAATGCTGTTCATCAAAAGAATGGCACACCTACCAATTCACCAGGTGCTTTCACTCCACAGTTACATGAAAGTGTATGGAGTTGGTGGATTATTCATTTTAAAGTTCTTTTGGTATGCTAAAATCCATATCCCAGACAACCATTTACGAGTTTATGCCAAATAGAAACAAGTTTAGAATGGCTTATTTCTATCTTTTTAATAACAATGATTCATCATAATTAACAAACCTCCCACTATAGTACTTCGAATTTGCCAACAACTTCAAAGGAACTGGTGCAGTTATGATATGAATTCCTAATGCTTGTGACATGAAAATATACTGAATAATCCGGGTTAGAATAAGTCCTCAGTGCCCCTTGCTTATCGCAAGAGGCGACTAAATGGGGCAGTTTTTCGGATGAGACCGCAAAAACCGAGGTCCCGCGTCACAGCAGGTGTGGCACGATAAAGACCCCCCCCCTGCTCAATGGCCATAAGTGCCGAGTATAGGCCTAAATTTTGCAGCCTTTCAACGGCAGTGGTGAGGTCTCCATATGAGTGAAATATTCTCGAGAGACCTAACAATATTCAATCAATCAATCCTAATAAATCTAAATCCCTGACTCTGTTGAAGTACCATATCCACTTTGTCATCAATGCCCTATTTGAAATAACTACAGATATGTATTTGTACAATGTTAAAAAAATTATTCAGTGATATTAACTATACAAGTTTACCCATTATTTATGTCACATGTGCTATACATTCATATTCATACAATGTCATAAATTATAAACTATTCAGTAATTGTTAAATATATGGGCAGGAAAATGAGCAGAATGAAGACATGGATGATTATAATTTGTGTTAATTGGACGATGCAAAGTATACAAAACAGACACCAATTCTCTAACAATATTATTTTTCCGCGTGATGCTCAAATGACCACGTAAGTGAAAATCTTAGTCTGTTTGCACCACAAGTACAAAATAACAGAGATATAGTGAACAATAAAGGTAAAGTTGTGAATGTATATCAAGTCAAGATCATCGTCGTTAGAGTAAGAGATTCTGTCAAGATTACCATCACTGTTAGAGTCAACAGCAGCCGTTACAATGTTCTGACAGTTGCCGTGCGCCGTGACATGAACACAACTCGGTGTGGTGAAGGTGGTACAGCAGTCCGCGACAGTTTTATTGGTTTGTCGAGATTCACGGTCTGTACAGTACATACGTGAATGAGTGAGACTGCGGACGTCCACTGTAGCTAATTCTTTGGTATAAAGCTGACCATATGACACATACCATCTGTTACTGGTGTGGTACCTTGCTCTGAGAACATCCCAAAAGCATATTCTGTTAGTGGTAAATGTGAGGCAGGTTAATTTGTCTGTTGTCGAGGCCTAGAAATACCAAAGCTGGTCCAGGGAAGAACATGTGTTTGCTTTCCCCCATACAATTTGAGGACATAAGAACGTACAAAAGACACATCTTATTCTGCGTATAGTCAGTTTTTAAATCGGGACAATATAATGACAAACAATGTGATGGTACAGGGGTTTCATCCTTCAACAGTCTCGTTTAAAGTCAGTATTTTACAAATTATATGGTCGTTATCATGATCTAGTTTACCAATACAACCTATCATTGGGTCAAATGCTGTCTGACGTGGTTACAACCTGCTATTGGGATAAATGCTGTCTGACGTGTTTACAACCTGCCACTGGGTTAAATGCTGTCTGACGTGTTTACAACCAATCATTGGGTCAAATGCTGTCTGACGTGTTTCATATCGATTGTTAGGCCGTTCCAAGGATAGTTATTTTGACTACAGATTACTCCGTTTAACTGATGAAGATATAGGGATCACGGTGGGTTTGACCGGTCGACAGGGGATACTTACTCCTCCTAGGCACCTGATCCAACTTCTGGTATATCCAGGGGTCCGTGTTTGCCCAACTCTCTCATTTCTATTCCTTATAGGAGTTATGGCATTGATCACTGTTCGTTATCTTCACCTTTCATTTGCTTCCACGTTAGTCAGTATTCCAAATATTGTCAGTGAATGGATGTCCCTTCGAAGATGTTCCTGTAGTTTTGTGTAAGCAACATGCTTTCCTATTTGGTAGAAACTGCTTGTGCTCCAGGGGTCCGTGTTTGCCCAACTGTCTAATTTCTATTCCTTATAGGAGTTATGACATTGATCACTGTTCGTTATCTTCACCTTTCATTTGCTTCCACGTTAGTCAGTATTCCAAATATTGTCAGTGAATGGATGTCCTTTCGAACATGTTCCTGTAGTTTTGTGTAAGCAACATGCTTTCCTATTTGGTATAAACTGCTTGTGCTCCAGGTGTTTGTGTTTGCCCAACTCTCTATTTTGTATTTCTTATAGGAGTTATGAAATTGATCACTGTTCGTTATCTTCACCTGTCACATTCAGTAAGTTCATGTGCTGCTGGACTGGGAGACTTTCAAAAAACTTCACACCAAGTTCCGCCACAACGGAATGGATAGAGATGTAACGTTGCTTGTCGATTGTTATGGCCTGCTAGCATGTACACAAAATCAGGGAGCATGTCATCACTGCAATATCATAATAATACCAAAAATATGTTAGTTTCCTGTTACCCGAGTTACATGTAGCTGGACTTAAAGCTGATGACTTCGATTTGTTTCTGACTAAATTTCTGGACAAAAATTGCTTCCGGATTGGAACGTGTTTTGACTCCGATCCGGGTTAGCTTATAAATCAAACGATAATATTAAATTTAAAAACTTACCTATCTACCTGGAATTTTTGCCTTGGTAACAGGAAACAAACATATATTTCATTTTTGGCCCAATAGCACGAAAACATCAGTATCATCACATCGAACAACCAGGTGATCATGTGTAGAAGACAGGTCTATGGCATGAGGCAACATTCTTGTATCCGCTTCCTCTTGGGAACTGAAAAGTCTCGGAATGGTAGCTGCCTCTGTGGATGTGACAAGTTTAGTTATTTGTCTTTCATGAACCCCTCAAGCAAGAATTATTCTCTGATTTTCTAATGGCATACTGTGCGCAACACTGACAATGTGGTCAGAGACAAAGGCAACATGGATAGCTATGCTTCTTTGTACCTTCAGGAATCGTTGGTAATTCCGAACCTGAAGATTTGCCTGGATAATGTATTTAGCTTGCTCTGTTTCTCCACGCCTGTTTCATTCTGCTGCCTTGGTCAAATTCAACAGCCAATGTTTCTATACCGTGATTTCTGTCAAAGGAGTTCATAATAACCTTCAGCAGGACACCAGCAAGGTCGAGAAATGTGACAAATAGTGTCCATAACTCCTTGTATCGATGACATTTCATTCAGAATGTATGCTGATGATACAAGTATACTGAATTGGCAAGTGTTGCAATATACTGATGCCTCTAACTGCTTTGCTAGGCCTGACTTCGTATTTTTTTCATATTCCCTTCATCACAGAAGAGCGAGGAGATATTGGGGGCAGCTCATGTCTATTTACATCTTCAGGGTTGACTTATCGAACTTGCAATCGGCGAAAGAGGACCACTGAGTCAATTCTCTTTGGTCTTATTTACAGGTTTGTTATATCGTCACCGGTTTTGGCTTCCAGTCTCGACTCTGTGTCCCAATATGAACACACATTAATAAATATCCACAAACATGCAAAATCAGACCAGCTAAACTGTAAAATCTTGATTTAAAATCATTGCTTATACAATGCCTCGTGGTACTATGTTAATTATACAAAACCTTGTAAGTATTACCTAATGTATTATTCTCTTTAGAAAAGTCGAGAGGGATAGCCTTCATCGACTTCTCTTCGCAAGCATTCCTATTTTGATTCTGGAAAACGTGTAAATGCCGGAGTCGGTGACGGTTTATGCTTCGACCGAAGTTTGGACTCGGATATGCCTGGATTTACGCAATGGAGAACTTGTTTTCAAATATTTAGAGTAATGCTCAAAACTGTCACAAGAAATGCACAAAACTGTCACAAGGAGTTGTGATTTAAACCCGAGACAGGGGTATGTTGAAAATGGATTAAAAGCAAGTGGGTTTTGATTTCCTTGTGATGGTTTTGTGTATTGCTGTTAAATGTTTGAAAACAAGTTGTCTATTGCGTAAATCCAGGCACATCTGAGTGGAAACGTCGGTCTTTATTAGCTGACCAGTTTCAAAAGTGTTACGGGAAAAAATCATTCAAAAGCTTCTACATGAGAAGAAAAAATCTCTAGCTGTGTCCTTTGACTCAACATTTACAAATATCGACGACATTTTATCTATTAACAATATCAATTTTCACTAATATGTCAATAGATATATCGTAGTGAACATAAAGTAAAATACATTAAAGAGTCTTCCTCATTTGCTTCATCCTTGGATGTTTTATTGAACATAGATGCTAACGGCAAACCAACAACTCAACCTAATGACAAACTGGATAACTTCAGCTTATCTACCGACAACTTCTGATATTTGTGTAACAATATTTCATTATCAACACCGGTCGCAGTAGTTCAGTGGTAGAGCGTTCGCTTCGTAACCGGAATATCGTAAGACGTTAAGATGGGTAGTGATTGCTCCTTTACCAAACACTCTGCATTCACCAGACGCTCAGCATATAGAAGTGAGAATCACCGGTCTATCGTATATGACCTTAAAAACGGAGGTACCGTGTCACGGCAGGCGTTGATAGATTAAAGAGCCTCCATTGTTACGGCCCTGGCTGTTAAGCTTATTCTAAATTTGTGGTACTTCACCTACAGCTGGTGACATATCAATATGAGTTAAAAATTTCTCGAAGGAATGTTAAGCAAATCAAATAATCAATTCATTATCATCTGTACCACAGGAGAATCGGGTTAGAATAGGTCTTCAGTATCTCTTGCTTGTCGTAAAAGGCGACTAAATTGGGTGGTCCTTCAGATGAGACCAGAAAAGCCGAGGACCATTGTCATAGCAGATGTAGCACGATGAAGATCCCTCCCTTCTCAAAGGCCCTAGGCCTAAATATGCAAACCTTCACCAGCAGTGGTTACGTCTCCATATGAGTGAATACATTTTCTCAACTGATTCGACTTTTAAATCGAAGCAGAGTACTGAAAAATAAGTTGATGTTACAAGGGTTTCAACAGTCTCGTTTAAAGTCAGCATTTCACACAAAGTGTACAATTATTATAACTATCTAATTTACCAATACAACCTGTTATAGGGTCAAATGCTCTATGATGTGTTTCATACCAATTCTTAGGCCGTTCTTTACACACTGAATTTGACTACGGATTACTCCATTTACCTGATCAAGATATAGGGTTGCGGCGTTGATCGGTCAATACTCAATAGGTAATGCTTACCCCTCCTCGGCACCTTATACCACCTCTGGTGTATCCAGGGGTCCTTCCGTGTTTGCCTTACTCTTAATTTTGTTTTCTCTATAGGAATTATGAGATTGGTCACTGTTCATTATATTCGGTTTTCATTTTAAACTTCCTTGAATAGTTTGTTCGAAAGTAGGGTGGGACCACAATAAGGATCAAAACTTTACATGGGGATACATAATACAGATCTTTAAAAAGCTTCTTCCGATGAACGGGTAGTGTTGGTAATAGGCAAACATTCTTCTTTAGTGTAGATTCAAAGTTGAAATCAATGAGATTGGGGTATAGGGTGGAGCCACAATAGGAAATGAAAATTTTGAATGGGAATAGGCAAACATCCTTAGGTAGTGTAGATTCAAGTTTATTCAAGCAATGGTCCCTGTGTTTAAGTGTTCAGAATAAGGGATACATGTGGTATTGAAATATATGTGTTTGCTCGTTGTTTTACGTGTGTCGAGCATGTTTCACTCATATTGAGAGGTCACCAGTTGAAGGTGAAGTGCTACAAATTTAGACCCATGCTTAGCGCTTAAGGCCATAGCAATGAGGGCTTCAAACGTGTCAACGTCTGCCGCGACAAGCGACCTCCTATTTTAAGGTCATATCTGAAAGACCTGTGATTCTCACTTCTAAATACCGAGCGTTTGACGAAGGGGGAATCACTGTCTAGGTTTTACGTCTTAAGTTTACCGCGGCCATGACACGAACGGGGCTCTAACTCAAAACCTCCCGGTTACGAAACGAACGCTCTACCGGGGATATTCTTCTCAAGAACAAGACTCATAATCAGTCATATTAGTATGAAACCATCACATTAATTTGAATCACGGCCCCGTGGTGGATGGGAGAGTAGAGGGGCCAACAATAGGGTGGTTTCTTCTTCAAAAGATAAAAACTTAAACCGTAATATTGTGATTAAATGAAGTAAACTACATTCTATTTTGAATGTTCATAATTAAAAAAAGAAAAGAATAAACACCTTTGAAGCCCTGGTAAAAACCCAACAATTCATCGACAGATAATAAACAATTTCAAGGATGTGATGGTTTCACTTATTTTCTTTTAGCATGATGTAGCAATATGTTGCAGCATCAATATGAAAACGCATTTTAAAAAAGAGGGTGGTATTTTACTTGAAATAAAACAATCTTTCTATGATTTAAAGATCGAAATATAAGCATGCATTTCATCTTTTGCAAATTTATTCCATATAGAAATGGATAAAAATGAACATTACAAAATGAGCATTAACCTCTAGATTACCTTTACTGGTCTCTACGAGTGGGATGAACATAAAATGTCTGGGTGACAAAGTCGGCAACATAAAATAGTTATTTGTTGAATTTTGTTACTGATAGTTCAAGAAAATATATTGGAGTTGGTTATGGATGCAAAAGCGGATCTGACTATAGACATAATGGTACATGTATTTCTATATACAGTATAAGTCTGGTAGTTATGTTTGTACAAAGTGTCGTCGAAATTAGAGATGAAACTTAAGTGAAGGAGTATAAGTTTTAAATGATTCACAGTTCTGATGAATTAACATCACAACATGTCTAAAACCCAATAAACAAAATATCTGTGGGCAAACTGGCAAAAGCACTTGCAATGTCTATATTTGCTAATAAAGCGCTCTGACTCTTAATAGAACTTACTGAAATTGCATCGTAAAATGTAGAATAATTGATTGAACATATATTAGGATTAAAGGGAAGATAACGAACAGTGATCAATCTCATAATTCCTATAAGCAAAATAGAGAGTTGGGCAAACACGGACCCCTGGATATACCAGAGGTGGGATCAGGTGCCTAGGAGGAGTAAGCATTCTCTGTAGACCGTTCACACCCTCCGTGAGCTCTGTACCTTGAGAAGGTAAACGGAGTTAGAATCTATGAAGTCATTGACACTGTTATCTAAGGGTGGGGATTAAGATAAATTGGTAATCATTCGGTAACCACCCTGTTGCTTTGGAAACTTTGGAATTAAGACTGTTCTTAAAACAACTACATAAAAGGTGAGAAGCATTGCATTTGAGGCAGATATGAGAATACAATGTAATCACAACAAGTTTTGCCGCAAATTCCCGGATAGATGTAATCGTAACACTTGCGAGAATCGTTGCCCTAACTGATGACGTGAAGACGGTTGATTGGATAGAGGAGACTTTGATGATTACATATAAATCAACCACAACTCTACATAGAATGTAACTCTATTAAGTGTAAAGTCAAATGCTTTTTTTGGAAGAAACTGAATGTTATAATGTATGAATTTCCTTTAATTTTTTCAGCCTCCTTTTAATTAATGTCATTTATGTGAACAATGAGATGGCTTGAAATGGGTGCTTGACTAAGTAAACTGATGCATATATAGTAAATACATCAAGCCAAGACAAATCGGCAATTGTTTTGCTCTCTATGCTGACCTTTGGCCTGAAAACCCCATCCTAGAAAAAAAAATTGTCATTCTGATGTGTTACAGCGGGGTCGTGAAACAGAACAGCACCAACATTAATATTGATAATTAGCGATTTTATCCTCGACACTTTGATGCATATGAGCCGATAACTGGGATACATAACTAATAGAAGGTTTTGGCAAGATGTGGTAAAGGTCATAATTGAAGGGTGATGTAAGAGGACGTATACGTGGAATATACTGGCCTGCACTACGTTTCCAAAGTGCCTCGGGAGCAGGTGTGGGTGCACTCAGATTGACCATACGTTCCTGGATATAACCTCTGTAGTAGGTGAGAATGTACTCAAATTGACTATAAAGGAGCCACATTTTTCAGTCTGTACCGTACTCTGAGTTCCTGTCACCTGCACAATTGGGTCCGCAATCTAGACACCACGATGTCCTGGCCTGGGCGCATTATTTTCCCTCTGTAACAAGAACTCATATGGTCTGAAATGTTTTTTGAAAATTTAGACACAATATGACCAGATGGTCAAGGATCGCATTTTGATTTTTTTGAACGTCTGCTATCTTTTAATGACGAATCTATCTGCCATGCAGATATGTAAAAATTGAAACGCCCAGCCCGAAGAAACGATCACTGATTTACACGTACGCAGTAATAAGAGTTATCGATCTTTGAACATTAAGTAAGTACTAGTAAACAGATCTGCATGGGAAAAAACCCACCACAGGTTTATCCATATGCGATAAAGCCCTTTATGTTATTAAAATCAATACATAGAATTCAGTACCTCCAGATAAAAAGTGTTGAAAACCTAAGAAGATAGCCTTTGGTTTTTCAAGATCAATTTCTTTGCAGTAACGGAGGTCATGTTGTTCGTGAACATTAAAAAATACTAAGAGTTGTGTATTACGATGCAGTCTTCATAAATCCAAAACATACTGAAATATAGAGAAAAACTGTTTGATCTCTAACGTTATGTTCAACGTCTGATCACATTATTGGTACACATTTTAGTTATCTCGCAGTAATGTTAATTATATGCATTAGCTTGTTCTTAACTTTGTATGAAAGTTATGTTTTGTTTTGCAGAATCAAAAGTAATTTTTATCAAATAAAAATTTTTATATTTCGGCTTTTGTAAAAAAAAAAATTGACAAAAAAAGCAAGTGCACTATTTATATGGCACTTATATAATTATATTTTACGGATATGATATATCCAAGCATTAATGTATCTCATATATAATTAATTTTTTCCCCGAAATATCCGCTAAATATTTCCGACGCGAAAATTACGGGATAATTAAAATAAATGTGTTCATGAAAACGTACCGTGTTCTTGTATGAATATGAGACAAGCCGCAATTTCATTTATAACTAGAAATATTCTTATCTATCTTTTTAATTTTGAAAAGTTTGTAGTATAAAGAAGATAAATTGAAGCTAGCTGAAACAACATGACGGCTATAACTAGATGCTAAGACTTTATTTCTGAGATGTGATAAAATGACTACAATACATGTCATTGATGCATGGATAGATCATATCCGTAAAATTTATCTAATCTATTTTATCCATCATTAAATGTTCTACAAACTACAGTAACGATTTACTTTAAACAGGGCATGATATTATTTGATTAGATATATAAGTAAGTCGTACTAATAACTAGTAAGTAAGATAATATTAATGCGTTCATGTATAACATACACGTAACGAAGGCTTCCCAATAATAACTCGGGGACAGTAATGTGTTACGTATCAGCGATACCGAAGTGACATACAAATGTATTTCAGATTTATTTGTTGGAGTTCACCCTTTCCTCTCATTTTAAACCTGTTATACATATTAACCGTTTCTACTATAAACGGTCCCAGGAAACGATTAATTTCTGTTAGACATTTTACAAACACACCACAAAGCTCCAAAGTACATGTATTGAAATTGATAAAATGAATAAACATTTCAATACCATCACAAAGGATGCACAATAACCGTTCTCTTTCCAAAGTTCGATATAATCAAGACAAAGAAACTTTTTTTTTTTAATTTGTATTTTGTTGTTTCGCAAAATTTCATTTATGTAACGTCGGGCACTCAATATTTCTTAGATAACTAACCATGAACAAGGCTTCCTAACCTTATAATAAGATACGGATTCATTGATACCATCAACCAAATAGTTTGAATGATTACATACGTAGAAACTATAAATTGTGTTTGTTGTAAATTTCTTGCGAATACATTTCTGGTGAAAAGGTCAGTTTTTCATACAAACACAGTGCACAACATCTGAAACGATATGAAGGATACCAGTGGTTAAAAGCTGGTGACGTGTTAACACGAGACAGGTACGTAAAGAAACATACAAACATTTAAATCGTGTCCACGCCTACCAGTCTTCGTGCGCATAAAAATACCGAAATACAGACAAAATAAACCGTAAGATCTATCCACAAGGTTTTGAAACGATTTGAAGGCTGGCTTTCTTAGTTTTTTGTTTCGTCAAGAGAATTGTTCACTCATATTGCTACGTTACCAGCTGTAGGAAGTTAGATCTATCTCAGCATTTATGGCCGTACCAGGTTCTTTAACGTGCCAACGCCTGCCGCGACACAGGAACACTGCATGGTTTTAAAGTCTCGTGATTTTCACTTTTCAGTGCCTAGCGTTTGTCAAAGGAGGAATGACTACCTATATTCACGTCTTGAATTTGGCGTGGCCATGGCACGAGCGGAACTCGAACTTTCGACCTCCGGTTGTAAAGCTAAAACTCTACTACTGAGCTATCGCGACTGGTGAAATCTAATTATATCCAAGATGAAGAACACATGCAGTGCCGAATAAGATCCTCTTTCCCCCTTTGAATTATGACAGGTGAAAAAGTGAAATATAATTAAAGATGTTAAAAACATTCTCCCATTGTGACAGTTTTGTGATTAAGTGCCCATAAAACCTTGACATTGTGAGGACGGACTATCAATAGCAGCTGATTTTGTAGTAGAATGATTGATAACCAGGTGTACATGCACCGGGGAATATAAAGTGTGCATGGAATTAAACAACCTTCTATGTTATTGCTAGGGCCGTTGCTGTTGGGTGCTAGCAATACTATTGATAGTGTTGGTTTAGGTAGAGCGCATGCTTGGGTTACATAATGCATTCTAGGAATATATTGCATATAACGGGTATTTTCTGCGGTTGGAATTTTTTTGCGATTTGATCCGCAAACAGTAGCTAATGATATTCTGCGTTTCCAATTTCTGCGGTTGCATTATACGTATATGTATCCATAAGCATGTATATATATTTTTCGATTGTCATTTTTGCGAATTTTTCCTATCCCCAAAAAACTGGACAACAGCAGGAAATACCCGTTATACGGTAAAACCCTTTTCTCTTTTTCATTTTATATGTTTTCACATCATCGATACTTTTAGAATTTAACTTGATTAGCAATACAACAGCAGGTTATTTACAGTTGACGTTTGCATGATCTATCCCGACTATAAATAACTTCTTATAGAACAGCAGGCTATACAACAATGCTTGTTTGTCTAATCGGTATATTTGCATTCTTTTTTTTCCCGTGACGTTACGCGGGAAATTGCTGTTTTCGACAAATCCCGTAAAGTCATGTGAAAAAGCAACTTTCGTAATTTTGTGTCCACATGTTAAAATATGAAAAGACCTCTCCAGTATGTTTATATTTCACATCTGTATCTAAATTTGAAAAAAAGACAAAGTTTTGATTTTGCCTACTACTGATTTCACAAAATTGAGTGTGTTTGGGGGCCGCGCGCGCGCGTGTGTATGAGTGTTTGGGGGCCGCGAGTGTTTGTGTTTAAAGGCACATGAACTTTAGTTTGTTATGCTCTATTTTTTGAGGTCGTCAAATCGTTATCTTCAATATTCTACCATAGTTATTTGTAGTAGATTTGTTTTCTACTGAAAAGATCCATTAAGTAAGAATGGGGAAATGTCATGAGGCTGGTAAAAGATAAGAGGGATTGAGTGCATTCCACCACCTCCAATAGTACATGACTAAAACGTACAATATTCGTAATGGAGAATACTGCCTTTAGTCTGATACAACTTTTAAATAGATATTATGATGTAAACTACATATCATTGATTTATATTTCATTTATAAACACTTTCGTTGTATAAAAGTATGTTTGCGGCGAATTATTTATTTCATTTCAGAACTAAAATCTTTGTATCAATTTTATTAACTATCCAGACCCCTTTAACTAACCATCATTTTATTTATTGAACATTTTATCTATCTATCGATATCATGTATTGCAATGCAAACCAACCAATAAAATTCCCAAACATTACTTGCAGAAAATAAATGTCTTAAGAATCTATGAATCTTAAGTAATCTGAATTACTGTGATAGAAGTTTTTATAACTAATTAGGAATTTCTTATAAACTCTGTTTTTATCATGCTTTATTTTTAGACATTTAAAATTACATCTACATAGATGATATCACACACAAAATTTATGATAAACTCTACTTGCATAGTAAATTACAGATGTCGCGTTGGCATTCTAATCCTGCTAAAATATAAACATGTGTAACTTATCTCAGTTCATATATTTAAGTATGACGGAAATAGTGTTAGATTTTGCATGATCTCTGAGCGCCTTAACAACTAATAGATAGGAAAGAGTTTGAGAGTTGTATACCGGTCGGATAAGCAAGGCGCCTGGCTACTACAGAAAATGTACATATGTTTAATTCTAGTGAATGAAAATGGGGGAGGGATGTCTGAATACATTTTTCGAGAATTTATGTAATATATAAAATTTTCTTATGTGATTTAATTTTGAAATATATAAGATCACTAGAATACAGCATTTAAAAAGAAATCATGTCAAGTCCGTTGTATATTAATTCTTAAGGGGGGGGGGGTGTTAAGGAAATTTCTTAAAAAGCTACTAAAATAAATGAATCAGAAAAATAATTTAAAAAAAAGAAACTAGGACGTTAAGAATCATTTTAAAATTTGGGTTTAGTCAGCTGAGCGTAACGCAAATAGGTGACACGGTTGGGGGCACGGTTTATATACGTGCGCCGCACTATGATACCCAGACTTTCTCAAGTCTCTATGTTTAATAATCAGTCCTCTCTTTAATACTTTTTAATAATGCAAAACATCTATGTTTGGTGACATTAAGTATGATAGAGAGCAGATATCTAGACTTCTGAAATACAGTAAAATTTGGACAAAATTATAAAGTAATAAAAACAACATAGAGACTTGAGCAAGTCTATATGACACCCCCACTTCCACGTTTATGGACCTGCAGATAAATAACAGGTCGTGTGATCCACTACCTACTTTTGCGAGAGAATATGAATTTGCTCATTTTTTCTTTCGCCAAACCCTTTTCCTTAATAAAATCATTATTAGTATTTGGAAATGTATATTAATTGTGGCATCAATTCCAATCTTCCGCTTGGTGATATGTATTTTGACATTTATTGCTGTGCTTATCATATGTCCACAATTTAAATATAACCAAATGCATTTTAATCATTGATGATATCTTTTTGTTGAATATATGTTTCTCATCATTTTTCGGAAAAAAGCAAAAGAGGGACACTGACCACGTGTCAGATTTGTAAACAATTGAACATGCCAATTTATAAGAAAATTCACTATCACGATTTCATTTGAGTGACACATTTGCGTAACAATTACTTTCTTACACTTTTAGTACTTCTTGTCCTATATAAAACGATGTAATATTTTAAAACAAATGACGTGTAGCTACTCACGTCAGTTTCCGTCTCTGTATATGACTTCGGCCTCAGCAATCTGATTATGTTCGGCAATCATCGTTCCAATGTCCTTGTATACGCCGCAATTCCGGATTTTCGTAATTCTTGCTTCTCCGAGTTGCCGTTCGTGCGGGACGGTATGTATCTAAAGTTTGGTTGGTTTATAAATACTATAGATAACAACGATTAACAGGTCAACCGATTACTCGGTTGAAAAAATGCTAACCGATTAGAAAATTTGTAACCGATTTGCCGGGTTATTTGTAGTAAAGTAATACTGTCGTGCCTGTCTTATATGTTGTTGTTTTTTTTTTAAAGAGGGGTGGGGGGGTTGGGGGGGTTGGGGGGGGGGTTGTAATATTCAAAAGTTTAGGTGATGTTTAAATATTCACATTTTTAATGACTGATCAGATTTGATAATTTTCAAAATAAAATTTCATGCAATACTCGTAATTATAGTCCATTTTGTAGGTAAAATGTTTTTGTAAGGCCCCAGTCAGGCTCTATAATGCTTGCGTAAAATAAACTACCAAGCAGTACTAGCATAATTTCCACATGGATTTTATAATCAGTTTGTACCATTATAATGCATGGCAATGAGGACAAGTAACATATATGTACATTTCTGGTCAGAGAAAGATACATTATTATACAAAGTTAAAGGATGAAAATAAAAATAAGGGGGGGGGTTCAGACTAAATCTTATTTCTGGGTGAATTCCCAATGTTTCAGCATAGTAATACTAAAACGAAAAAGAGATGAAATGTCAGCGATGTTATGTAGAACGGACTCGCACGTCCTGAGTAACTTGATTTGACTTAAGTGCCGTGTGCCGTCCGAACTGATTTTTGCCACCTTAGCAATTCTTGTAAACAAACTTCGAAGACAATAGAATTATTTCTTTAACATAAACTTGAAGTCAAACATTGTAATATAATAAATAATTATATGATGCACCGTTTTGGCGTGGCGTTACAAAAATGAACATTTTGAATTTCTAAAAATATTCTTGCTTTCATGTGGTGTTTATTCACGTCTTTACTTATCGAAACACTCGTCATACTCTTTTTCAGTGAATTAGAAAAAAACAAAAACAACAACCCCAAAACTGAAGCTAAAATAAAAGAATACATGTAGGCCCCTACAGTAATTGAGAATTATAATTTTTAACGATTAACTGGTTAATTACATGTAATCGGTCAAAAGAATTTACGACTAATCGGTTAATAAATTTTCATCCATTTTCATCCCTACTAACTAAATACTATTGTGTTCATAATCAAGAATCCCGTGGGAATCCGGGTTAGAATAGGTCCTCAGTACCTCTTGCTTGTCGTAGATTCTAAGGCGACTAAACGGGGAGGTCCTACGCATGAGACCGTAAAAACCGAGGTACCGTGTCACAACAGGTGTGGCACGATAAAGATCCCTAGAGAGAAGTTTGCCTTAAATAAGATTACTAGTGGGAGAATATGTTATGAATTTTTTTTTATATTTTTACAGGTTTTTAAAAACATTTTTTTTATAGTACATTATTGTAGAATTTTGACCTCGGATCTGATGCAATCTTTGAACAGCGATATTTATAAGGCCTCAACTGTACGCAAAATAATCATGCGCCGTAAACCGAAGGTTATCCCAAGGAGGGGATATGATTTTAGAAAATGCATTCGATTTCCTGGGCCAACCTGAATACAAATTTGTTATATCTTTAATGTCTGATGTGTTATTTGTTAGAATGGAGCCGACCGCCGCACATGTTATGCAGCTAAGAGTTTGTGGC
Source organism: Ostrea edulis (assembly GCF_947568905.1). Lineage (NCBI taxonomy): Eukaryota > Metazoa > Mollusca > Bivalvia > Ostreida > Ostreidae > Ostrea > Ostrea edulis. The sequence goes on along the minus strand of NC_079166.1, from coordinate 64,147,482 downwards.
TACTTTTAAATGACTTACTCGAGAAAATATTTGTATTTGCAATCTTTAGAAATATGTGATGTATTCAACGGCAGCGTTAGGAGGTAATTGCTAGGCTGTAATGTTTTAATAAGCGAATCGAAGCCATAAAATGTAAATGTTTGTATGTGGGTGCTTTGTATACTCTTTACCTGGAGTTCATATATACCGTCCCACACGAACGATAACTCCTACATGCAAACATTACGAATAGCATGGTTCCGGCCTACCCATAATGCTCAGCACAGCAGTGAGGAACATTATGGGTAGGCCGGAACCAGGCTAACACTATGAAAAGAGGCAAAAGGCGGTTTATACGAAACGCTCATTGTAGGTATGCTATCAAACAATATTCCCTTGTTTATTTTGCTGATTTTTTCTTCAGATCTTGGGGATTATATTAGTTATACCGATAGGTGTTATTTAGTGCATATTATATTGTTAAAAACTTACCGTCAGTTACAGCTTGTATTGCTTTAACATGGTGCTTTCGGTAATAAAGATCGAGATCGACGTCCAGAAAGTATATATACATACATCAAAGAGAAAATACTCTTGTTAGAAAATAGGTATTGAGTTGACGTTAATCTGATAAAAAATGCAGTCCGTCTTAATATGTATACGGTGTGACCGTTGGACCAAGCGAAGCATATACGTAACTCCGTGTCCCGAGTGGTAATCATAATTCCGTTAAGTACGGTAGATTATGATTCATTTAAAAATATATATTTTGAATGAAATTTCCTTGCGCTAAACACCCAGTAACATCTCAATATTAAAGGAGTTTATATGGGGACAACAGTTTTACATGATCCGCCTATTCATTGAACGCGGGAAATAAAACGCAAGGCGACGTAAACTGTGCATTGTGACGTCACATTTAGCCTCGACTTTTTTCTCTTTTTCAAAGCAAACAACAATAATACATTCCGTATGAAATGAAAAAGGCCGTTAAAACTAAACAAAATTAACCAATAAATTCAAAATGGTAAAAAAGTAATCATAATTTTATCGTGTATTCTTATTCAAAGAAACTCATGAGCTCGTTCATTTATTTAGTCGTATTACGGTTTTATATGTATTTATTTGCTAAAACCCGTTACAATGATAATTATATTATTCACTTTGAACAAATTGAGTGTTTAAATTACAAATTGCACGTTAGAGTCTTCTATTATTGGCATTCCAAATAAAACACGAATAACTGTTGAAGCAGGTAATGAAAAAATGAATGGCGGCGCCCATATGGATCACGAAAATTTCAGTGAAAGTATATAGAGATTATTTCTTTTTCTTTTGCTGATTTTGAATTTTTTCTTTTACATACGTGTTACCTTTAGAGCCTTGCTTCGCGGACGGGCCTTCGGTCCGTCCGAGCTTCGCTCGGTATAAGAGAATCATGCAATGTGAAATTCATAGAAATATCTAGAAAAATAGGTCCCCCCACTTACACGCGGATCGACTTTTGTGCAAATATATACGGTACATTTTCAATGTTTTTGCCTTTGAAATCTTTACAAATTGTAATGATAGCCATGAATACGATAAAGATTTTTTACTGTACCGCCTTACTGTTTATGGGCTTGATCTACCCGATATATTAATGAAGACGATCAATAACAAACCAAACATGACCTATGTTATTCTTAAAGATGTGTTGTGAATAAAAATCATCCTACGAAGGTGAAGGCCAATGGGAAATGAGATACTGAAATCGTTCCTTCAGCCTATATGTTTGCTTTCCTTGATAAGAATGATTCAAGTTTAACATGATGTTACTCATAAGTCATGCATACGTATGTTGAGACCAAGTTAACGTAATGAATTATCGGTAATTTAGTGAATCTATCCTCTAAGATATAAATGCAACTCTTGCGTAAACAATATTTACCCACGTTGAAATGACCCCTTAAATTGAATGTCAATTTCATGTTCCATAAGACAAGATTTTCTATGAGGCGTGACAGCTAAATTTTACGCTCGTTCGGAAATCGAAGTAATCTGTCGTTCCTGATACTGAATAAATTGATACGAATAATCTTTTAAAGATACGTTGGTATGTTATGTAACTCATCCATAACTCTGGAGATGGAAGAAGTCAAAACTTTACGTAACAGATATCATGGATTACTTTTTTAAAAGTGAATCAATCTCGCCTTCATCAGAATTCTCGCTCTGATGTCCAAGATGAAACGATCACTAGTCCTTACGTTAGTGTTGATTTCTTTCATGCAATCATTTGCTTTTTCCGTTCTCACGGACAACAAAAATAACAATTTAACTCAACTGGACGTAAGTGGACTTGACTCGGAAAATGTAGACGTTTTCCGGCAGCTTCTGAACCAAGAGACACTCATCAGAATGGCCCTTGTAAAGAATGTGCACGCCTTGATGAAAGACATGGTCGACCTGAAGCAAACCATGAAGACGTTAGAAGCCACACAGCAGAAAACGGATTTAGAAGTGACAAACTTACAACAGGAAGTACATTCACTGAAGCGTGAAAACCAGAAACTTGACCTTGAAAACAGGAAGTATGAGGACACGTTGAACACCGTCAAACAAAACTTTACACAGAACAACGACCATTTTCAGGAGTTTGTATTGCAGTTGGAGGAGAAAAGAGAAACATTTGAGAGAAACACTAGCACGGTACTTGGTGATTTAAAAGTGGAAGTTCGCTATCTCTCAATCACTCTTCTTGACCTGAATAAACACACGTTAGAAGTGGACAGGGGTATTTCTGAGATGATGGAGGAAAAGTATGAAGCATTATCGAACGGACTGAATAATACCCTGGCAAGTCTTAACAACGATTTGACAACAACAAACATTAAAATATCTGGCCTCGAAAACTTGCAAAAAACTCAAATCACTTCAATATTTGGTAAGTTACAAATTTTGTGGTTAAACTAGTTTACCTGAAGTAAAATCTCAAGTAAGCTTTTTGATCAAAGTGAAAGAGGTGTCTTCTATCTGCCCTCTATAAACATTTCATAATCTGGACTTCTTCTCTAGAATCAACATTGCAACAAAGATTGTCACAAATTAAAGGGGAATGAAATTTGATCAAATGAAGGGTAGTGCTGCTCTCCATGAATGGGTGTAAGTTTATGATATCTTCTAAAGAACCTAGAAAGGCGGAAATGCATTGAAAGCTTACTTCATATACATGTACTGAAGATTCACTATTGTGCAGACCATGAGCAAAGGATGTGTGAAGTTTAAAAGTTTTTAAAGGAATACGTAGGGAAAAGTTATAAAAATCTACTCAAGACAATATTTAGTATACAATTTGTCAAATTAATATACAATCATCCTCATGTAGTGTAGGTTAAATTTCGTTCAAACTTTGACGAACGGTAACAAGACTGGGTTAAAAGTTTTATAAACAAAAGGAAGAAAATCTTTTGTGAACCAAAGAGAAACAATTTGGGAAAAAGAGAGGATCGATTGAACAGTAAAGTTAATGTTATCAAACATTTGTTTTCATCTAATTCGGAAAACAGATTACGTAGCATAAAGATCGCATGATAGTTAACCCCATGGCTGCTAGACAGTCACTTCCGGACGGTACGTTTCTTTTTATTCATTGGTAATCCATAGAAGGTAATGGCAGAAACAGTTTAAAGTTTTCGCCACAATTAGTTCTATATCTATTCTTTTTAGAAAATACCATTCATCAATTTAAAAAAAAGTAACTAACGGAACTGAAGAATAAACGTTATCTTACTCGCAAGTGTTTGTGGAACCTATATATTTCATTGTTTTAGATGAAGTCAATAAAACCATTGTGAACCTGAAGGCGGAAGTTAAGGAATCTCAGTTTGATCAAATGAAGCTCTCCTCTACAGTGTCGGCTCTGGAGGTGTTCCGAATGAATATGACAAGCAACAAATGCGGTATGATGACACTTTTACATGATGATTATCATGCCACGTTGTCACATTATTGATTTTAACATTTGACAAGTTTGGTATAATAGCATTTTGAGAAAATTTGCAAGTAGAGTGTTGATTAGGCCAAATTATGTTCATTTTGTTTCATTCACTATGTTATCCTTTAGGTGGCTCATTACTCTAAAATTCCATTTAATGGCTCATTTAAGTACCTCGTATGAAGCTTGATTTCACCATCGGGAAAAATCATACAAGCTCTCAGTTATTTTATATGAAATTTCGTATTTTTTTCACATAAAATGCAGATATATACAACACTGCACATCTTGCCCCGAATATGTAAAGTACTTTTATAATCTATATCTATTCAATGGCCCATATTAGAAAAATATTTTGGGGCGAGCTGTGTGCAGAATTTCTATTTCTGAAAAAAAAAATATTGCATAGATAAAGATATATAAATCAGAACTATGTTTAGATTGTTTCTATATATTACGTTTATAATGTTGGAGAGAAAAAAATAATTCGGGAGATTATCAATGATGATGACATCACAATAAGATTATAAATGACTCTTTCGGTGGTCCTCGCGTGGCTTGTACTTTGCACACTGATTTCGGACAAATTACTCGTACCTTCGTGAAAGTCTTTGAAATTCGTGAAAATGTGTATTCCTCTATTTTTTCGTATTTCATATCTTTACAAAGTTGTATTGATAGCACGCTCATGCACGCTCTGTAGTTGTAAACAATGCACGTATGAATCTTGAAAGATATAGTACATTTATTCCAATGGGCAAGATTAAAAAAGAATTTAAATATAATAAAAATTTTGGACAATGCATGACGGTATGAGTGCACTATACGCCCGAATCCAATAACATTTTGTTCACTTAAACTTCGGGAAAATTCCAATAAGTATGCAAGGATTTGATGTTTTCCGACGAATTTTAAAAATTAAGCACATTATATATTTGAATTTAGCCTCACGGAACGTGGCGTTTTTCTGTCGTTTTCATTTAAAAAATATTTCACGTTTTAATTCATTACACTATTAAAACTCACCATATTTAATACAACGTCGCAACAGTAATTAAACGTAATTTTGTGAAAGTTTTAATTATATCAGGAACATTTGTATCAGGAACATTACCGCTTTAAAATCGTTCATTATAGATGGCGAAGACGTTTTGAAAAACGACAATGTCGCGCGACGTCATAAAGCACTGCGCGTTTGTAAAATTTTGTATCAGCGATCGAGACAAAAATGTTGTAGATTCTCTTGGAGATGGACTACATGACTCTGAAAAGGCATTGCCGATAAGAAGACTGCTATTTTGAATGGGATTGAAAGTCCTGCAACACCCCACATATAGGACGGATCTCACACCTATAAATTCTGCCCCGTGTGAAATCTATTATGCGTATTCAGTGATTCTCTTATCTAACGGAGCTGAAATACGGCAAAATCATAATGTAAAACTTATACGGTACCAATTTTGATGCACCAGATGCGCATTTCGACAAATAATGTCTCTTCAGTGATGCTCAACCGAAATGTTTGAAATCCGAAATAACAATGAAGTTTTAGAGCTAGTATAGCCAAAAACAGCGTGCCAAAAAAGTGGAGTCAAATTTGTCTAAGGATAAGAGCTATGCATGAAGGAGATAATCCTTAATTTTGAAATGAATTTCTAAATTTTATAACAGCAATTAAATATACATCCGTATTTTCAAGCTAGTAACGAAGTACTTAGCTACTGGGCTGTAGAGACCCTCGAGGTATAGACCACTGACGGGTCATGTTATATAGAGATACATTTTAGAAGCGGGTGAAACGACATGGGAAGTGGTGCGTGGAATTGAATGGTGTGTAATTTGATAGAGAGTAAACTTATTTGACAAGATGTTTGACGTCACGTAACGTCAGTAGAAACTGATATGCTGCTCCATTACCTCTCAACCTGCCGTGTAAACGTCTTTGTATCTTTCTTATTGTGCATAAATGTACATGATGTTTTGAATACTTATCACGAATATTAGAATTTAAATAAAATCAAACCCACAATCCCAAGCATGCAGTCATTTTCTCGTAATTTACAGAGTTTGCAAACTGTTCTCGTACACACTTCTGTACAATTATACATGTACAGTAGATTCTTCAGGACGTCGCAATTTTGAATCGTGATAAGACTATACGTGCTGGTAACATCATCAGAAAATTCTAAATCTTATCAATACTAAGTGCGTTTTTCAATTTTTAATCACATCAGCAGAAAGATAAACCATTTTAACTTATTTATTGATGAACTATTCATTTGTAGACGGGTCCAAAAAGGTGGCCTTTACTGCCTCCGTGTCATCATCAAGTAGTTCCTGGAACAGTGGTACCTTGGTGTTTCCCGTGGTCATCACTAATGTGGGAAACGGATACAACCCCAGCAACGGAATATTTACCGCTCCTACCAACGGGAACTACGTGTTTTTCGTGAATGTGCAGAGTTATGGTATACAAAGCATTTATGTAGATATTGTGTTAAATGGATCAACAAAAGTCAGAACTATGGCCTATAGTAGGAGTAGTGGTGGAGCTCATGACGCTGGCCCTAACTTGGTAGTCTTAACTCTTCAGAAGGGAGACACGGTGTGGGTCAAACATTACTCTGGACAAGGTTACTACTACGACGGGTATATGACCACATTCTCCGGTTTTCTCATATGATTGACTAGTTTAACCAATTTTTCTGTACAGTGTAATCAATAATATATACATGTACTATCCCTATTAACATGATTGATCTTGTTATTTCTTGTAATTTGCCAACTATTTGTGTAAGTATGGCTATGTACCGATAACAAACATCGTGAGTTCAACCTTTACAGGGCATGTTATGCTTCACTAGATTTGTATTATATGAATGAATTGTAGATAAACTGAGCTTTCGAAATTACTCTCTGCCCTTGTGGTATTACATGTACCCAGGTAATAATTGTTACCTACACAGACTACTGAATACAAGGAAATATTTGCCCCCGTTTTATTTTCGTTCCTTTCACTCTTGTTAGTGGGTGAATTTAAGACTAGGGGAAACTGAAACCGCTTTCTCTTTTATGTCTTTTAATACAACTGTCTGCGCAAATTTAAAACATGTCGAAAGTGTTTACAAGTGTAGAGGGGCGAAAACACGACGAGAAAATAACTATATATACAGTATATGTGTTTTTGTCCCGTATGATACATATTTCATGAACAATTGTTCTGACTTTTGGCACTACCAGTGACTTCTACAAGCTTATCTTTTAAGAAGGATTGGGGTGCTAACGCCATATCTATTATCTACTATGCAAGTAGAGGTCATAAGAAATGTTTAAGTATTTAATCATACAAAAAATTCTTTCGTAATAATTTAAATTACTTAAAAATGATACATTTTCAAAGATCTTTATTTTCTGCAAGTAATGTTTGGGAATTTAATTTTCCGGTTGATTTGCAATGCAATACGTTATAGAAAGATAAAATATTCCATAAATAAGTAATAGTTTTAGATGTCGGGACAGTGTATATAATTAGCCCAGACTGTAACACATGTACAATGGATATATATTGGTTAATAACATTTAACGCTAACAAATGTGAGAACATTTGCATTCACGGTAAAGGAAAATTATCCAGGGAAACTACATTATCCACAGCCAAGTCTTGAATATGACAATCAAAGTACCTGAATAAACGATCGTTGAGATTGAAATTCAATATTATGTATGTATCCTAAAACGGCGCTTTCAATCTTTGACCCGGTTCTTGGTGTCCGACCCCGTTCTTAATATTCGAATCCCCAGCGTAGTATTTAAAACATTACCAGTGTATAAACGTTTTCAATGATTTCAGCATGTAGAACAAAGATATTTAGGCAACTTTTAACATAGTTTAGTGCCCGCCCCGCCACTCATAGATCACTCGTATTGGGGACCACATCTTTTCCTGTCCACTCACCCATTGTTGCCTTATACAATTAGATATATTGATACACACACACGTACGCACGCAGGCACGCACGCGTGCGCGCGCGTGCGTGTTTGTGTGTACATATACTAGATGTATTCCGATGAGTTGTATAACTCAAGCACAATGAAGAATTGAATTGATCAATATGTGGCAGAGGCGGGCCAACATGTGACAATATCAATATCTGGAACCCGTGTACTATGATTAGATATCATTAGCCCACAGAATCAAATCAGATTGTTACCTGTAAATTGTTTTCACAAATTTTATTACTTGTGTAAAACGTTTTTATCATCAGGGATTCAACTGTTAAATAAAATTCGAGAGTACTGTTCTATATAACTCCCAGAATGCCACATTGTGACCCCAAGCATGAGCATTAGCTGCAAAAACACTAATGTCTATGCTATCGCCCGAGGACGCTAGCAATTACACCTTTTGTGTCATAGTATTCACGTGTGCTTATATCCGCTGTCGAACTGACTCTAAATTTCTTCCCAGCTTTAAGTGCAGATGTAACAATATTCCATTATCACCTGCATATGGTGTTTATATCTCTCAGCTGATTCGATACGCAAGAGCTTGTTCTGCGTATAGTCAGTTTTTAAATCGAGGCAAGCTACTGACAAACAAGTTGATGGTACAGGGGTTTTAACAGTCTCGATTGAAGTAAGCATTTCGCAAATTCTATGGTCGTTATAACGATCTAGCTCGTCAATACAACCCATCATTGGGTCAAATGCTGTCTGACATGTTTCAAACCGATTGTTAGGCCGTTCTTGGCACACTGATTTTGACTACGGATAACTCCGTTTACCTGATGAAGATATAGGGCTCACGGCGGGTGTGACCGGTCGACAGGGGATGCTTACACATCCCAGGCACCTGCTCCCACCTCTGGTGATTCCAGGGGTCCGTGTTTGCCCAACTATCTATTTTGTATTGCTTATAGGAGTTATGAGATTGATCACTGTTCGTTATCTTCACCTTTCATTCATGACGTGTTATTAATTCTTTAGACGGCGACTGTGTATATCCACTGTCTAATGTTATCGCTTCAGTGGGCGTTACTGTATGAACACGGGGACCTTAGCTGCAGAACTTTGCAGGAAAAAATCAAGAAAATGTAGATGTTTTTATTATGAAAATTACAACTGTACACTGAATGTCCCGGTGTGTTTTCACGGCGTCACACGGAGTTTAAAAAATTTATTCTATTGATATAATGCACTGTACATTTTTTCTTTCAAAATACAATCGAAATATTGATTATTTAAAGTATAAAGATCTATCAAGCTTTCATGAGCAATAAAGTTATTGTAAATTGTTTAAATGAGGTGATTTCTTGTTTCAACTTTATTCTTTAAATTTTTATATCATTTGTAATTTGTGCAGTAAGTCATATTGATATGACTTGCCATTGGTCTTTGTACGATAGTTATGATTTATTTGTTTATTTAATTGAGGGTATCTAGAACGATGTTTGATTAAATGCTCCAAGTTACCACATCTGCATGGCGTATCTTTGAAGCAATTATCCATTCACCTCGTGAGTTTCGGTGTCTTTGATATTGTACGAATATACACAAAGCGACGAGTTTCCCTCAGTATAAGATAAAGAACCGCTAGGATTGTATGTAAGTTGCGTGGATTAATTGGGTTTTTTTTAGGTTCTGTCAAGAATTTTTCACACATATTGAGAGGTTAAGTTACGTGAGTAGTTAAGATCAAATTGGAATGAATCGGTCAACGTTAATAACGACCATAATTGCTTTGTGCCTAGCATCAAATCACGACAAACATGGGGTACTGAGGACCTATTTTAACCCTGACGCCACGGGACCCTACACTTCTGTTAGTTTGAGAATCAGTTATTGAGAATTCCAATACTTTAGAGAATTATTGAATAACGCGTTATATGAAAATAGTTTAAACACATGAAACATTTTCAGATAAAGTTTGAGAACTTGATCATTCAATTTTAAGATTACATGAATGTGAACTATTTCAAGATAAAAATTACAAATGATTCAGAATTTAGAATTATCTATGAGAGAAAATAGGATAAACATATACAGAAAGTCAGGAACATGAAAGGTGAAGATAACAAACAGTGATCAATCTCATAACTCCTATAAGCAATTCAAAATAGAGGGTTGGGCAAACATGGACCCTTTGATATACCAGAGGTGAGATCAGGTGCCTATAGTGAAGTGGCCACGAGGTCAAATTTTATTATGACCCCAACCTATGGTAGAACAAACTACAACCTATTTGATTTGATGCAGAATTTTATCTAGATTATAGAAATGATGGTTGTAGTCTGATAAAATATTTCTGACTTAGCTTAAATCTGGATTTTCTGTCACCAAGTCACAATTGTTTGGGGGGAAAATAGAAAGTACTTTTTTTTCTTTTTTCTTTTTTTTTTTTTTACATTTATGGTCGACTTTATGCAAGGAATGAAACAAAATTGTTCTAAACCAGGCAACCTGATCCAGTAGATTGTATCATGCCTTTTATATGTCAAAACTATACAAGGTTTTTGAATAATGAAAGAAATATGGACTAAAATTGTCAAAAACGTCTGCATTTTTCGTTCCGCGTACCCTCATTTCTTGCATCTGACAAACCCATTCATGAAAGAAGTTGCATATACTACACATCAAAACTTTTCTCATTTACTCCTCTATTGAATGGTATAGAGTATGCTTGTGTAGCATAATCTTTTGGACTAAAACAGCAAAATGTTATCCCCTCCCCAAATTTGAGAAACCGCCTAAATTTTGTGAATTTACATAATGTGGTAATTATATCAAATCTAAAGTGGCTATTCATTCACAACAATGCAAAAGTTGCATAAATAAGTTGTATTAAAGCCACCTGCCTAGATACATTGTTTTTAATGCTGTTCATCAAAAGAATGGCACACCTACCAATTCACCAGGTGCTTTCACTCCACAGTTACATGAAAGTGTATGGAGTTGGTGGATTATTCATTTTAAAGTTCTTTTGGTATGCTAAAATCCATATCCCAGACAACCATTTACGAGTTTATGCCAAATAGAAACAAGTTTAGAATGGCTTATTTCTATCTTTTTAATAACAATGATTCATCATAATTAACAAACCTCCCACTATAGTACTTCGAATTTGCCAACAACTTCAAAGGAACTGGTGCAGTTATGATATGAATTCCTAATGCTTGTGACATGAAAATATACTGAATAATCCGGGTTAGAATAAGTCCTCAGTGCCCCTTGCTTATCGCAAGAGGCGACTAAATGGGGCAGTTTTTCGGATGAGACCGCAAAAACCGAGGTCCCGTGTCACAGCAGGTGTGGCACGATAAAGACCCCCCCCCTTGCTCAATGGCCATAAGTGCCGAGTATAGGCCTAAATTTTGCAGCCTTTCAACGGCAGTGGTGACGTCTCCATATGAGTGAAATATTCTCGAGAGACCTAACAATATTCAATCAATCAATCCTAATAAATCTAAATCCCTGACTCTGTTGAAGTACCATATCCACTTTGTCATCAATGCCCTATTTGAAATAACTACAGATATGTATTTGTACAATGTTAAAAAAATTATTCAGTGATATTAACTATACAAGTTTACCCATTATTTATGTCACATGTGCTATACATTCATATTCATACAATGTCATAAATTATAAACTATTCAGTAATTGTTAAATATATGGGCAGGAAAATGAGCAGAATGAAGACATGGATGATTATAATTTGTGTTAATTGGACGATGCAAAGTATACAAAACAGACACCAATTCTCTAACAATATTATTTTTCCGCGTGATGCTCAAATGACCACGTAAGTGAAAATCTTAGTCTGTTTGCACCACAAGTACAAAATAACAGAGATATAGTGAACAATAAAGGTAAAGTTGTGAATGTATATCAAGTCAAGATCATCGTCGTTAGAGTAAGAGATTCTGTCAAGATTACCATCACTGTTAGAGTCAACAGCAGCCGTTACAATGTTCTGACAGTTGCCGTGCGCCGTGACATGAACACAACTCGGTGTGGTGAAGGTGGTACAGCAGTCCGCGACAGTTTTATTGGTTTGTCGAGATTCACGGTCTGTACAGTACATACGTGAATGAGTGAGACTGCGGACGTCCACTGTAGCTAATTCTTTGGTATAAAGCTGACCATATGACACATACCATCTGTTACTGGTGTGGTACCTTGCTCTGAGAACATCCCAAAAGCATATTCTGTTAGTGGTAAATGTGAGGCAGGTTAATTTGTCTGTTGTTGAGGCCTAGAAATACCAAAGCTGGTCCAGGGAAGAACATGTGTTTGCTTTCCCCCATACAATTTGAGGACATAAGAACGTACAAAAGACACATCTTATTCTGCGTATAGTCAGTTTTTAAATCGGGACAATATAATGACAAACAATGTGATGGTACAGGGGTTTCATCCTTCAACAGTCTCGTTTAAAGTCAGTATTTTACAAATTATATGGTCGTTATCATGATCTAGTTTACCAATACAACCTATCATTGGGTCAAATGCTGTCTGACGTGGTTACAACCTGCTATTGGGATAAATGCTGTCTGACGTGTTTACAACCTGCCACTGGGTTAAATGCTGTCTGACGTGTTTACAACCAATCATTGGGTCAAATGCTGTCTGACGTGTTTCATATCGATTGTTAGGCCGTTCCAAGGATAGTTATTTTGACTACAGATTACTCCGTTTAACTGATGAAGATATAGGGATCACGGTGGGTTTGACCGGTCGACAGGGGATACTTACTCCTCCTAGGCACCTGATCCAACTTCTGGTATATCCAGGGGTCCGTGTTTGCCCAACTCTCTCATTTCTATTCCTTATAGGAGTTATGGCATTGATCACTGTTCGTTATCTTCACCTTTCATTTGCTTCCACGTTAGTCAGTATTCCAAATATTGTCAGCGAATGGATGTCCCTTCGAAGATGTTCCTGTAGTTTTGTGTAAGCAACATGCTTTCCTATTTGGTAGAAACTGCTTGTGCTCCAGGGGTCCGTGTTTGCCCAACTGTCTAATTTCTATTCCTTATAGGAGTTATGACATTGATCACTGTTCGTTATCTTCACCTTTCATTTGCTTCCACGTTAGTCAGTATTCCAAATATTGTCAGTGAATGGATGTCCTTTCGAACATGTTCCTGTAGTTTTGTGTAAGCAACATGCTTTCCTATTTGGTATAAACTGCTTGTGCTCCAGGTGTTTGTGTTTACCCAACTCTCTATTTTGTATTTCTTATAGGAGTTATGAAATTGATCACTGTTCGTTATCTTCACCTGTCACATTCAGTAAGTTCATGTGCTGCTGGACTGGGAGACTTTCAAAAAACTTCACACCAAGTTCCGCCACAACGGAATGGATAGAGATGTAACGTTGCTTGTCGATTGTTATGGCCTGCTAGCATGTACACAAAATCAGGGAGCATGTCATCACTGCAATATCATAATAATACCAAAAATATGTTAGTTTCCTGTTACCCGAGTTACATGTAGCTGGACTTAAAGCTGATGACTTCGATTTGTTTCTGACTAAATTTCTGGACAAAAATTGCTTCCGGATTGGAACGTGTTTTGACTCCGATCCGGGTTAGCTTATAAATCAAACGATAATATTAAATTTAAAAACTTACCTATCTACCTGGAATTTTTGCCTTGGTAACAGGAAACAAACATATATTTCATTTTTGGCCCAATAGCACGAAAACATCAGTATCATCACATCGAACAACCAGGTGATCATGTGTAGAAGACAGGTCTATGGCATGAGGCAACATTCTTGTATCCGCTTCCTCTTGGGAACTGAAAAGTCTCGGAATGGTAGCTGCCTCTGTGGATGTGACAAGTTTAGTTATATGTCTTTCATGAACCCCTCAAGCAAGAATTATTCTCTGATTTTCTAATGGCATACTGTGTGCAACACTGACAATGTGGTCAGAGACAAAGGCAACATGGATAGCTATGCTTCTTTGTACCTTCAGGAATCGTTGGTAATTCTGAACCTGAAGATTTGCTTGGATAATGTATTTAGCTTGCTCTGTTTCTCCACGCCTGTTTCATTCTGCTGCCTTGGTCAAATTCAACAGCCAATGTTTCTATACCGTGATTTCTGTCAAAGGAGTTCATAATAACCTTCAGCAGGACACCAGCAAGGTCGAGAAATGTGACAAATAGTGTCCATAACTCCTTGTATCGATGACATTTCATTCAGAATGTATGCTGATGATACAAGTATACTGAATTGGCAAGTGTTGCAATATACTGATGCCTCTAACTGCTTTGCTAGGCCTGACTTCGTATTTTTTTCATATTCCCTTCATCACAGAAGAGCGAGGAGATATTGGGGGCAGCTCATGTCTATTTACATCTTCAGGGTTGACTTATCGAACTTGCAATCAGCGAAAGAGGACCACTGAGTCAATTCTCTTTGGTCTTATTTACAGGTTTGTTATATCGTCACCGGTTTTGGCTTCCAGTCTCGACTCTGTGTCCCAATATGAACACACATTAATAAATATCCACAAACATGCAAAATCAGACCAGCTAAACTGTAAAATCTTGATTTAAAATCATTGCTTATACAATGCCTCGTGGTACTATGTTAATTATACAAAACCTTGTAAGTATTACCTAATGTATTATTCTCTTTAGAAAAGTCGAGAGGGATAGCCTTCATCGACTTCTCTTCGCAAGCATTCCTATTTTGATTCTGGAAAACGTGTAAATGCCGGAGTCGGTGACGGTTTATGCTTCGACCGAAGTTTGGACTCGGATATGCCTGGATTTACGCAATGGAGAACTTGTTTTCAAATATTTAGAGTAATGCTCAAAACTGTCACAAGAAATGCACAAAACTGTCACAAGGAGTTGTGATTTAAACCCGAGACAGGGGTATGTTGAAAATGGATTAAAAGCAAGTGGGTTTTGATTTCCTTGTGATGGTTTTGTGTATTGCTGTTAAATGTTTGAAAACAAGTTGTCTATTGCGTAAATCCAGGCACATCTGAGTGGAAACGTCGGTCTTTATTAGCTGACCAGTTTCAAAAGTGTTACGGGAAAAAATCATTCAAAAGCTTCTACATGAGAAGAAAAAATCTCTAGCTGTGTCCTTTGACTCAACATTTACAAATATCGACGACGTTTTATCTATTAACAATATCAATTTTCACTAATATGTCAATAGATATATCGTAGTGAACATAAAGTAAAATACATTAAAGAGTCTTCCTCATTTGCTTCATCCTTGGATGTTTTATTGAACATAGATGCTAACGGCAAACCAACAACTCAACCTAATGACAAACTGGATAACTTCAGCTTATCTACCGACAACTTCTGATATTTGTGTAACAATATTTCATTATCAACACCGGTCGCAGTAGTTCAGTGGTAGAGCGTTCGCTTCGTAACCGGAATATCGTAAGACGTTAAGATGGGTAGTGATTGCTCCTTTACCAAACACTCTGCATTCACCAGACGCTCAGCATATAGAAGTGAGAATCACCGGTCTATCGTATATGACCTTAAAAACGGAGGTACCGTGTCACGGCAGGCGTTGATAGATTAAAGAGCCTCCATTGTTACGGCCCTGGCTGTTAAGCTTATTCTAAATTTGTGGTACTTCACCTACAGCTGGTGACATATCAATATGAGTTAAAAATTTCTCGAAGGAATGTTAAGCAAATCAAATAATCAATTCATTATCATCTGTACCACAGGAGAATCGGGTTAGAATAGGTCTTCAGTATCTCTTGCTTGTCGTAAAAGGCGACTAAATTGGGTGGTCCTTCAGATGAGACCAGAAAAGCCGAGGACCATTGTCATAGCAGATGTAGCACGATGAAGATCCCTCCCTTCTCAAAGGCCCTAGGCCTAAATATGCAAACCTTCACCAGCAGTGGTTACGTCTCCATATGAGTGAATACATTTTCTCAACTGATTCGACTTTTAAATCGAAGCAGAGTACTGAAAAATAAGTTGATGTTACAAGGGTTTCAACAGTCTCGTTTAAAGTCAGCATTTCACACAAAGTGTACAATTATTATAACTATCTAATTTACCGATACAACCTGCTATAGGGTCAAATGCTCTATGATGTGTTTCATACCAATTCTTAGACCGTTCTTTACACACTGAATTTGACTACGGATTACTCCATTTACCTGATCAAGATATAGGGTTGCGGCGTTGATCGGTCAATACTCAATAGGTAATGCTTACCCCTCCTCGGCACCTTATACCACCTCTGGTGTATCCAGGGGTCCTTCCGTGTTTGCCTTACTCTTAATTTTGTTTTCTCTATAGGAATTATGAGATTGGTCACTGTTCATTATATTCGGTTTTCATTTTAAACTTCCTTGAATAGTTTGTTCGAAAGTAGGGTGGGACCACAATAAGGATCAAAACTTTACATGGGGATACATAATACAGATCTTTAAAAAGCTTCTTCCGATGAACGGGTAGTGTTGGTAATAGGCAAACATTCTTATTTAGTGTAGATTCAAAGTTGAAATCAATGAGATTGGGGTATAGGGTGGAGCCACAATAGGAAATGAAAATTTTGAATGGGAATAGGCAAACATCCTTAGGTAGTGTAGATTCAAGTTTATTCAAGCAATGGTCCCTGTGTTTAAGTGTTCAGAATAAGGGATACATGTGGTATTGAAATATATGTGTTTGCTCGTTGTTTTACGTGTGTCGAGCATGTTTCACTCATATTGAGAGGTCACCAGTTGAAGGTGAAGTGCTACAAATTTAGACCCATGCTTAGCGCTTAAGGCCATAGCAATGAGGGCTTCAAACGTGTCAACGTCTGCCGCGACAAGCGACCTCCTATTTTAAGGTCATATCTGAAAGACCTGTGATTCTCACTTCTAAATACCGAGCGTTTGACGAAGGGGGAATCACTGTCTAGGTTTTACGTCTTAAGTTTACCGCGGCCATGACACGAACGGGGTTCTAACTCAAAACCTCCCGGTTACGAAACGAACGCTCTACCGGGGATATTCTTCTCAAGAACAAGACTCATAATCAGTCATATTAGTATGAAACCATCACATTAATTTGAATCACGGCCCCGTGGTGGATGGGAGAGTAGAGGGGCCAACAATAGGGTGGTTTCTTCTTCAAAAGATAAAAACTTAAACCGTAATATTGTGATTAAATGAAGTAAACTACATTCTATTTTGAATGTTCATAATTAAAAAAAGAAAAGAATAAACACCTTTGAAGCCCTGGTAAAAACCCAACAATTCATCGACAGATAATAAACAATTTCAAGGATGTGATGGTTTCACTTATTTTCTTTTAGCATGATGTAGCAATATGTTGCAGCATCAATATGAAAACGCATTTTAAAAAAGAGGGTGGTATTTTACTTGAAATAAAACAATCTTTCTATGATTTAAAGATCGAAATATAAGCATGCATTTCATCTTTTGCAAATTTATTCCATATAGAAATGGATAAAAATGAACATTACAAAATGAGCATTAACCTCTAGATTACCTTTACTGGTCTCTACGAGTGGGATGAACATAAAATGTCTGGGTGACAAAGTCGGCAACATAAAATAGTTATTTGTTGAATTTTGTTACTGATAGTTCAAGAAAATATATTGGAGTTGGTTATGGATGCAAAAGCGGATCTGACTATAGACATAATGGTACATGTATTTCTATATACAGTATAAGTCTGGTAGTTATGTTTGTACAAAGTGTCGTCGAAATTAGAGATGAAACTTAAGTGAAGGAGTATAAGTTTTAAATGATTCACAGTTCTGATGAATTAACATCACAACATGTCTAAAACCCAATAAACAAAATATCTGTGGGCAAACTGGCAAAAGCACTTGCAATGTCTATATTTGCTAATAAAGCGCTCTGACTCTTAATAGAACTTACTGAAATTGCATCGTAAAATGTAGAATAATTGATTGAACATATATTAGGATTAAAGGGAAGATAACGAACAGTGATCAATCTCATAATTCCTATAAGCAAAATAGAGAGTTGGGCAAACACGGACCCCTGGATATACCAGAGGTGGGATCAGGTGCCTAGGAGGAGTAAGCATTCTCTGTAGACCGTTCACACCCTCCGTGAGCTCTGTACCTTGAGAAGGTAAACGGAGTTAGAATCTATGAAGTCATTGACACTGTTATCTAAGGGTGGGGATTAAGATAAATTGGTAATCATTCGGTAACCACCCTGTTGCTTTGGAAACTTTGTAATTAAGACTGTTTTTAAAACAACTACATAAAAGGTGAGAAGCATTGCATTTGAGGCAGATATGAGAATACAATGTAATCACAACAAGTTTTGCCGCAAATTCCCGGATAGATGTAATCGTAACACTTGCGAGAATCGTTGCCCTAACTGATGACGTGAAGACGGTTGATTGGATAGAGGAGACTTTGATGATTACATATAAATCAACCACAACTCTACATAGAATGTAACTCTATTAAGTGTAAAGTCAAATGCTTTTTTTGGAAGAAACTGAATGTTATAATGTATGAATTTCCTTTAATTTTTTCAGCCTCCTTTTAATTAATGTCATTTATGTGAACAATGAGATGGCTTGAAATGGGTGCTTGACTAAGTAAACTGATGCATATATAGTAAATACATCAAGCCAAGACAAATCGGCAATTGTTTTGCTCTCTATGCTGACCTTTGGCCTGAAAACCCCATCCTAGAAAAAAAAATTGTCATTCTGATGTGTTACAGCGGGGTCGTGAAACAGAACAGCACCAACATTAATATTGATAATTAGCGATTTTATCCTCGACACTTTGATGCATATGAGCCGATAACTGGGATACATAACTAATAGAAGGTTTTGGCAAGATGTGGTAAAGGTCATAATTGAAGGGTGATGTAAGAGGACGTATACGTGGAATATACTGGCCTGCACTACGTTTCCAAAGAGCCTCGGGAGCAGGTGTGGGTGCACTCAGATTGGCCATACGTTCCTGGATATAACCTCTGTAGTAGGTGAGAATGTACTCAAATTGACTATTAAGAAGCCACATTTTTCAGTCTGTACCGTACTCTAAGTTCCTGTCACCTGCACAATTGGGTCCGCAATCTAGACACCACGATGTCCTGGCCTGGGCGCATTATTTTCCCTCTGTAACAAGAACTCATATGGTCTGAAATGTTTTTTGAAAATTTAGACACAATATGACCAGATGGTCAAGGATCGCATTTTGATTTTTTTGAACGTCTGCTATCTTTTAATGACGAATCTATCTGCCATGCAGATATGTAAAAATTGAAACGCCCAGCCCGAAGAAACGATCACTGATTTACACGTACGCAGTAATAAGAGTTATCGATCTTTGAACATTAAGTAAGTACTAGTAAACAGATCTGCATGGGAAAAAACCCACCACAGGTTTATCCATATGCGATAAAGCCCTTTATGTTATTAAAATCAATACATAGAATTCAGTACCTCCAGATAAAAAGTGTTGAAAACCTAAGAAGATAGCCTTTGGTTTTTCAAGATCAATTTCTTTGCAGTAACGGAGGTCATGTTGTTCGTGAACATTAAAAAATACTAAGAGTTGTGTATTACGATGCAGTCTTCATAAATCCAAAACATACTGAAATATAGAGAAAAACTGTTTGATCTCTAACGTTATGTTCAACG
Source organism: Ostrea edulis (assembly GCF_947568905.1). Lineage (NCBI taxonomy): Eukaryota > Metazoa > Mollusca > Bivalvia > Ostreida > Ostreidae > Ostrea > Ostrea edulis. Next base: position 64,127,868 of record NC_079166.1, on the reverse strand, counting down.
TCTGATCACATTATTGGTACACATTTTAGTTATCTCGCAGTAATGTTAATTATATGCATTAGCTTGTTCTTAACTTTGTATGAAAGTTATGTTTTGTTTTGCAGAATCAAAAGTAATTTTTATCAAATAAAAATTTTTATATTTCGGCTTTTGTAAAAAAAAAAATTGACAAAAAAAGCAAGTGCACTATTTATATGGCACTTATATAATTATATTTTACGGATATGATATATCCAAGCATTAATGTATCTCATATATAATTAATTTTTTCCCCGAAATATCCGCTAAATATTTCCGACGCGAAAATTACGGGATAATTAAAATAAATGTGTTCATGAAAACGTACCGTGTTCTTGTATGAATATGAGACAAGCCGCAATTTCATTTATAACTAGAAATATTCTTATCTATCTTTTTAATTTTGAAAAGTTTGTAGTATAAAGAAGATAAATTGAAGCTAGCTGAAACAACATGACGGCTATAACTAGATGCTAAGACTTTATTTCTGAGATGTGATAAAATGACTACAATACATGTACATTGATGCATGGATAGATCATATCCGTAAAATTTATTTAATCTATTTTATCCATCATTAAATGTTCTACAAACTACAGTAACGATTTACTTTAAACAGGGCATGATATTATTTGATTAGATATATAAGTAAGTCGTACTAATAACTAGTAAGTAAGATAATATTAATGCGTTCATGTATAACATACACGTAACGAAGGCTTCCCAATAATAACTCGGGGACAGTAATGTGTTACGTATCAGCGATACCGAAGTGACATACAAATGTATTTCAGATTTATTTGTTGGAGTTCACCCTTTCCTCTCATTTTAAACCTGTTATACATATTAACCGTTTCTACTATAAACGGTCCCAGGAAACGATTAATTTCTGTTAGACATTTTACAAACACACCATAAAGCTCCAAAATACATGTATTGAAATTGATAAAATGAATAAACATTTCAATACCATCACAAAGGATGCACAATAACCGTTCTCTTTCCAAAGTTCGATATAATCAAGACAAAGAAACTTTTAGTTTAAAATTTGTATTTTGTTGTTTCGCAAAATTGCATTTATGTAACGTCGGGCACTCAATATTTCTTAGATAACTAACCATGAACAAGGCTTTCTAACCTTATAATAAGATACGGATTCATTGATACCATCAACCAAATAGTTTGAATGATTACATACGTAGAAACTATAAATTGTGTTTGTTGTAAATTTCTTGCGAATACAGTTCTGGTGAAAAGGTCAGTTTTTCGTACAAACACAGTGCACAACATCTGAAACGATATGAAGGATACCAGTGGTTAAAAGCTGGTGACGTGTTAACAGGAGACAGGTACGTAAAGAAACATACACACATTTACATAGTGTCCACGCCTACCAGTCTTCGTGCGCATAAAAATATCGAAATACAGACGAAATAAGCCGTAAGATCTAACCACAAGGTTTTGAAACAATTTGAAGGCTGGCTTTCTTAGTTTTTTGTTTCGTCAAGAGAATTGTTCACTCATATTGCTACGTTACCAGCTGTAGGAAGTTAGATCTATCTCAGCATTTATGGCCGTACCAGGTTCTTTAACGTGCCAACGCCTGCCGCGACACAGGAACACTGCATGGTTTTAAAGTCTCGTGATTTTCACTTTTCAGTGCCTAGCGTTTGTCAAAGGAGCAATGACTACCTATATTCACGTCTTGAATTTGGCGTGGCCATGGCACGAGCGGAACTCGAACTTTCGACCTCCCGTTGTAAAGCTAAAACTCTACTACTGAGCTATCGCGACTGGTGAAATCTAATTATATCCAAGATGAAGAACACATGCAGTGCCGAATAAGATCCTCTTTCCCCCTTTGATTTATGACAGGTGAAAAAGTGAAATATAAATAAAGATGTTAAAAACATTCTCCCATTGTGACAGTTTTGTGATTAAGTGCCCATAAAACCTTGACATTGTGAGGACGGACTATCAATAGCAGCTGATTTTGTAGTAGAATGATTGATAACCAGGTGTACATGCACCGGGGAATATAAAGTGTGCATGGAATTAAACAACCTTCTACGTTATTGCTAGGGCCGTTGCTGTTGGGTGCTAGCAATACTATTGATAGTGTTGGTTTAGGTAGAGCGCATGCTTGGGTTACATAATGCATTCTAGGAATATATCGCATATAACGGGTATTTTCTGCGGTTGGAATTTTTTTTACGATTTGATCCGCAAACAGTAGCTAATGATATTCTGCGTTTCCAATTTCTGCGGTTGCATATTACGTATATGTATCCATAAGCATGTATATATATTTTTCGATTGTCATTTTTGCGAATTTTTCCTATCCCCCCAAAACTGGACAACAGCAGGAAATAACCGTTATACGATAAAACCCTTTTCTCTTTTTCATTTTATATGTTTTCACATCATCGATACTTTTAGAATTTAACTTGATTAGCAATAGAACAGCAGGTTATTTACAGTTGACGTTTGCATGATCTATCCCGACTATAAATAACTTCTTATAGAACAGCAGGCTATACAACAATGCTTGTTTGTCTAATCGGTATATTTGCATTCTTTTTTTTTCCCGTGACGTTACGCGGGAAATTGCTGTTTTCGACAAATCCCGTAAAGTCATGTGAAAAAGCAACTTTCGTAATTTTGTGTCCACATGTTAAAAGATGAAAAGACCTCTCCAGTATGTTTATATTTCACATCTGTATCTAAATTTGAAAAAAAGACACAAAGTTTTGATTTTGCCTACTACTGATTTCACAAAATTGAGTGTGTTTGGGGGCCGCGCGCGTGTATGAGTGTTTGGGGGCCGCGAGTGTTTGTGTTTAAAGGCACAGGAACTTTAGTTTGTTATGCTCTATTTTTTGAGGTCGTTAAATCGTTATCTTCAATATTCTACCATAGTTATTTGTAGTAGGTTTGTTTTCTACTGAAAAGATCCATTAAGTAAGAATGGGGAAATGTCATGAGGCTGGTAAAAGATAAGAGGGATTGAGTGCATTCCACCACCTCCAATAGTACATGACTAAAACGTACAATATTCGCAATGGAGAATACTGCCTTTAGTCTGATACAACTTTTAAATAGATACTATGATGTAAACTACATATCATTGATTTATATTTCATTTATAAACACTTTCGTTGTATAAAAGCATGTTTGCGGCGAATTATTTATTTCATTTCAAAACTAAAATCTTTGTATCAATTTTATTAACTATCCAGACCCCTTTAACTAACCATCATTTTATTTATTGAACATTTTATCTATCTATCGATATCATGTATTGCAATGCAAACCAACCAATAAAATTCCCAAACATTACTTGCAGAAAATAAATGTCTTAAGAATCTATGAATCTTAAGTAATCTGAATTACTGTGATAGAACTTTTTATAACTAATTAGGAATTTCTTATAAACTCTGTTTTTATCATGATTTATTTTTAGACATTTACAATTACATCTACATAGATGATATCACACACAAAATTTATGATAAACTCTACTTGCATAGTAAATTACAGATGTCGCGTTGGCATTCTAATCCTGCTAAAATATAAACATGTGTAACTTATCTCAGTTCATATATTTAAGTATGACGGAAATAGTGTTAGATTTTGCATGATCTCTGAGCGCCTTAACAACTAATAGATAGGAAAGAGTTTGAGAGTTGTATACCGGTCGGATAAGCAAGGCGCCTGGCTACTACAGAAAATGTACATATGTTTAATTCTAGTGAATAAAAATGGGGGAGGGATGTCTGAATACATTTTTCGAGAATTTATGTAATATATAAAATTTTCTTATGTGATTTAATTTTGAAATATATAAGATCAGTAGAATACAGCATTGAGAAAGAAATCATGTCAAGTCCGTTGTATATTAATTCTTAAGGGGGGGGGGGGTGTTAAGGAAATTTCTTAAAAAGCTACTAAAATAAATGAATCAGAAAAATAATTAAGAAAAAAAAGAAACTAGGACGTTAAGAATCATTTTAAAATTTGGGTTTAGTCAGCTGAGCGTAACGCAAATAGGTGACACGGTTGGGGGCACGGTTTATATACGTGCGCCGCACTATGATACCTAGACTTTCTCAAGTCTCTATGTTTAATAATCAGTCCTCTCTTTAATACTTTTTTATAATGCAAAACATCTATGTTGATAGAGAGCAGATATCTAGACTTCTGAAATACAGTAAAATTTGGACAAAATTATAAAGTAATACAAACAACATAGAGACTTGAGTAAGTCTATATGACACCCCCACTTCCACGTTTATGGACTTGCAGATAAATAACAGGTCGTGTGATCCACTACCTACTTTTGCGAGAGAATATGAATTTGCTCATTTTTTCTTTCGCCAAACCCTTTTCCTTAATAAAATCATTATTAGTATTTGGAAATGTATATTAATTGTGGCATCAATTCCAATCTTCCGCTTGGTGATATGTATTTTGACATTTATTGCTGTGCTTATCATATGTCCACAATTTAAATATAACCAAATGCATTTTAATCATTGATGATATCTTTTTGTTGAATATATGTTTCTCATCATTTTTCGGAAAAAAGCAAAAGAGGGACACTGACCACGTGTCAGATTTGTAAACAATTGAACATGCCAATTTATAAGAAAATTCACTATCACGATTTCATTTGAGTGGCACATTTGCGTAACAATTACTTTCTTACACTTTTAGTACTTCTTGTCCTATATAAAACGATGTAATATTTTAAAACAAATGACGTGTAGCTACTCACGTCAGTTTCCGTCTCTGTATATGACTTCGGCCTCAGCAATCTGATTATGTTCGGCAATCATCGTTCCAATGTCCTTGTATACGCCGCAATTCCGGATTTTCGTAATTCTTGCTTCTCCGAGTTGCCGTTCGTGCGGGACGGTATGTATCTAAAGTTTGGTTGGTTTATAAATACTATAGATAACAACGATTAACAGGTCAACCGATTACTCGGTTGAAAAAATGCTAACCGATTAGAAAATTTGTAACCGATTTGCCGGGTTATTTGTAGTAAAGTAATACTGTCGTGCCTGTCTTATATGTTGTTGTTTTTTTAAAAAGAGGGGTGGGGGGGGGGGGGGGTGGGGGGTTGTAATATTCAAAAGTTTAGGTGATGTTTAAATATTCACATTTTTAATGACTGATCAGATTTGATAATTTTCAAAATAAAATTTCATGCAATACTGGTAATTATAGTCCATTTTGTAGGTAAAATGTTTTTGTAAGGCCCCAGTCAGGCTCTATAATGCTTGCGTAAAATAAACTACCAAGCAGTACTAGCATAATTTCCACATGGATTTTATAATCAGTTTGTACCATTATAATGCATGGCAATGAGGACAAGTAACATATATGTACATTTCTGGTCAGAGAAAGATACATTATTATACAAAGTTAAAGGATGAAAATAAAAATAAGGGGGGGGGGTTGAGACTAAATCTTATTTCTGGGTGAATTCCCAATGTTTGAGGATAGTAATACTAAAACGAAAAAGAGATGAAATGTCAGCGATGTTATGTAGAACGGACTCGCACGTCCTGAGTAACTTGATTTGACTTAAGTGCCGTGTGCCGTCCGAACTGATTTTTGCCACCTTAGCAATTCTTGTAAACAAACTTCGAAGACAATAGAATTATTTCTTTAACATAAACTTGAAGTCAAACATTGTAATATAATAAATAATTATATGATGCACCGTTTTGGCGTGGCGTTACAAAAATGAACATTTTGAATTTCTAAAAATATTCTTGCTTTCATGTGGTGTTTATTCACGTCTTTACTTATCGAAACACTCGTCATACTCTTTTTCAGTGAATTAGAAAAAAACAAAAACAACAACCCCAAAACTGAAGCTAAAATAAAAGAATACATGTAGGCCCCTACAGTAATTGAGAATTATAATTTTTAACGATTAACTGGTTAATTACATGTAATCGGTCAAAAGAATTTACGACTAATCGGTTAATAAATTTTCATCCATTTTCATCCCTACTAACTAAATACTATTGTGTTCATAATCAAGAATCCCGTGGAAATCCGGGTTAGAATAGGTCCTCAGTACCTCTTGCTTGTCGTAGATTCTAAGGCGACTAAACGGGGAGGTCCTACGCATGAGACCGTAAAAACCGAGGTACCGTGTCACAACAGGTGTGGCACGATAAAGATCCCTAGAGAGAAGTTTGCCTTAAATAAGATTACTAGTGGGAGAATATGTTATGAATTTTTTTTTATATTTTTACAGGTTTTTAAAAACATTTTTTTATAGTACATTATTGTAGAATTTTGACCTCGGATCTGATGCAATCTTTGAACAGCGATATTTATAAGGCCTCAACTGTACGCAAAATAATCATGCGCCGTAAACCGAAGGTTATCCCAAGGAGGGGATATGATTTTAGAAAATGCATTCGATTTCCTGGGCCAACCTGAATACAAATTTGTTATATCTTTAATGTCTGATGTGTTATTTGTTAGAATGGAGCCGACCGCCGCACATGTTATGCAGCTAAGAGTTTGTGGCTACTTTTAAATGACTTACTCGAGAAAATATTTGTATTTGCAATCTTTAGAAATCTGTGATGTATTCAACGGCAGCGTTAGGAGGTAATTGCTAGGCTGTAATGTATTAATAAGCGAATCGAAGCCATAAAATGTAAATGTTTGTATGTGGGTGCTTTGTATACTCTTTACCTGGAGTTCATATATACCGTCCCACACGAACGATAACTCCTACATGCAAACATTACGAATAGCATGGTTCCGGCCTACCCATAATGCTCAGCACAGCAGTGAGGAACATTATGGGTAGGCCGGAACCAGGCTAACACTATGAAAAGAGGCAAAAGGCGGTTTATACGAAACGCTCATTGTAGGTATGCTATCAAACAATATTCCCTTGTTTATTTTGCTGATTTTTTCTTCAGATCTTGGGGATTATATTAGTTATACCGATAGGTGTTATTTAGTGCATATTATATTGTTAAAAACTTACCGTCAGTTACAGCTTGTATTGCTTTAACATGGTGCTTTCGGTAATAAAGATCGAGATCGACGTCCAGAAAGTATATATACATACATCAAAGAGAAACTACTCTTGTTAGAAAATAGGTATTGAGTTGACGTTAATCTGATAAAAAATGCAGTCCGTCTTAATATGTATACGGTGTGACCGTTGGACCAAGCGAAGCATATACGTAACTCCGTGTCCCGAGTGGTAATCATAATTCCGTTAAGTACGGTAGATTATGATTCATTTAAAAATATATATTTTGAATGAAATTTCCTTGCGCTAAACACCCAGTAACATTTCAATATTAAAGGAGTTTATATGGGGACAACAGTTTTACATGATCCGCCTATTCATTGAACGCGGGAAATAAAACGCAAGGCGACGTAAACTGTGCATTGTGACGTCACATTTAGCCTCGACTTTTTTCTCTTTTTCAAAGCAAACAACAATAATACATTCCGTATGAAATGAAAAAGGCCGTTAAAACTAAACAAAATTAACCAATAAATTCAAAATGGTAAAAAAGTAATCATAATTTTATCGTGTATTCTTATTCAAAGAAACTCATGAGCTCGTTCATTTATTTAGCCGTATTACGGTTTTATATGTATTTATTTGCTAAAACCCGTTACAATGATAATTATATTATTCACTTTGAACAAATTGAGTGTTTAAATTACAAATTGCACGTTAGAGTCTTCTATTATTGGCATTCAAAATAAAACACGAATAACTGTTGAAGCAGGTAATGAAAAAATAAATGGCGGCGCCCATATGGATCACGAAAATTTCAGTGAAAGTATATAGAGATTATTTCTTTTTCTTTTGCTGATTTTGACTTTTTTCTTTTACATACGTGTTACCTTTAGAGCCTTGCTTCGCGGACGGGCCTTCGGTCCGTCCGAGCTTCGCTCGGTATAAGAGAATCATGCAATGTGAAATTCATAGAAATATCTAGAAAAATAGGTCCCCCCCACTTACACGCGGATCGACTTTTGTGCAAATATATACGGTACATTTTCAATGTTTTTGCCTTTGAAATCTTTACAAATTGTAATGATAGCCATGAATACGATGTAGATTTTTTACTGTACCGCCTTACTGTTTATGGGCTTGATCTACCCGATATATTAATGAAAACGATCAATAACAAACCAAACATGACCTATGTTATTCTTAAAGATGTGTTGTGAATAAAAATCATCCTACGAAGGTGAAGGCCAATGGGAAATGAGATACTGAAATCGTTCCTTCAGCCTATATGTTTGCTTTCCTTGATAAGAATGATTCAAGTTTAACATGATGTTACTCATAAGTCATGCATACGTATGTTGAGACCAAGTTAACGTAATGAATTATCGGTAATTTAGTGAATCTATCCTCTAAGATATAAATGCAACTCTTGCGTAAACAATATTTACCCACGTTGAAATGACCCCTTAAATTGAATGTCAATTTCATGTTCCATAAGACAAGATTTTCTATGAGGCGTGACAGCTAAATTTTACGCTCGTTCGGAAATCGAAGTAATCTGTCGTTCCTGATACTGAATAAATTGATACGAATAATCTTTTAAAGATACGTTGGTATGTTATGTAACTCATCCATAACTCTGGAGATGGAAGAAGTCAAAACTTTACGTAACAGATATGATGGATTACTTTTTTAAAAGTGAATCAATCTCGCCTTCATCAGAATTCTCGTTCTGATGTCCAACATGAAACGATCACTAGTCCTTACGTTAGTGTTGATTTCTTTCATGCAATCATTTGCTTTTTCCGTTCTCACGGACAACAAAAATAACAATTTAACTCAACTGGACGTAAGTGGACTTGACTCGGAAAATGTAGACGTTTTCCGGCAGCTTCTGAACCAAGAGACACTCATCAGAATGGCCCTTGTAAAGAATGTGCACGCCTTGATGAAAGACATGGTCGATCTGAAGCAAACCATGAAGACGTTAGAAGCCACACAGCAGAAAACGGATTTAGAAGTGACAAACTTACAACAGGAAGTAGATTCACTGAAGCGTGAAAACCAGAAACTTGACCTTGAAAACAGGAAGTATGAGGACACGTTGAACACCGTCAAACAAAACTTTACACAGATCAACGACCATTTTCAGGAGTTTGTATTGCAGTTGGAGGAGAAAAGAGAAACATTTGAGAGAAACACTAGCACGGTACTCGGTGATTTAAAAGTGGAAGTTCGCTATCTCTCAATCACTCTTCTTGACCTGAATAAACACACGTTAGAAGTGGACAGGGGTATTTCTGAGATGATAGAGGAAAAGTATGAAGTATTATCGAACGGACTGAATAATACCCTGGCAAGTCTTAACAACGATTTGACAACAACAAACATTAAAATATCTGGCCTCGAAAACTTGCAAAAAACTCAAATCACTTCAATATTTGGTAAGTTACAAATTTTGTGGTTAAACTAGTTTACCTGAAGTAAAATCTCAAGTAAGCTTTTTGATCAAAGTGAAACAGGTGTCTTCTATCTGCCCTCTATAAACATTTCATAATCTGGAGTTCTTCTCTAGAATCAACATTGCAACAAAGATTGTCACAAATTAAAGGGGAATGAAATTTGATCAAATGAAGGGTAGTGCTGCTCTCCATGAATGGGTGTAAGTTTATGATATCTTCTAAAGAACCTAGAAAGGCGGAAATGCATTGAAAGCTTACTTCATATACATGTACTGAAGATTCACTATTGTGCAGACCATGAGCAAAGGATGTGTGAAGTTTAAAACTTTTTAAAGGAATGTGTAGCGAAAAGTTATAAAAATCTACTCAAGACAATATTTAGTATACAATTTGTCAAATTAATATACAATCATCCTCATGTAGTATAGGTTAAATTTCGTTCAAACTTTGACGAACGGTAACAAGACTGGGTTAAAAGTTTTATAAACAAAAGGAAGAAAATCTTTTGTGAACCAAAGAGAAACAATTTGCGAAAAAGAGAGGATCGATTGAACAGTAAAGTTAATGTTATCAAACATTTGTTTTCATCTAATTCGGAAAACAGATTGCGTAGCATAAAGATCGCATGATAGTTAACCCCATGGCTGCTACACAGTCACTTCCGGACGGTACGTTTCTTTTTCTTCATTGGTAATCCATAGAAGGTAATGGCAGAAACAGTTTAAAGTTTTCGCCACAATTAGTTCTATATCTATTCTTTTTAGAAAATACCATTCATCAATTTAAAAAAAAGTAACTAACGGAACTGAAGAATAAACGTTATCTTACTCGCAAGTGTTTGTGGAACCTATATATTTCATTGTTTTAGATGAAGTCAATAAAACCATTGTGAACCTGAAGGCGGAAGTTAAGGAATCTCAGTTTGATCAAATGAAGCTCTCCTCTACAGTGTCGGCTCTGGAGGTGTTCCGAATGAATATGACAAGCAACAAATGCGGTATGATGACACTTTTACATGATGATTATCATGCCACGTTGTCACATTATTGATTTTAGCATTTGACAAGTTTGGTATAATAGCATTTTGAGAAAATTTGCAAGTAGAGTGTTGATTAGGCCAAATTATGTTCATTTTGTTTCATTCACTATGTTATCCTTTAGGTGGCTCATTACTCTAAAATTCTATTTAATGCCTCATTTAAGTACCTCGTATGAAGCTTGATTTCACCATCGGGAAAAATCATACAAGCTCTCAGTTATTTTATATAAAATTTCGTATTTTTTTCACATAAAATGCAGATATATACAACACTGCACATCTTGCCCTGAATATTTGAAGTACTTTTATAATCTATATCTATTCAATGGCCCATATTAGAAAAATATTTTGGGGCGAGCTGTGTGCAGAATTTCTATTTCTGAAAAAAAAATATTGCATAGATAAAGATATATAAATCAGAACTATGTTTAGATTGTTTCTATATATTACGTTTATAATGTTGGAGACAAAAAAATAATTCGGGAGATTATCAATGATGATGACATCACAATAAGATTACAAATGACTCTTTCGGTGGTCCTCGCGTGGCTTGTACTTCGCACACTGATTTCGGACAAATTACTCGTACCTTCGTGAAAGTCTTTGAAATTCGTGAAAATGTGTATTCCTCCATTTTTTCGTATTTCATATCTTTACAAAGTTGTATTGATAGCACGCTCATGCACGCTCTGTAGTTGTAAACAATGCACGTATGAATGCAAGGTGAAGATAACGAACAGTGATCAATCTCATAACTCCTACAAGCAATACAAATTAGATAGTTGGGCAAACACGGACCCCTGGACACACCAGAGGTGGGATCAGGTGCCTAGGAGGAGTAAGCATCCCCTGAATCTTGAAAGATATAGTACATTTATTCCAATGGCCAAGATGAAAAAAGAATTTAAATATAATAAAATTTTTGGACAATGCATGACGGTATGAGTGCACTATACGCCTGAATCCAATAACGTTTTGTTCACTTAAACGTCGGGAAAATTCCAATAAGTATGCAAGGATTTAATGTTTTCCGACGAATTTTAAAAATTAAGCACCTGATATATTTGAATTTAGCCTCACGGAACGTGGCGTTTTTCTCTCGTTTTCATTTAAAAAGTATTTAACGTTTTAATTCATTGCACTATTAAAACTCACCATATTTAATACAACGTCGCAACAGTAATTAAACGTAATTTTGTGAAAGTTTTAATTATATCAGGAACATTTGTGACAGGAACATTATAATCGTTCATTATAGATGGCGAAGACGTTTTGAAAAACGACAATGTCGCGCGACGTCATAAAGCATTGCGCGTTTGTAAAATTTTGTATCAGCGATCGAGACCAAAATGTTGTAGATGCTCTTGGAGATGGACTACATTACTCTAAAAAGGCATTACCGATGAAAAGACTGCTATTTTGAATGGGATTGAAAGTCCTGCAACACCCCACATATAGCATGGATCTCACACCTATAAATTCTGCCCCGTGTGAAATCTATTATGCGTATTCAGTGATTCTCTTATCTAACGGAGCTGAAATACGGCAAAATCATAATGTGAAACTTATACGGTACCAATTTTGATGCACCAGATGCGCATTTCGACAAATAATGTCTCTTCAGTGATGCTCAACCGAAATGTTTGAAATCCGAAATAACAATGAAGTTTTAGAGCTAGTATAGCCAAAAACAGCGTGCCAAAAAAGTGGAGTCAAATTTGTCTAAGGATAAGAGCTATGCATGAGGGAGATAATCCTTAATTTTGAAATGAATTTCTAAATTTTATAACAGCAATGAAATATACATCCGTATTTTCAAGCTAGTAACGAAGTACTTAGCTACTGGGCTGTAGAGACCCTCAGGGTATAGACCACTGACGGGTCATGTTATAGAGATACATTTTAGAAGCGGGTGAAACGACATGGGAAGTGGTGCGTGGAATTGAATGGTGTGTAATTTGAAAATGAGTAAACTTATTTGACAAGATGTTTGACGTCACGTAACGTCAGTAGAAACTGATATGCTGCTCCATGACCTCTCAACCTGCCGTGTAAACGTCTTTGTATCTTTCTTATTGTGCATAAATGTACATGTTTTGAATACTTATCACGAATATTAGAATTTAAATAAAATCAAACCCTCAATCCCAAGCATGCAGTCATTTTCTCGTAATTTACAGAGTTTGCAAACTGTTCTCGTACACACTTCTGTACAATTATACATGTACAGTATATTCTTCAGGACGTCGCAATTTTGAATCGTGATAAGACTATACGTGCTGGTAACATCATCAGAAAATTCTAAATCTTATTAATACTAAGTGCGTTTTTCAATTTTTAATCACATCACCAGAAAAATAAACCATTTTAACTTATTTATTGATGAACTATTCATTTGTAGACGGGTCCAAAAAGGTGGCCTTTACTGCCTCCGTGTCATCATCAAGTAGCTCCTGGAACAGTGGCACCTTGGTGTTTCCCGTGGTCATCACTAATGTGGGAAAGGGATACAACCCCAGCAACGGAATATTTACCGCTCCTACCAACGGGAACTACGTGTTTTTCGTGAATGTGCAGAGTTATAGTACACAAAGCATTTATGTAGATATTGTGTTAAATGGATCAACAAAAGTTAGAACTATGGCTTATACTGCTGGTAGTGATCATCATGACGCTGGGCCTAACTTGGTAGTCTTAACTCTTCAGAAGGGAGACACGGTGTGGGTCAAACATTACTACGGAAAAGGTTACTACTACGACGGGTATATTACCACATTCTCCGGTTTACTCATATGATTGACTAGTTTAACCAATTTTTCTGTACAGTGTAATCAATAATATATACATGTACTATCCCTTTTAACATGATTGATCTTGTTATTTCTTGTAATTTGCTAACTATTGGTGTAAGTATGGCTATGTACCTATAACAAACATCGTAAGTTCAACCTTTACAGGGCATGTTATGCTTCACTAGATTTGTATTATATGAATGAATTGTAGATAAACTGAGCTTTCGAAATTACTCTCTGGCCTTGTGGTATTACATGTACCCAGGTAATAATTGTTACCTACACAGACTACTGAATACAAGGAAATATTTGCCCCCGTTTTATTTTCGTTTCTTTCACTCTTGTTAGTTGGTGAATTTAAGACTAGGGGAAACCGAAACCGCTTTCTCTTTTATGTCTTTTAATACAACTGTCTGCGCAAATTTAAAAGATGTCGAAAGTGTTTACAAGTGTAGAGGGGCGAAAATAACTTTATATACAGTATATGTGTTTTTGTCCCGTATGATACATATTTCATGAACAATTGTTCTGACTTTTGGCACTACCAGTGACTTCTACAAGCTTATCTTTTAAGAAGGATTAGGGTGCTAGCGCCATATCTATTATCAACTCTGCAAGTAGAGGTCATAAGAAATGTTTAAGTAATTAATGATAAAAATATTCTTTCGTAATAATTTAAATTACTTTAAAATGATACATTTTCAAAGATCTTTATTTTCTGCAAGTAATGTTTGGGAATTTAATTTTCCGGTTGACTTGCATTGCATTACGTTATAGAAAGATAAAATATTCCAGAAATAAGTAATAGTTTTAGATGTCGGGACAGTGTATATAATTAGCCCACAGTGTAACACATGTACAATGGATATATATTGGTTAATAACATTTAACGCTAACAAATGTAAGAACATTCGCATTCACAGTAAAGGAAAATTATCCAGGGAAACTACATTATCCACAGCCAAGTCTTGAATATGACAATCAAAGTACCTGAATGAAACGATCGCTGAGATTGAAATTCAATATTATGTATGTATCCTAAAACGGCGCTTTCAGTCTTTGACCCGGTTCTTGGTGTCCGACCCCGTTCTTAATATCCGAATCCCCAGCGTAGTATTTAAAACATTACCAGTGTATAAACGTTTTCAATGATTTCAGCATGTAAAAGAAAGATATTTAGGCAACTTGTAACATAGTCTAGTGCCCGCCCGCCACTCATACATCACTCGTATTGGGGACCACATCTTTTCCTGTCCACTCACCCATTGTTGCCTTATACAATTAGATATATTGATACACACACACACACACACACACACACACACACACACACACACACACACACACGCACGTACACACGCGTGCGTCTGTGTGTGTGTGTGTGTACATGTACTAGATGTATTCTGATGAGTTGTATAACTCAAGCACAATGAAGAATTGAATTGATCAATATGTGGCAGAGGCGGGCCAACATGTGACAATATCAGTATCTGGAACCCGTGTACTATAATTAGATATCATTAGCCCACAGAATCAAATCAGATTGTCACCAGTAAATTGTTTTAACAAATTTTATTACTTGTGTAAAACTTTTTTATCATCAGGGATTCAACTGTAAAATAAAATTCGAGACTACTGTTCTATATAACTCCCAGAATGCCACATTGTGACCCCAAACATGAGCATTAGCTGCAAAAACACCAATGTCTATGCTATCGCCCGAGGACGCTAGCAATTACACCTTTTGTGTCATAGTACTCACGTGTGCTTATATCCGCTGTCGAGCTGACTCTAAATTTCTTCCCAGCTTTACGTGCAGATGTAGGAGTATTCCATTATCACCTGCATATGGTGTTTATATATCCCAACTGATTCGATACGCAAGAGCTTGTTCTGCGTATAGTCAGTTTTTAAATCGAGGCAAGCTACTGACAAACAAGTTGATGGTACAGGGGTTTTAACAGTCTCGATTGAAGTAAGCATTTCGCAACTTCTATGGTCGTTATAACGATCTAGCTCGTCAAAACAACCTATCATTGGGTCAAATGCTGTCTGACATGTTTCAAACCGATTGTTAGGCCGTTCTTGGCACACTGATTTTGACTACGGATAACTCCGTTTACTTGATGAAGATATAGGGCTCATGGCGGGTGTGACCGGTCGACAGGGGATGCTTACACATCCCAGGCACCTGATCCCATCTCTGGTGATTCCAGGGGTCCGTATTTGCCCAACTATCTATTTTGTATTGCTTATAGGAGTTATGAGATTGATCACTGTTTGTTATCTTCACTTTTCATTCATGACGTGTTATTAATTCTTTAGACGGCGACTGTTTATATCCACTGTCTAATGTTATCGCTTCAGTGGGCGTTACTGTATGAACACGGGGACCTTAGCTGCAGAACTTTGCAGGAAAAAAATCAAGAAAATGTAGATGTTTTTATTATCAAAATTATAACTGTACGCTGAATGTCCCGGTGTGTTTTCACGGCGTCACACGGAGTTAAAAAATTTATTCTATGGATATAATGCACAGTACATTTTTTCTTTCAAAATACAATCGAAATATTGATTATTTAAAGTATAAAGATCTATCAAGCTTTCATGAGCAATAAAATTACTGTAAATTGTTTAAATGAGGTGATTTCTTGTTTCAACTTTATTCTTTAAATTTTTAAATCATTTGTAATTTGTGCAGTAAGTCATATTGATATGACTTGCTGTTGGTCTTTGTACGATAGTTATGATTTATTTGTTTATTTAATTGAGGGTATCTAGAACGATGTTTGATTAAATGCTCCAAGTTACCACGTCTGCATGGTGTGTCTTTGAAGCAATTATCCATTCACCTCGTGAGTTTCGGTGTCTTTGATATTGTACGCATATACACAAAGCGACGAGTTTCCCTCAGCATAAGATAAAGAACCGCTAGGATTGTATGTAAGTTGTATGTAAGTTGCGTGGATTGATTTGTTTTTTTTAGGTTTCGTCGAAAAATTTTCACACATATTGAGAGGTTAAGAGCAGTTAAGATCAAAATGGAATGAATCGGTCAACGTTGATAACGGCCATAATTGCTTTGTGTCTAGCATCAAATCACGACAAGCATGGGGTACTGAGGACATATTTTAACCTTGACGCCACAGGACCCTACCCTTCTGTTAGTTTGAGAATCAGTTATTGAAAATTTCAATACTTTAGAGAATTATTGAATAACACGTTATATGAAAATAGTTTAAACATATGAAACATTTTCAGATAAAGTTTGAGAACTTGATCATTTAATTTTAAGATTACATGACTGAGAATTATTTTAAGTTAGAATTTAGAATTATATATGAGGGAAGATAGGATAAACATATACAGAAAATCAGGAACATGAAAGGTGAAGATAACGAAAAGTGATCAATCTCATAACTCCTATAAACAATACAAAATAGAGGGTTGGGCAAACACGGACCCTTTGATATACCAGAGGTGGGATCATGTGCCTATAATGCAGTGGCCACGAGGTCAAATTCTATTACAACCTATTTGATTTGATGCAGAATTTTATCTAGATTATGGAAATGATGGTTGTAGTCTGATAAAATATGTCTGACTTCGCTTAAATTAGGATTTTCTGTCACAAAGTCACAATTCTTTGGGGGAAAAATAGAAAGTACTTTTTGTACATTTATGGTCGATTTTATGCAAGGAATGAAACAAAATCGTTCTAAACAATGTAGCCTGATGCAGTAGATTGTATCATGCCTTTTATATGCCAAAACTATGAAAGAAATAGGGACTAAAATTGTCAAAAACGTCTTCATTTTTCGTTCCGCGTACCCTCATTTCTTGCATCTGACAATCCCATTCATGAAAGAAGTTGCATATACTACATATCAAAACTTTTCTCATTTACCCCTCTATGGAATGGTATAGAGTATGCTTGTGTAGCATAATCTATTAGACTGTAAAACAGCAAAATGTTATCCCCTCCCCAAATTTGAGAAACCGCCTAAATTTTGTGGATTTACATAATATGGTAATTATATCAAATCTAAAGTGGTTATTCATTCACAACAATGCAAAAGTAGCATAAATAAGCTGTATTAAAGCCAGCTGCCTAGATACATTGTTTTTAATGCTGCTCATCAAAAAAATGGCACACCTACTAAGTCACCGGGTGCTTTCGCTCCACAGTTACATGAAAGTGTATGGAGTTGGTGGATTATTCATTTTAAAGTTCTTTTGGTATGCTAAAAGCCATATCCCAGACAACCATTTACGAGTTTAAGCCAAATAGCAACAAGTTTAAAATGGCTTATTTCTATCTTTTTAATAGCAATGATTCATCATAATTAACAAACCTCCCACTATAGTACTTCGAATTTGCCAACAACTTCAAAGGAACTGGTGCAGTTATGATATGAATTCCTAATGCTTCTGACATGAAAATATACTGAATGATCCGGGTTAGAATAAGTCCTCGGTGCCCCTTGCTTATCGTAAGAGGCGACTAAATGGGGCAGTTTTTCGGATGAGACCGCAAAAACTGAGGTCCCGTGTCACAGCAGGTGTGGCACGATAAAGACCCCCCCCCCTGCTCAATGGCCATAAGTGCCGAGTATAGGCCTAAATTTTGCAGCACTTCAACGGTAGTGGTGACGTCTCCATATGAGTGAAATATTCTCGAGAGACCTAACAATATTCAAACAATCAATCCTAGTAAATCTGAATCCCTGACTCTGTTGAAGTACCATATTCACTTTGTCATCAATGCGGTATTTGAAATAACTACAGATATGTATTTGTACAATGTTAAAAAAAATTATTCAGTGATATTAACTATACAAGTTTACACATTATTTATGTCACATGTGCTATACATCCATATTCATACAATGTCATAAATTATAAACTATTCAGTAATTGTTAAATATATGGGCAGGGAAATGAGCAGAATGAAGACATGGATGATTATAATTTGTGTTAATTGGACGATGCAAAGTATACAAAACAGACACCAATTCTGTAACAATATTATTTTTCCGCGTGATGCTCAAATGACCACGTAAGTGAAAAGCTTAGTCTTTTTGTACCACAAGTACAAAATAACAGAGATATAGTGAACAATAAAGGTAAAGTTGTGAATGTATATCAAGTCAAGATCATCATCGTTAAAGTAAAAGATTCTGTCAAGATTACCATCACTGTTAGAGTCAACAGCAGCCTTTAGAATGTTCTGACAGTGGCCGTGCGCCGTGACATGAACACAACTCGGTGTGGTGAAGGTGGTACAGGAGTCCGCGACAATTTTATTGGTTTATCGAGATTCACGGTCTGTACAGTACATATATGAATGAGTGAGACTACGGACGTCCACTGTAGCTAATTCTTTGGTATAAAGCTGACCATATGACACATACCATCTGTTGCTGGTGTGGTACCTTGCTCTGAGAACATCCTGTAAGCATCTTCTGTTAGTGGTAAATGTGAGGCAGGTTAATTTGTCTGTTGTCGAGGCTTAGAAATACCCAAGCTGGTCCAGGGAAGAACATGTCTTCGTTTTCCCCTCATACAATTTGAGGACATAAGAACGTACAAAAGACACATCTTATTCTGCGTAGAGTCAGTTTTTAAATCGAGACAAGATAATGACAATCAATGTGATGGTACAGGGGTTTCATCCTTCAACAGTCTCGTTTAAAGTCAGTATTTTACAAATTATATGGTCGTTATCATGATCTAGTTTGCCAATACAACCTATCATTGGGTGAAATGCTGTCTGACGTGTTTACAACCTGCCATTGGGTTAAATGCTGTCTGACGTGTTTACAACCTGCCATTGGGTTAAATGCTGTCTGACGTGTTTACAACCAATCATTGGGTCAAATGCTGTCTGACGTGTTTCATATCGATTGTTAGGCTGTTCCAAGAATAGTTATTTTGACTACAGATTACTCCGTTTACCTGATGAAGATATAGGGATCACGGTGGGTGTGACCGGTCGACAGGGGATACTTACTCCTCCTAGGCACCTGATCCAACTTCTCGTATATCCAGGGGTCCGTGTTTGCCCAACTCTCTAATTTCTATTCCTTATAGGAGTTATGACATTGATCACTGTTCGTTATCTTCACCTTTCATTTGCTTCCACGTTAGTCAGTATTCCAAATATTGTCAGTGAATGGATGTCCTTTCGAACATGTTCCTCTAGTTTTGTGTAAGCAACATGCTTTCTTATTTGGTATAAACTGCTTGTGCTCCAGGGGTCTGTGTTTGCCCAACTATCTATTTTGTATTTCTTATAGGAGTTATGAAATTGATCACTGTTCGTTATCTTCACCTTTCATTTGCTTCCACGTTAGTCAGTATTCCAAATATTGTCAGTGAATGGATGTCCTTTCGAACATGTTCCTCTAGTTTTGTGTAAGCAACATGCTTTCCTATTTGGTATAAACTGCTTGTGCTCCAGGGGTCTGTGTTTGCCTTACTCTCTATTTTGTATTGCTTATAGGAGTTATGACATTGATCACTGTTCGTTATCTTCACCTGTCACATTCAGTAAGTTCATGTGCTGCTGGACTGGGAGACTTTCAAAAAACTTCACACCAAGTTCCGCCACAACGGAATGGATAGAGATGTAACGTTGCTTGTCGATGTTATGGCTTGCTAGCATGTACACAAAATCAGGGAGCATGTCATCACTGCAATAACATAATAATGCCAAAAATATGTTTATTTCCTGTTACCCGAGTTACATGTAGCTGGACTTAAAACTGATGACTTCGATTTGTTTCTGACTAAATTTCCGGACAAAAATTGCTTCCGGATTGGAACGTGTTTTGACTCCGATCCGGGTTAGCTTATAAATCAAACGATAATATTAAATTTAAAAACTTACCTATCTACCTGGAATTTTTGTCTTGGTAACAGAAAACAAACATATATTTCATTTTTGGCCCAATAGCACGAAAACATCAGTATCAGCACATCGAACAATCAAGTGATCATGTGTAGAAGACAGGTCTATGGCATGAGGCAGCATTCTTGTATCCGCTTCTTCTTGGGAACTGAAAAGTCTCAGAATGGTAGCTGCCTCTGTGGATGTGACAAGTTTAGTTATATGTCTTTCATGAACCCCTCCAGCAAGAATTATTCTTGATTTTCTAATGGCATACTGTGCGCAACACTGACAATGTGGTCAGAGACAAAGGCAACATGGATAGCTATGCTTCTTTGTACCTTCAGGAATCGTTGGTAATTCCGAACCTGAAGATTTGCCTGGATAATGTATTTAGCTTGCTCTGTTTCTCCACGCCTGTTTCATTCTGCTGCCTTCACACTAAGCTTTTGGTCAAATTCAACAGCCAATGTTTCTATACCGTGATTTCTGTCAAAGGAGTTCATAATAACCTTCAGCAGGACACCAGCAAGGTCGAGAAATGTGACAAATAGTGTCCATAACTCCTTGTATCTATGACATTTCATTCAGAATGTATACTAATGATACAAGTATACTGAATTAGCAAGTGTTGCAATATACTGATGCCTCTAGCTGCTTTGCTAGGCCTGACTTCGTATTTTTTTCATATTCCCTTCATCACAGAAGAGCGAGGAGATATTGTGGGCAGCTCATGTCTATTTACATCTTCAGGGTTGACTTCTCGCACTTGCAATCAGCGAAAGAGGACCACTGAGTCAATTCTCTTTGGTCTTATTTACAGGTTTTGTTATATCGGCAACGGGTTTGGTTTCCAGTCTCGCCTCTGTGTCCCAATATGAACACACATTAATAAATATCCACAAACATTCAAAATCAGACCAGCTAAACTGTAAAATCTTGATTTAAAATCATTGCTTATACAGTGCCACGTGGTACCATGTTAATTATAAAAAACCTTGTAAGTATTACCTAATGTATTATTCTCTTTAGAAAAGTCGAGAGGCATAGCCTTCATCGACTTCTCTTCGAAGGCATTCCTATTTTGATTCTGGAAAACGTGTAAATGCCGGAGTCGGTGACGGTTTATGCTTCGACCGAAGTTTCGACTCGGATATACCTGGATTTACGCAATAGACAACTTGTTTTCAAACATTTAGCAGTGATGCACAAAACTGTCAGAAGGAAATCAACACTTACTTGCTTTTAATCCATTTTGAACAACTTCTGAGATTTGTGTAACAATATTTCATTATCACCACCGGTCGCAGTAGTTCAGTGGTAGATCGTTCGCTTCGTAACCGGAATATCGTAAGACGTTAAGATGGGTAGTAATTGCTCCTTTACTGAACACTCGGCATTCACCAGACGCTCAGCATATAGAAGTGAGAATCACCGGTCTATCGTATATGACCTTAAAAACGGAGATGCCGTGTCACGGCAGGCTTTGGTAGATTAAAGAGCCTCCATTGCTACGGCCCTGGCTGCTAAGCTTATGTCTAAATTTGTGGTACTTCACCTACAGCTGGCGACATATCAATATGAGTGAAAAATTATCGAAGGGACGTTAAGCAAATCAAACAATCAATTCATTATCACCTGTACCACAGGAGAATCGGGTTAGAATAGGTCTTCAGTATATCTTGCTTGTCGTAAAAGGCGACTAAATTGGGTGGTCCTTCTGATGAGACCAGAAAAGTCTTGGACCAGTGTCATAGCAGATGTAGCACGATGAAGATCCCTCCCTTTTCAAAGGCCCTAGGCCTAAATTTGCAGCCCTTCACCGGCAGAGGTTACGTCTCCATATGAGTGAATATATTCTCTCAACTGATTCGACTTTTAAATCGATGCAGGGTACTGAAAAATAAGTTGATGTTACAAGGGTTTCAACAGTCTCGTTTAAAGTCAGCATTTCACACAGTCTATAATTATTATAACTATCTAATTTATCAATACAACCTGCTATAGGGTCAAATGCTCTATGATGCGTTTCATACCAATTCTCAGGCCGTTATTTGCACACTGAATTTGACTACGGATTATTCCATTTATCTGATCAAGATATAGGGTCGCGAGGGTGATCGGTCAATAGGGAATGCTTACTCCTCCTCGGTACTTTATACCACCTCTGCTGTGTCCAGGGGTCCCTCCATGTTTGCCTTACTCTTAATTTTGTTTTCTCTATAGGAATTATGAGATTTGGTCACTGTTCATTATATTCGGTTTTCATTTTAAACTTCCTTGAATATTTTGTTCGAGAGCAGAGTGGTACCACAATAAGGATCGAAGCTTTACATGGGGATATATAATACAAATCTTTAAAATGCTTCTTCTGATGAACGGATAGTCTTGGTAATAGGCAAACATTCTAATTTAATGTAGATTCAAAGTTAAAATCAATGAGATCGGCGTAGAGGATGGAGCTAAAATAGGAAATGAAAATTTTGTATGGGAATCCTTACGTAGTGTAGATTCAAGTTTATTCAAGCAATGGTCGCTGGGTTTAAGTGTTCAGAATAAGGGACACATGAAGCATTTGAAATATATGTATTTGCTCGTTGTTTTACGTGTGTCGAGCATGTTTCACTCATATTGAGAGGTCACCAGTTGAAGGTGAAGTGCTACAAATTTAGACCCATGCTTAGCTCTTAAGGCCATAGCAGTGAGGGTTTTTAACGTGTCAACATCTGCCGCGACACGTGACCTCCTATTTTAAGGTCATATCTGAACGACCTGTGATTCTCACTTCTAAATACTGAGCGTTTGGCAAAAGGGGGGACCACGGTCTAGGTTTTACGTCTTAAGTTTACCGCGGCCATGACACGAACGGGGCTCTAACTCAAATCCTGCCGGTTACGAAACGAACGCTCTACCGGGGATATTCTTATCAAGAACAAGACTCATAATCAGTCATATTAGTATGAAACCATCACATTAATTTGAATCACGGCCCCGCGGTGGATGGGAGAGTAGAGGGGCCAACAATAGGGTGTTTCTTCTTCAAAAGATAAAAACTTAAACCGTAATATTGTGATTAAATAAAGTAAACTACATTCTTATTTGAATGTTCATAATTAAAAAAAAAAAAAAAGAATAAACACCTTTGAAGCCCTGGTAAAAACCCAACCATTCATCGACATACCATAAACAGTTTCAAGGATGTGATGGTTGCATTTATTTTCTTTTAGCATGATGTAGTAATATGTTGCAGCATCAACAGAAAACGCATTTTAAAAAAAGAGGGTGGTATATTACTTGAAATAAAACAATCTTTCTGTGATTTACATGCGTTAAAAGATCGAAACATAAGCATACATTTCATCCATTTGAAAATTTATTCAATATAGAAATGGACAAAAATGAGCATTACAAAATGAGCATTAACCTTTAGATCACCGTTACTGGTCTCTACGAGTGGGATGAACATAAATTGTCTGGGTGACAAAGTCGGCAACATAAAATAGTTATTTGTTGAATTTTGTTACTGACTGTTCAAGAAAATATATTGGAGTTGGTTATGGATGCAAAAGCGGATCTGACTATAGACATAAGAGTACACGTATTTCTATATACAGTATAAGTCTGGTAGTTATGTTTGTACAAAGTGTTGTCGAAATTAGAGATGAAACTTAAGTGAAGGAGTATAAGTTTTAAATGATTCACAGTTCTGATGAATTAACATGACAACATGTCTAAAACCCAATAAACACAATATCTGTGGGCAAACTGGCAAAAGCACTTGCAATGTCTATATTTGCAAATAAAGCGCTCTGACTCTTAATAGAAATTACTGATATTGCATCGTAAAATGTAGAATAATTGATTGAACAGATATTAGGATTAAAGGGAAAAGATAACGAACAGTGATCAATCTCATAATTCCTATAAGCAAAATAGAGAGTTGGGCAAACACGGACCCCTGGATATACCAGAGGTGGGATCAGGTGCCTAGGAGGAGTAAGCATTCCCTGTAGACCGTTCACACCCTCCATGAGCTCTGTATCTTGAGCAGGTAACGGATTTAGAATCTATGAAGTCATTGACACTGTTATCTAAGGGTGGGGATTAAGATAAATTGGTAATCATTCGGTAACCACCCTGTTGCTTTGGAAACTTTGTAATTAAGACTGTTTTTAAAACAACTACATAAAAGGTGAGAAGCATTGCATTTGAGGCAGATATGAGAATACAATGTAATCACAACTAGTTTTGCCGCAAATTCCCGGATAGTTGTAATCGTAACACTTGCGAGAATCGTTGCCCTAACTAATGACGTGAAGACGGTTGATTGGATAGAGGAGACTTTGATGATTACATATAAATCAACCACAACTCTACATAGAATGTAACTCTATTCAGTGTAAAGTCAAATGCTTTTTTTTTTAAAGAAACTGAATGTTATAATGTATGAATTTCCTTTAATTTTTTCAGCCTCCTTTTAATTAATGTCATTTATCTGAACAATGAGATGGCTTGAAATGGGTGCTTGACTAAATAAACTGATGCATATATAGTAAATACATCAAACCAAGACAAATCGGCAATTGTTTTGCTCTCTATGCTGACCTTTGACCTGAAAACCCCATCATAGAAAAAAAATGTCATTCTGATGTGTTACAGCGGGGTCGTGAAACAGAACAGCACCAACATTAATATTGATAATTAGCGATCTTATCCTCGACACTTTGATGCATATGAGCCGATAACTGGGAAACATAAATAATAGAAGGTTTTGGCAAGATGCGATAAAGGTCATAATTGAAGGGTGATGTAAGAGGACGTATACGTGGAATATACTGGCCTGCACTACGTTTCCAAAGATCCTCGGGAGCAGGTGTGGGTGCACTCAGATTGACCATACGTTCCTGGATATAACCTCTGTAGTAGGTGAGAATGTACTCAAATTGACCATAAAGGAGCCACATTTTTCAATCTGTACCGTACTCTGAGTTCCTGCCACCTGCACAATTGGGTCCGCAATCTAGACACCACGATGTCCTGGCCTGGGCGCATTATTAGGCGTTTTCCCTCTGTAACAAGAACTCATATGGTCTGAAATATTTTTTGAAAATTTAGACACAATATGACCAGATGGTCAAGGATCGCATTTTGATTTTTTTGAACGTCTGCTATCTTTTAATGACGAATCTATCTGTCATGCAGATATGTAAAAATTGAAACGCCCAGCCCGAAGAAACGATCACTGATTTACACGTACGCAGTAATAAGAGTTATCGATCTTTGAACATTAAGTAAGTACTAGTAAACAGATCTGCATGGGGAAAAACCCACCACAGGTTTATCCATATGCGATAAAGCCCTTTATGTTATTAAAATCAATACATAGAATTCAGTACCTCCAGATAAAAAGTGTTGAAAACCTAAGAAGATAGCCTTTGGTTTTTCAAGATCAATTTCTTTGCAGTAACGGAGGTCATGTTGTTCGTGAACATTAAAAAATACTAAGAGTTGTGTATTACGATGCAGTCTTCATAAATCCAAAACATACTGAAATATAGAGAAAAACTGTTTGATCTCTAACGTTATGTTCAAAGTCTGATCACATTATTGGTACACATTTTAGTTATCTCGCAGTAATGTTAATTATATGCATTAGCTTGTTCTTAACTTTGTATGAAAGTTATGTTTTGTTTTGCAGAATCAAAAGTCATTTTTATCAAATAAAAAAATTTATATTTCGGCTTTTGTAAAAAAAAAATTGACAAAAAAAGCAAGTGCACTATTTATATTGCACTTATATAATTATATTTTACGGATATGATATATCCAAGCATTAATGTATCTCATATATAATTAATTTTTTCCCCGAAATATCCGCTAAATATTTCCGACGCGAAAATTACGGGATAATTAAAATAAATGTGTTCATGAAAACGTACCGTGTTCTTGTATGAATATGAGACAAGCCGCAATTTCATTTATAACTAGAACTATTCTTATCTATCTTTTTAATTTTGAAAAGTTTGTAGTATAAAGAAGATAAATTGAAGCTAGCTGAAAGAACATGGCGGCTATAACTAGATGCTAAGACTTTATTTCTGAGCTGTGACAAAATGACTACAATACATGTACATTGATGCATGGATAGATCATATCCGTAAAATTTATCTAATCTATTTTATCCATCATTAAATGTTCTTGAAACTACAGTAACGATTTACTTTAAATAGGACATGATATTATTTGATTAGATATATAAGTAAGTCGTACTAATAACTAGTAAGCAAGATAATATTAACGCGTTCATGTATAACAAAACGGCTACACTTAACAAAGGCTTCCCAATAATAACTCGGGGACAGTAATGTGTTACGTATCAGCGATACCGAATTGACATACAAATGTATTTCAGATTTATTTGTTGGAGTTCACCCTTTCCTCTCATTTTAAACCTGTTATACATATTAACCGTTTCTACTATAAACGGTCCCAGAAAACAAATAATTTTTGTTAGACATTTTACAAACACACCATAAAGCTCCAAAATACATGTATTGAAATTGATAAAATGAATAAACATTTCAATACCATCACAAAGGATGCACAATAACCGTTCTCTTTCCAAAGTTCGATATAATCAAGACAAAGAAACTTTTTTTTTTAAATTTGTATTTTGTTGTTTCGCAAAATTTCATTTATGTAACGTCGGGCACTCAATATTTCTTAGATAACTAACCATGAACAAGGCTTCCTAACCTTATAATAAGATACGGATTCATTGATACCATCAACCAAATAGTTTGAATGATTACATACGTAGAAACTATAAATTGTGTTTGTTGTAAATTTGTTGCGAATACAGTTCTGGTGAAAAGGTCAGTTTTTCGTACAAACACAGTGCACAACATCTGAAACGATATGAAGGATACCAGTGGTTAAAAGCTGGTGACGTGTTAACACGAGACAGGTACGTAAAGAAACATACAAACATTTAAATCGTGTCCACGCCTACCAGTCTTCGTGCGCATAAAAATACCGAAATACAGACAAAATAAACCGTAAGATATACCCACAAGGTTTTGAAACAATTTGAAGGCTGGCTTTCTTAGTTTTTTGTTTCATCAAGAGAATTGTTCACTCATATTGCTACGTTACCAGCTGTAGGAAGTTAGATCTATCTCAGCATTTATGGCCGTACCAGGTTCTTTAACGTGCCAACGCCTGCCGCGACACAGGAACACTGCATGGTTTTAAAGTCTCGTGATTTTCACTTTTCAGTGCCTAGCGTTTGTCAAAGGAGGAATGACTACCTATATTCACGTCTTAAATTTGGCGTGGCCATGGCACGAGCGGAACTCGAACTTTCGACCTCCAGTTGTAAAGCTAAAACTCTACTACTGAGCTATCGCGACTGGTGAAATCTAATTATATCCAAGATGAAGAACACATGCAGAGCCGAATAAGATCCTCTTTCCCCCTTTGAATTATGACAAGTGAAAAAGTGAAATATAATTAAAGATGTTATAAACACTCTCCCAATGTGAGAGTTTTGTCATTAAATGCCCATAAAATCTTGACATTGTGAGGACGGGCTATCAATAGCAGCTGATTTTGTAGTAGAATGATTGATAACCAGGTGTACATGCACCGGGGAATATAAAGTGTGCATGACATTAAACAACCTTCTACGTTATTGCTAGTGTCGTTGCTGTTGGGTGTTAGCAATACTATTGATAGTGTTAGTTTAGGTAGTGCGCATGCTTGAGTTACATAATGCATTCTCGGAATATATCGCGTATAACGGGTATTTTCTGTGGTTGAACTTTTTTTACGATTTGATCCGCAAATAGTAGCTAATGATATTTTGCGTTTCCAATTTCTGCGGTTGCATTATACTTATATGTATCTTTAAGCATGTATATATATTTCAATTGTCATTTTTGCGGATTTTTCCTATCCTCAAAAACTGGACAACAGCAGGAAATACCCGTTATACGGTTGTACCTTATTCTCTTTTTCATTTTATATGTTTTCACATAATCGGTAAAGCTTTTACTTCTAGAATTAACTTGATTAGCAATACAACAGCAGGCTATTTACAGTTCACGTTTGCATGATCTATCTCGACTATAAATAACTTCATATAGAACAGCAGGCTATACAACAATGCATGTTTGTCTAATCGGTATATTTGCATTCTTTCTTTTCCGTGACGTTACGCGGGAAAATTGCTGTTCGCGACAAATCCCGTAAAGTCATGTGAAAAAAACTTTCATAATTTTATGTCCACATGTTAAAAGATAAAAAGACCTCTCCGGTATGTTTATATTTCACATCTGTTTCCAAATTTGAAAAAAAGATACAAAGTTTTGATTTTGCCTACTACCGATTTTACAAAATTGAGTGTGTTTGGGGGCCGCGTGTATGTGTGTTTTTAAAGGCACAGGAACTTTATTTCGTTATGCTGGATTTTTTGAGGTCATCAAACCGTCAAACCGTTATCTTCAATATTCTACCATAGTTATTTCTTGTAGATTTGTTTAAATAAGTGTTGGGAAATGTCATGAAGGTGGTAAAAAATAAGGACATGGTCTTTGTAAAAAAAAAAAATTTAAAAAAAATAAAAAAAGAGAGAAGAAAAACAGGGATCGAGTGCATCCACCACCTCCAGTATTACATGACTAAAACGTACAATCTTCGCAATGGAGAATACTGACACAACTTAAAACTAAATAATATGATGTAAACTACATATCATTGATTTATATTTCATTTAAAAACACTTTCGTTGTATAAAAGCATGTATGCGACGAATTATTTATTTCATTTCAAAACTAAAAACTTTGTATCAATTATATTAACTATCCAGACTCTTTAACTAACCATCATTTTACTTATTGGATATTTATCTATTTATCGATATCGTGTATCGCAATGCAAACTAACCAATAAAATTCCCAAACATTACTTGGAGTAAATAAAGGTCTTAATAATCTTTAAATCTGAATTACTATGATAGAACTTTTTATAACTAATTAAGCATTTCTTATAAACTCTACTTGCACAGTAAATAACTGATGTGGCGTTGGCATTCTAATCCTGCTAAAATATAAACATGTGTAACTTATGTAAAACTTATACGGTATCTCATTTCATATATTTAAGTATGACGGAAAAAGTGTTAAATTTTCCATGTTATCTGAGCGCCTTAACAACTAATAGATAGGAGAGAGTTTGAAAGTTTTATACCGGTCGGATAAGCAAGGCGCCTAACTACTACAGAAAATGTATATGTTTAATTCTAGTGAATAAAAGGGAGTGGGGTGTCTGAATACATTTTTCGAGAATTTATGTAATATATAAAATTTTCTTATGTGATTTAATTTTGAAATATGTACGATCAGTAGAATACAACATTGAAAAAGAAATCATGTCACGTCCGTTGTATATTAATTCTTAAAGGGGGGTGTCTTAAGGAAATTTCTTAAAAAGCTACTAAAATAAATGAATCAGAAAAATAATAATAATAATAAAAAGAAAAAGAAACTAGGACATTAAGAATCATTTTAAAATTTGGGTTTAGTCAGCTGAGCGTAACGCAAATAAGCGACGCGGTTGGGGGCACGTTTTATATATACGTGCGCCGCACTATGATTGTGAAATGCATTTTAATTGAAAATGTTAAACTTGTTTTTATTAATGTACGCTAATGATATGGTTCTGTTTGCTGAGAGTCCTGAGTCCCTACAACGTATGCTCGACACTTTACACGTTTATAACAATGAATGGAAATTAACTTTAAATGTCGATAAAACTAAAATAATGATCTTCAGAAACGGAGATAAAATCACAGGGGCTAAGCCCGTTTTGGGCCCCAACTCTGTGATACCATAAATATAGAAAGGGGTCTAACTCTGACACAGTTAAAAAACTAACCACTCGCTTCAAATGCCTAAAAAAATCGTAAACTAGGTAATCTATGCATAATTTGTCGTTTTCCTTGCATAGATTAATGTTTTAACTACTTGCATGCCAAATTTCAAGTCACTGGTTCTTAAAATAACAAAGATATACGTCATCGTTCTCTCGATTTCACTTGTTTATTTTTTGAAAGTATTATTGATAAACCTATGCAAAAAAATATTAGAGCAAAGAGTTTTTGATTTAGATAAGCAAGAAATGTTTTCTGCAATTAGAAAGTCATCACGATGGGAATACTATCAATATATAGCAGGCAATTTTGGATCACAGTATTATTTATCCAAATCAATGAGTGAAATACATAGATAAAGTATAACTAGATTCAGACTATCCTCTCACAATCTTAATATAGAATCAGGTCGATACAAAAATGAACTTAAGAACAATAGAATATGTACATTGTGTGATTTAAAAGACGTAGAGGATGAGTTTCACTTTATTTTGAAATGTCCAAAATACCAAGAAATACGCAATTTATATATCAAAAAGTATTATTTTAGACGTCCAAGTGTTTTCAAATTAATTCAATTATTAAGTGTACAAAATGTTAAAGAATTGCGAAACTTAGGAACATTTTTATTCCTAGCAGAGAAAATAAAAAAGGATAATTCATAATTGTAATTACACCCCATTTCATTTTCTCATTTAACACAATTTTTTTTCTTCTTCTATTTTTATTTTCATACAACTCTCACGCAAACACCTATATTACAAATATTATCTTTTATACTTATATGTATGTGTATGCTGATCTATAGCTCTGATTATGTGTATGTTGTTCACCTTATATTTCATTATGTATAAAATTGTATATCTGATGTGCCAGATGGCACAAAGAAATAAACTGAACTGAACTGACACCCCGACTTCCACGTTCTATGGACCTACAGATAAATAACAGGTCGCGTGATCCACTATCTACTTTTGCGAGAGAATATGAATTTGCTCATTTTTTTTCTTTCGCCAAACCATTTTCCTTAATAAAATCATTATTAGTATTTGGAAATGTATATCAATTGTGGCATGAATTCCAATCTTCCGCTTGGTGATATGTATTTTGACATTTATTGCTGTGCTTATCATATGTCCACAATTCAAATATAATCAAATGCATTTTAATCATTGATGATATCTTTTTGTTGAAGATATGTTTCTCATCATTATATACCCAAAAGCAATTCAATTACATATTTAGAGACCATTGACGGACAACAGTTACATTTGTACCGATACAGTTGCAATAAATTCTGTATATTTATTTTCTTATTCATTTAATGTATTTAAAGCAATACACGCTGTAACTGACGGCAAATCAAATAAAAAATAAAAGAGCAAATATTTTATCTTTGTGATTTGATATAACTTCATAGAATCAGAGTGAATCTGTTTCAGCAATAAACATGTCAAATCAGCAGAAAATGTCGATTCATGAATCATTCTCATCCTGTCAGTAATTCCTGCCCGTAATCTCCGATGTGCATTGACCTCGGAGGTCACCAGTTCGGCAAAAAGCAAAATAGGGGCACTGAGCACTTGCCAGATTTGTAAACAATTGAACATGCCAATTTATAAGAAAATTCACTATCACGATTTCATTTGAGTGGCACATTTGCGTCTCTATTACCTTCTTACACTTAGAGTACTTTTTGTCCTATAAAATTATGAAATATTTTAAAACAAACGACGTGTAGCTACTCGCGTCAGTTTCCGTCTCTGTATATGACCTCGGCCTCAACAATCTGATTATGTTCGGCATTCATCGTTCAAGATTGTAGCAGCTAGCCTAGGGGCTAGGTATGGTGCCTGATTTGTGCCATTTTACAATTTGTCGTCTTTTCGTTGTAACCGGGTGGAATAATAACAATAACTCCGGTGTTGTGGGTTGCATCTTTATTGTGGCGATGTACCTAAAAATTATTGTTGCATGACCCTGAAATACAATCAAAGTTATGAATACAAGAACAATAACTCTGCATAAGAATTTTACAATCAAGGTCCTTATCAAAATATTAAAAGATAGGTTAAAATACATAGACATTATATATAAATTACAATAATTTCTTGAATCAATAATCTTTCCCTAAGCTTAGCATGAATAAGCTTATCATAGTAAAAAGTTTATGATATACACAAACTGAATAAATTCTAACTAATAGATAATTCATGCTAAACTGCTAAAGTACATGAATTGAACAAAAAGAAAACTGACTATAAATGCTTTAACAATTTGCATGTGTAATACTGAATTTATAGTAAAACTTACAACATTTCTACAATTAACCTTACCTCCCATGAGGTGCAAAGGTCGGTGCAAATATTAAGCAATCCTCCTACTTTATAGTATGTGTTGATGTTCTAAATATAATGAAATAGGTATTTACTGTAGAGTTATAATTTATTGCATGAATGAATATTTACTCTTAAGTATTTGTATTTAGTGTAATACATTCATTCTCTCCTTTAAAAGTTAAACATATTAATTTGAATCTTATTTAATTATATATTAATATGTTCTATATCAATTATTTACAGCATTCGTGCAAACTTGAAAAGATCATTCACTCCTCATATTGTCTATCATTCAAACATTCACTCAGACAAGATAAAGTAGTGAAAATAAAGAAATGGTGCACTCGGCATCCTAAGTTTAATACTAACCTGATCAAATAGAATATATCTCCATCCAGTAAATCAATCAACTAGTAAAGAACAAGCTACTATATGAAACTTTTATCCAAAAACCCTTCTGTGCCACTTAAGCATGAAAACAAGAATACCTGTCCTCAAAAAAAAAATTCCCTCCTAAAAACCATGTGACCAAACTAGAGTGATCTGTAAATAGTAACAATTATCCTAAAGAAAAACCTGTTCTGCATGGTAAGCAGTAAAATTTAATAAGTAATGAAATAACAAGACAAACACAAGTCATAGTTATAATAATGATTTCAATTAGATAAAACTTTATTCTCATATCAAATTTTAAAACAATTAAAAATTGAATTAAAGCAATTTATTTTCAATAAATGAAATCCCTGAAATAAAGTATTAAAACATGTAAAATTTCACTCTATTACAGTTATTTTGAGACGAAAAGTGGCTAATCTTATAATTTAGTCGTCTTTTCATTATTTGGGGACGAAAAGTTCGCCTTGAAATATAACAAAAAGACGATACAGTGTAAAATGGCACAAATCCGTCCCCATACTTAGCACCTCAGCTAGCCGCTATGATCTTGAACGCAGCCCTTGTGTATGCCTTATTGGCGGTATATACGAAACGTTCATTGTAGGTATTCTATCAAACAATTTTCTCTTGTTTTTTTTTGCTGATTTTTTCTTCAGATTTTGGGGATTATATTATTTATATCGATAGGTGCTATTAAGTGCATATTAGATAGTTGAAAAGATACCGTCAGTTAAAGCTTGTATTGCTTTAACATGGTGCTTTCGGTAAGAAAGATCGAGATCAACGTCCAGAAAGTATATATATACATCAAAGAGAAATAACTCTTGCTAGAAAATAGGTATTGAGTTGACGTTAATCTGATAAAAAAATTCAGTTCGTCTTATAAGTACGGAAGCGTATCGTATATAAGAGAATCATGCAATGTGAAGTTCATAAAAAATTCTAGAAAAATATAGGCCCCCCACTTACACGTGGATCGACTTTAATGCAAATATATACGGTGCATTTTTTTTTAATGTTTTTGCCTTTGATGTCTCTACAAACTGTAATGGTAGCCATATCTTCATGAATGCGATGTAGTTCTACACACTGCGTAACATTTTATCTCGTTATGACGACTATTATTTGGTAATAACGACATTTAATTTTTGTTGATCATGCTCCTAATTTGACTTCTCTAGATTTTCGTATACGATACCATTCTAAAGTTGCTAAATCATATAATTTAAATAAATGATTGCGATGAGGTGAATTTATCTAAAATTTAGACAAAATATATACATGTATACAGTAGTAAAAATATAGATGACAATATGGCATGCACTTCCATAATTTACAAGTATGTAAGATTTCATAAATTGCCTGTTGTAGTCCTCTAGAAAATATTTACATTTCCAATGTTTTTTCCCCCTTCAATATCTTTATCAAAGGTGAATATAACAAAGAGTAATCAATCTCATAACTCGTATAAGGAATACAAAATACAGAGTTGGGCAAATACGGACCCCCTGAATATACCAGAGGTGGGAGCATCCCCGTCGTGAGCCCTATATCTTGATCAGGTAAATTGTAATGATAGCTATTTCCTCATCAATGCGATGCAGATGT
Source organism: Ostrea edulis (assembly GCF_947568905.1). NCBI lineage: Eukaryota > Metazoa > Mollusca > Bivalvia > Ostreida > Ostreidae > Ostrea > Ostrea edulis. Next base: position 64,093,373 of record NC_079166.1, on the reverse strand, counting down.
GAACAATTGCGTATGGATTTTGATAAATATAGTACGTCTGTTTTAAAGGCTAGAAATCCTGAGAGAGATGAAAGTAGAGTGCAAATTTCCATTTTGAAAATACATGAGGGTATGAAGTGCTGCACTTTAAGTCAGCATACTTTTCACGAAGTGCTAGTACCATGCAGTATGCTGGATTATAGCGTCGCAAGCTCGCAAGCTCGTGCATTTTGACAACCAACTCGTGCCAATATTCACCAATATAAGTTCAATAACCCTTTAATTATATAGCTAAAATATTTAGTTGTTGAATTATATCCCTTTTCACTCAAAATACTCCAAAATAGACGAGAATTCATCAATATTGGCATCTAAGGTGAAAGTGTGCAATATCAGCACGCATTTCTTAACTGTTCAATATTAATCCTGTCATTGATGCATGAAGCAAACTGATTTTGTGAATGAAGACATCATAATTTATGTACAGTAAAACATTTTGTGTAAGTAAATGAATATGATATCAAATACCGGCTCTGTCCAGAAGACCGTCATCTGCCATTTTAGCTTGTTTACGTCATTTTACGGTAAGGTCAATATTGAACGCTCATACTTGGAATGTTTCGGGCGCACACAATAAATGTTACGTTAGCGTTCAATAAATTCTCAGGATATTGAACACTAACATTCTCTAGATTCTATGGAGATTTTATAATAGACTATTTATTAGCTATATAATAATATACAAATCTTGATTTATATGCAAAAAACCTTGATTTATATTCGAAAATCGTAATGTTTATGTACACATGCTAGACTTATTGAATATAAATATCAAGATCATCGAATATTAATCAAGATTTTCGCACATGAATAACAAAATTATCAAATGAAAGTTAAGATTTTCGCAGATGTGTTGTGAATACAAATCATCCTACGAGGGTGAAAGCCAATGGGAAATGAGATATTGAAACGTTCCTTCAGCCTAAATGTTTGCTTTCCTTGATAAGAATGATTCAATTTGAACATGATGTTACTCATATGTCATACATACGTATGTTGTAAACAAGGCCAAGTTAACGTAATGAATTATCGGTAATTTAGCGAATCTATCCTCTAAGATATGGATGCAACTCTTGCGTAAACACTATTTACCCACTTTGAAATGACCCTTTAAATTGAATGTCAATTTCATGTTCCATAAAAATAGATTTTCTATAAGGCGTGACAGCTGAATTTTACGCTCGTTCGGAAACCTGAGTAATCTTTCGTTCCTGATACTGAATAAATTGATACGAATAATCTATTTAAGATACTTCGGTATGTAATGTAACTCATCCATAACTCTGGAGATAGAAGAAGTCAATACTTGACGTAACAGATATCATGGATTACTTTTATAAAAGTGACTCAATCCCGCCTTCATCAGAATTCTCGTTCTGATTTCCAAGATGAAACGATCACTAGTCCTTACGTTAGTGTTGATTTCTTTCATGCAATCATTTGCTTTTTCCGTTCTCACGGACAACAAAAATAACAATTTAACTCAACTGGATGTAAGTGGACTTGACTCGGAAAATGTGGACGTTTTCCGGCAACTCCTGAACCAAGAAACACTCATCCGAATGGCCCTTGTAAAGAATGTGCACGCCTTGATGAAAGACATGGTCGACCTGAAGCAAACCATGAAAACATTAGAAGCCACACAGCAGAAAACGGATTTAGAAGTGACAAACTTACAACAGGAAGTAGATTCACTGAAGCGTGAAAACCAGAAACTTGACCTTGAAAACAGGAAGTATGAGGACACATTGAACACCGTCAAACAAAACTTTACACAGATCAACGACCATTTTCAGGAGTTTGTATTGCAGTTGGAGGAGAAAAGAGAAACATTTGAGAGAAACACTAGCACGGTACTCAGTGATTTAAAAGTGGAAGTTCGGTATCTCTCAATTACTCTTCTTGACCTGAATAAACACACGTTAGAAGTTGACAGAGGTATTTCTGAGATGATAGAGGAAAAGTATGAAATATTATCGAACGGGCTGAATAATACCCTGGAGAGTCTTAACAACGATTTGACAACAGCTAACAATAAGATATTTGGTTTCGAAAACTTGCAAAAAACTCAAATCACTTCAATATTTGGTAAGTTACAGATTTTGTAGTTATACAAACTAAACTGAGCTGATAGATCAAGTAAGTTTTTCTGATCAAAGTGAGACTGGCGTCCATCACGTGTTTGTCGTCTGCTACTGACGTCCATCTCGTGTCTGTCGTCTGCTACTGACGTCCATCTCGTGTCTGTCGTCTGCTACTGACGTCCATCTCGTGTCTGTCTGAGATAATCTGGACTTCTCCAGAATAAACATTTCAACAAAACTTGTCACATCATTGAGTAAAGGAAAAAAGTTTGTTCAAGTCAAGGTTGGGACTGTTTTCCATTGGAAGATAATTTAGAAGTGGCAACAATAGTGTTGGTTGTTTGAAATATCTTTTCAAGAACCACGAAAAGCCGAAATGTGCTTCAAAACGTATTTTATATACTGAAGATTCACATCTGTTCAATCCGTAACTCCGAGATTTTTGATATGTAATTGTTGTTTAGTGAATATATATGGGAAGTATTTTGAAATCTTCTCGCTAACCAAGTAGGACTTTATTTAGTTCACAATTCGTCAAACTGATATGTAATCAACATCATGAAGTGTAGATTTATAAATGGCAGAAACCAAACCTTTTCACATGTTTTTTTTTATTGTTTCATCACCTATTCTTTATTTCTTCTTTTAAGAAATACCATTTATCAATTTTTAAAAGCTACCGAGTTGATGAAAACTGGTATCTTATTCGCAAATGCTTTGGAACCATATATATATAGTTTCATTGTTTTAGATGAAGTCAATAAGACCATTGTGGACCTGAAGGCGGAAGTTAAGGAATCTCAGTTTGATCAAATGAAGCTCTCCTCTACAGTGTCGGCTCTGGAGGTGTTCCGAATGAATATGACAAACAACAAATGTGGTATGATTCATTTGTTTGTATTTTATTATACAGAGAATATATTCAATATTTCGTTGTTGGATGTAAAGCAATCTACTTAAAATCAGACTTCTTAGATCCGCACCGTATACTCTGCACAGAGTATACGGCGCGGATCTAAGAAGTCTGATTTTAAGTAGATTGGATGTAGAATTTATTTCACGAGTGAGACAAGATTTGTTTGATATTTTTACGGGTGCGAAGTACGAGTGAAAATATAAAAAAAAAATTCCTGTCTTACTCGTGAAATAGATTATATATCTAACAATAGAAAGATTTAATCTTCTGTTTATCACATTTTCTTTGGTTTTTCCTTAAGCACTTTTAGCTGTCCCTGTGTTGACGTTCAAAACAAGATTGCGCAGAAAATACAGTACATTAAGAAATATGCAAAATATATAAAATCGATACATTTGAACAATGAGACAACTATAATTCATTATCATTTTGGGTATTCAGATGGAGAAAAAAAAGTGGGGGGGGGGGGGGGGGGACAAAGACAAAAAAAACAAAACAAAAAAAAACATGAAAAATTAAGCATATATAACATTTAAAAAGTGATCTTATATATCGCGGATGAATATTACGGCACGTAGTCCCGGTTATTCAGTATTTTCACATTATGAAAATAACACTTTTGTTATTCACAGTGTAAAAATAACAACTCTGAAAATATAAATTTATTATTCAATGGATAAATTGCAGTATTTCACTGTTGAAAATGTAATAAATGTATTTTTATCATAGCACGTTGACGTTAAAGTTTTGGTATAGCATTCATAAAATGTTCATTAGACAAAATGACATTCGGTTGTTTTACTGTCCAGCAATTTCACAACGTTATTAGTTGTTTTCAACTTCCAACTTTCACTCACAACCCTGAGTTCAGTTGCTGGACTTCGTGTGGAAATGGGGATGAGTATGGAACTAACTGATTCAATACCCTTATGAATAAAAATACTGACAGTACTGAAAGACGGTGGCGTGGGTTGGATTGGTTGGTTAGATATGGTTTAACGTCCCGCTCGAAAAGTTTTCACTCATATGGAGACGTCACCATTGCCAGTACCCCTTGCTTGTCGTCAAAGGTGACTAAATGGGGCAGTTCTTTGGATGATATCGGAAATACTGAAGAGCCGTGTCACAGCAGGTGTGGCACGATAAAGGTCCCTCCCTGCTTAATGGCCATATAAGCGCCGAGCATAGGCTTATATTTTGCAGCCCTTCACTGACAATGGTGACGTCTCCATATGAGTAAAAAATCTCGAGTGGGACGTTAAACAATATACAACCAACCAATAGAGTATAGGGAGGATGTAAACCTCAAAACGAATAAGCAAAATTAGTTAGAATCATTTCAACTAATTGCAGCAAATTAGTTATAGGATTAACTTTTTCAGCATCTAGAGAATCTCCATTTGGAAACGGGTTGGGATCAGCTTCAAATTGGGCGAAAAACAACATGAATAAAACAATATATAAAGTGGACCAGACTTTGACTCCAAACTATCATAAAGATATATTTCCTGCTAAAATTACAACACAAGAAACACTCTAAATTGCATTTACCTAACTGTAAATCTATAAAAATTCTTGTGTACCAAGACTTCGACACAATTTTATATTAAACAATTATTTATTCCATCGTAACATTATCGATAGTCCTCTATGTACCAATGTAAAAATTGAAACAAACAATTATTGTCAATTGTCATTGCATACTTTTATCTTTTTAATATGTAATAAGAATCGTATGCTAAGATGTGATTAATTAGTGACTTCATAGTAAAACCAAACTACCAGTAAACGATTGATGTACGCATCTACAAAGCCTTTTCATATCATTTATCCTAATCAACAGAATATATTTTCTGTTTTCCAGAAATTCATATTTTTTTATTGAGCAATTTTGAGGTGTTAGACTTTGTGTACAAATAATGGAGAAAATTACTGCGCATAGAAAGTTAGCGGAATTACTATAATTCTATACAGTGAGTGCTACATGTCTAGTTGAATATTAATGAACTAAGTATTATCGAAATCTATTATAAATCGAATTACCTAATGAGGCAGCAAAATCGCCTTTTCCCTTTTTTTTAATGCACGAGATACACATATTTCATCTGACAATCAGCTGACGCTTGGTGCTTGAGAAGTTGGTCGTGGCATTTTGGGAAAAACATGTTTAAAAAACTGAAATTCTATTGCGTGTGATGTGATTTTTCGAACTTCTTTATAACAAATTTTCTCGAATACGCACACACATGCCAGTGGTGTATCTATTGTTGTTATTTGATTCAATTCACAAGTGAAAGTTTGACCCCTCGGGTTAGGAGTACGTCGAGGCCAAAATGGTCATATAGTTTATAATACTTGAATGTTTATAGGGGCATGGACACGATTTATGCTGAGAATTTCAAATTTTATTTTTATGTTTAGAATGTCTAAGTGAGGTATTTCGAATGGTCAGGAAAAAATTGATTGTCAGTTGTCGAGTTACATGGGAGGTACAAAGCCCACAGTGCTTTATGTAAACAAGTCTCGTGCCATGTTTTTGGGTCACCTGAGCCGAAGGCTCAAGTGAGTTTTTCTGATCAAAATTTGTCCGATGTCTGTCGTCGTCGTCGTCGTTATAAACTTCTCACATTTTCATATTCTTCTCCAGAACAATTAAGCCAATTTCAACAAAACTTAACACAAAGCATCCTTGAGTGAGGGGCTTTCAAGTTTGTTCTAATAAAGGGCCATGTCCCCATACAAAGGGGATATAATCACAAAAATCAATATATGCACCCAGGGGTGCATAAGCCGAGTTGCATGGGATACATTGTAAAGTCAGGAATGATGTGGCATATTTATAATTGTAAAGAACTAATTTCAGTTTTAAACTTTTCAAGTTACTGTCCAGAAACCATATTTGTCTGAAGTTTTCAATCTATTTTTGGTCACTGTGACCTTGACCTTTGACCTTTTTTCTCCAAAATCAATAGGGGCCTTGGTTTGCTGGTATTCAACAATATAACCAAGTTTCTTTTAATTCAAATTAAAAATATTCAATTTATTCTCCGGAAACTATTTTTTTTTTTGAATTTTAAATCTATTTTCGGTCACTGTGACCTTCACCTTTGACCCATTTTCTCCAAAATCAATAGGGGTCTTCGTTACCTGGTACATAACAATATCTTTAAGTATCATTTGATTCGGATTTAAACTTTCTGAGTTATCATCCGGAAACCAAATTTTTCTGAAATGTTCATTCTATATTCGGTCACTGTGACCTTCACCTTTGACATTTGTTCTCCAAAATCAATAGGGGTCTTTCTACCTGGTACCCAACAATATATCAAAGTTTTATTTGATTCGGATTTAAACTTTCTGAATTATCATCCAGAAACCAAATTTTTCTGAAATTTTCATTCTATATTCGGTCACTGTGACCTTGACCTTTGACATTTGTTCTCCAAAATCAATAGGGGTCTTCCTTACTTGGTACCCAACAATATATCAAAGTTTCATTTGATTCAGATATAAACTTTTTGAGTTATCATCCGGAAACCAAATTTTTCTGAAATTTTCATTCTATATTCGGTCACTGTGATCTTGACCTTTGACATTTGTTCTCCAAAATCAATAGGGGTCTTCCTTACTTGGTACCCAACAATATATCAAAGTTTCATTTGATTAGATTGTAAAATATTTGAGTTATTATCCGGAAACCAATTGTTGACGCCCGCCCGCCCGCCCGCCCACCCGCATCTGGTACCAAACCAATAGCCGAGTTCAACTTCGTTGCAACTCGGCTAAAAATGCAAAAATAGGGTGAGGTCATTTAAACATCTTTTTCTTAAGAACCGCTGGGCCAGAGGAACTGAAATTTACATGAAAGCTTCTTTACATAGTGTAGATTCAAGTTTCTTCAAATCATGGACCTTGGGGGTAGGTTTGGGCCACAATAGGGGATCACAAGGTTTAGATGGGAATGAATAAGGAAAATCTTTAAAAATCTTCTTCTCAAGAACCAATGGGCCAGAGGAGCTGAGATTTACATGAAAGCTTCCTGACATAATGCAGCTTCAAGTTTGTTCAAATCATGGCCCCGTGGGTAGGTTGGGGCCACAATAGGGGATCAAAGTTTTACATGGGAATAAATACGGAAAATCATTAAGAATCTTCTTCTCAAGAACCACTGAGCCAGGAAAGTACAAATTTACATGAAAGTGTCCTGGCATTGTACAGGATCCCGATTGTTCAAATCATGGCCCTCGGGGGTTGGATGGGGATGAAAGTTTTCCATACAAATGTATATATATAAACTATTTTAAAATGTAACGCCTGAGGATTATAAAATGAAAGCGCTTGCGTTAAATTTTTAACTTTGTGTACTGTTTATTCTATTTCTTTTAATATATATATATATATATATATATATATATATATATATATATATATATATATATATATATATAAAACGATGACGTTTTGTCTATTAACAATAATAACTTTCATTCATATCTCGATTTGATATATCCCTGTGAGCTCGAAATAAAGGACACCACAGAGTCGTCCACTTCTGCTTCATACTTAGATATTCTATTGAAAGTAGACATTAGCGGCAATCTGACAACTCAACTGTATGACAAACGGGATGATTTCAGCTTCTCCATCGTCAACTTTCCATATTTATGTAGCAATATTCCATTATAACCTGCATATGGTATTTATATATCTCAACTGATTCGATATGCAAGAGCTTGTTCTGCGTATAGTCAGTTTTTAAATCGAAGTAACCTACTGACAAACAAGTTGATGGTACAGGGGTTTCAACAGTCTCGATTGAAGTCAGTATTTCGCAAATTCTATATGGTTGTTATATTGATTGATTGATGTTTTCCGCCACACTCAACAATTTTTCAGTTATATGGTGGCGCCCAGTTTTTATTGGTGAAAGAGAGAACCCAGATACAATGTACCTGGGAAAAGACTATCGACTTTCCGAAAGTAAACTGGGAATCTTTCTCACTTACCGACGCGAGCAGGATTCGAACTCGCGCGGACAGAGGTGTATGGTCGTTATAACGATCTGGTTCGTCAATACAACCTATCATTGGGTCAAATGCTGTCTGACGTGTTTTATACCGATTGTTAAGCCGTTCTTGGCACACTGATTTTGACTGCGGATAACTCTGTTTACCTGATCAGGATATAGGGCTCACGGCGGGTGTGACGGGTCGACAGGGGATGCTTACTCCTCCTAGGCACCTGACCCCACCTCTGGTGTGTCCAGGGGTCCGTGTTTGCCCAGCTATCTATTTTGTATTGCTGGTAGGAGTTATGAGATTGGTCACTGTTTGTTATCTTCGCCTTTCATAGGGAGAAAATCTTTAAAGATCTTCTTCTCAAGAACAGCTAGACTAGGAAAGTACAAATTTACATAAAAGCTTCCGGACATAGTGCAGATTCAAGTTTGTTCAAATCATGGTCCCAAGAGTAGGATGGGGCCACAATAGGGGATCAAAACTTTACATACTGATATATAGAGAACATCTTTAAAAATCTTCTTCTCAAGAACCATTGGGCCAAAGAAGTTTACATTTATATGAAAGCTTCCTGACAAAGTGCAAATTGAAGTTTGTAAAAATCATGGTCCTTGAGGGTAGAATAGAACCAGAATAGGAACATGCAAATATATATGCATCTTCGCTAACCAAGGGTTTACGATCCGCTCCGCTTTTCTACAAACCCTTGGCAGATTTAGTGCGATTTTCGTAGCTTTGAGTGGCGCCCTCTAGCGGATGTAGAACTCAACCCTGTTTGGATTACATCATGCTTATCCAATGAAAATGTGTGTTTCAGCTACTGTTAAAAAGTTGTGTAGAAATGGCTGCGCTCAGAGAGTAAAGCAATGTGGTATGCAAATCATTCAAAATATTGATAATGAATTTAGCTATCTCTTAATTACATACTTAAAAAAGAAATCAGTGAGAATATTATTTAGAAAATAAAGATTTGGTGAACCCATGAAATATATGTAGTCGTTGAGTCTACGTCTAAGAATAACCCCACGCGTGCAAGGTGACTTCCAAATGAAGGAAAATACATGTAGCTCTGATGCAACTGTTTAAATCCGGGATAAATGGAACATAAAACAACGAATTACAAGATATGTTTGATATTAAACTGATGGTACGGTACTGTAGTAAAAATGCACTTTTTTACTCGGATACGAGTCTGAACTGCGCACGTGACATCATTAATTTGAATATGTATTTGACACACGGTCGAGTCTGCGAGTGACAGTTGTAGGTATTTAAACATCCCTTTGTTTTACACGTGATCTAACGTAACACGTTCCCTGATTGAGCAGTGGACTTTCCCTGTGTCCAATCATATGCTGAAAGTTGAGGCAACGAAAGTCGCACTAAATCTGCCAAGGATTTGTAGAGAAGCGGATCGGATCGTAAACCCTTGGGTAGCAAAGATAATATATACTGAAAATCTTTAACTATGGACTAAGGTGACTCAGGTGAGCAATGAGGCCCGTGGGCCTCTTGTTGTCACATACTAGGTTAAATATCCCAGTAGAAGTTTTGTTGAAAGCAAAATTTTCAATTTAGAAGGTAATTCTGAACAAACAGTTTTAAGTGTTTGTCACATCTCAGTTTCTGTTAAAGGGAAAGGCAACCCTAACCACATTGTTGCTTTTATGAATAAAGTGTCACTTACTAATATCGTAAATGACAGTCTTTATTTATGTTTAATTTAATTTATGACGTCAAACCGTCTGTTCCGGGTGTATTTCATCAGTAGCATTGTAAACATGACAAGTCACGAACAGTTAAGTTTTGAGCCGTTCTTTTGCAAGAAATTAAGAAAAGAAGACGTTCAGTCGAGTTGCAGACCAGGCAGACGGTAAACGTTTCTTCCTACAAATATCTCGAATTTCAACTTGTCATTACGTAAATGATGGGCCCACAGTTTACGTAGTATTTTCTTTTCAAATGACTTGGTTGGGTCGGGAATTTTGAGAAAAAAACCACAATTTTTTTTCACATATCCCCTTCGCATTAGTGTAATTAACTGCATGACAGGAAGGTATCAACCTATTCATTCGTAAAATCTACGACATGTACATCTTTGATGATCTTAGAATCTCGTCAAAACCGGAACAGACGGTGTGATGTCAAAATTATTGATTTTTGTGATCTTGAATACAAAAGAGTTACACATCATGGTAGCCTCTATAGATCGCGGGAATTTCAATTTTTAACGTTTTCAAATTATTACTGAAGCTTATCTAGGCCGTATATCAACAGAAGAATATGACAAATCTTTATCATATAATTAATGCTACCACTTATCATGTAAAAATCTTTTGGGTTGCCTTTCCCTTTAAACATTATATTTTCTATTAAGCAGTCTAAACAAAATCATGCCACGAGCGTTGTTTACGTAACAAAAAATTGTGAGTGCTGTGTCTCACTTATAACTCAACAACTGACGGCTGACGGCCAGAAATGCTATAGTTAAGCATTGTAAACAATAAAAATGGAAAAATGTTCAGCTCAAATCGTGGCCATGTCCCTTGAAGGAGGTATGCTATACCAGAGAAATTTGATATGGATGAAAAGTATAGGATATGTACAACAATATTTTGAAATTGAAAACTTTCAAATTTACTTTATTTAGTCACAAAATGCAGTTTTTGTTGAAAGCAATCTGAGAAAAATTTAAAACCCCTTCTGGACTCGAACACGCGATCTACAGTTCAGCAGTCGACGTGATAATCTACTGAGCTATTCAGCTAGGCGAATACTCTTTTCAATGAATAGACAAATATTGCTGATATTCATATTTTCATCCATGTTTTAAAAGGAAGTCAGCCATTATGACGATGTAGAGTACCTCTTTAAGAAATCTTCCTTTGTTCTTCCGCCGTAAAATGACTGAAATATTGCCAAAACGGCGTAAAACCCCAATCAATCAATCAATCCTTTGTTCTTCTGATGTTCAATTAAACAATAAAATGTTTTCTTTGTTGTTTCATCGGGTGATGAAGCTAGCTAGCATTACAGGGGAAAAAATCATAACCCGCGTAAGCAGGTTATGTAATTTTTGTCTGCAATGATTGCTACAATGTACCTTCATCACCCGATGAAACAACAAAGAAAAACATTTTATTATTTATATTTTTATATATTGTTTTAAAATATAAACTAGATTAAAGTACTAAAATATCAAATGGTTGAACCATTTGTTACGTTAAACGGAACAGCCAAAGCACCCTTTGACCTTGATGACGCTCCGTATTTGGTAATGATTACATAAACAGGTGGTACTATCAAAACCGGATCGAACTAGTTTGCAATAAACATGCATTCATTATCTTATTTGAAAGCAATGTCAATTTCAAAAGAAATATAAGAGAAAAGATTCAGTGAATGTAAATATTGAAAGATAAATACACATTTAGAATGAATAAGGGCTGATTTAAATGTTTCACGTATATGATTTTTAAAAATCTTTACATCTGCTGAAACTGAATAGAAACTGACTACAAATTTAAAAAGATGATATTTTAAAGCTGTCTACTTAACTTGGAAATTTCATAACCCCAGAGACAAAGGTTCTGATTCCAGAAGTAGAGGGGAGCCAAAATGGTCATAGAGTATATAATGCTTTAATGGTTAAGAAATTTTTTGTTTTGATTTTCAATGAAAGATGAATATATATTTAGAATGAATATGGTCTCATTTGAATGCTTCAAACCACATCTTTCCTTCTATTGTAATTGAATGCATATTTAGAAAGATCATAAAGCTGTGCACAGAAGACTCCAGAATGAGGCTTAAATGCAAATGTGAGACTCCCTGACAGGTCTATATATGGACTATTGTATTCAGGTGACTGTTAAGGCCTGTGGGCCTCTTGTTTGGTTGGCCGGGTTGCAAAACGTGCATCCGGCTTATAGTATGGTGAATGGCAGGCGGGGGTAGGGTAGTGGGCTGACGGGCGGGAGTCTCTGTAAAAGGGTACCTACTTTGTGTTATCAACTCCTCTCACACCTCTAACTTGACATTCCTCAAAATTTGTACCGTTGAAACATTGAAGATGTGCATGTGTGTTTTTGAAATTGATGATACCTTTTTTTTTTTAAAAAACATACGTGTAGTTGAACTTTGTCATTTTTTTAAGCATGTCTTGAATAGATGGTACTTGTTTTTGTAATTATCTACTCTTCCAGCATTTATCTGACATCCTTCACACCTTGTACAACTGTTATGAAAGCATTGGCAATGTACATGCGTCTTTTTGGAAGTTATCGGACATTCTTCGAAATATTTACATGTAGTTGAACTTTGTCACTTTTTAAACATGATACCTACTTTGTGTAACCAACTCCTCTCACAGCTTTTACTTGACATTTTTCAGACCTTGTACATTATAGTTGTTATAAAAACATGGAAGATACATGTATACATGTGACAATTCAAAAGTGCTTCTATTTTGTTTTATTTGTTGAAAAATTCTACATCTAATATGTAATTTTCCCGGCCATTTATGTTCTTTAATCCATTTGTTTATACAATATAAATACAAAATGTTTGTGGACAGTGGCGTTTTTGTCATTACGAATGGGTGTAGATTTACATATTATACAACAAAATGTTTGTGGTGAAATTCCAAATCAAAATAAGTTGTGTTTGAAAGTTTTCACTTATATTTAAATCAAATTATCGCGATCTTTAAAGGTCTGTCTGATTGTGGATCAGACCATTGGACAAATAGGACGTGTCAAAATTCGCTCCTTAAAAAAACCCCACTGATTAGCATAGAAATAAACAAATAATAAATGAATATATATATACTAGCGGAAAAAAGAAACTGTGCATTATTTAGTATATGAAAAAATAATAATAAATAACAATGAACAAATTTTATTTTTTGTAATACTGTTAAAAATGTATTCGTTACAACATTTATTAATCCATTAATGTTAACGTCGAATAACGTCAATTTCAGCACACTCGAAAGACACTGGTATTCGAACTTGAATTAACAAAGTTAATAACGCATGTGACCACCATTTTGCATTCACGCATGCTTGACAACGGCGCCTCATTGATGCCACTAAAGTGTTCAGAAATGCTTGAGGGATGTTGTTCCAGATGTTGGTTAAAGCCTGGCCTAAATCAGCCAATGTCACTGGCTGATTTGGTAAACGGCGTAGACGTCATTCCATTTCATCCCAGACGTGCTCGATCGGCGATAAATCGGGGAAAACAGCTGGCCAAGGCAAGACATCGACATTCTGTTGAACAGAAACGTCCCTGACTACACGTGCAACATGTGGCCTTGCGTTGTCTTGCTGCAGAGTGATGTGATTTTGTTGTTTCTGTATGAAGGGTATCACATGGCGCAGAATAATTTCGTCTCGATAGCGTACGCCGGTGAGATTTCCATTGACAATTTGTAGAGGAGTCCTTCCACGTGCTGTTATTCCACCCCACACCATAACGCGACCTCCACCGAATTGTTGACGTCGCACAAAACAATCGTCCTGGTAGCGCTCCCCAACGCCACGATACACTCTACAACGGCCGTCACTGCTATCCAAATGAAATCTGGATTCATCAGTGAACAGAATATTGTCCCAGTCCTGTATTCTGAATCACAGATGTCGTCTGCACCTCGCTAGTCTAGCGATACGATGACGTTGAAGCAGTATTGGGCGCACCGCTGGACGTCTTGGTCTGATGTTGTGCTCGCGCAGACGATTACGCACAGTTCTTGGACTGATTGGTCGAAGTCCAGGAATGCTACAAGCAGTCAAACTTGCTGTCTGGAAACGATTCTCAGGTGCACAAGTCTAATGTGGTTGTGCTGTCGACACGACGTCACACGAGGACGCCCAGAACGTGGTCGATCCCGAGTGTTACCAGATTGTTGGAAACGTCTCCATAATGAGTGGATGGTGTTCCGATGAACTCCAAAGTGTCTTGCTACGATATTTGTGCCATTCCAGCTTGAAGCATCCCAATAGCACGATTACGTTGGTTTTCGCTGAGTCGTGGCATGACAGAAGGGTACATTTTGTCAAAACTAAAGTCCTTTCCTTAACGAATAGTGTCCAAACAAACCTTTTACACTTCTTACTCCAAACAGTATTGGCCAGTAAAACTCGTGCGTACGAACACTTCAATAAACAACATGTGTTCACTAACCATGAAAAAGTCCGTGCATCTGAGTCGAGTACTATTCGATATTGTTCAAAAACATCACCTTTATCGATTGTTTAGATTTTATAAATATAGACAATAAATACAGAAAAATTATACTAAATTTTATAATGCACAGTTTCTTTTTTCCGCTAGTATATATAATAAATTCTATTTTCTTGGTATCGGGGTAAAATAAAGTCAAAAATTAAAATCCAACACTCAAACTTTTATCTATAGCGCTTTCGCCCTGCGGACTCGTGAGTACCGTAAATCTACTGACGAGCCCGCATGGCGAAAGCGCTATAGATAAAAGTTTGAGAATTGCATTTTATTTTTTGACTTTATATATATATATATATATATATATATATATATATATATATAGCTAATATCAGTAAGATAAGCGATTTGATTATTAATTTAGAGAACATCTTTATTTGTAGACGTGCTTAAAAGGGTAGCATTTAGTGCCACGGTTTCATCAGCTGACAGTTCCTGGAGCAGCAGCACCTTGGTGTTTCCCGTGGTCATCACTAATACGGGAAACGGATACAACCCCAGCAACGGAATATTTACCGCTCCTACCAACGGGAACTACGTGTTTTTCGTGAATGTACAGAGTTACAATAAACAAACCATTTATGTAGACATTGTGTTAAGTGGATCAACAAAGGTCAGAACTATGGCCTATCAGAGTGGTGGAAATGATTCTTACGAATCAGGACCCAATTTGGTGGTGCTAACTCTTCAGAAGGGACAAACAGTGTGGGTTAAAAGATACTCTGGATCAGGTTATTACACCGATGGTCCTATTACCACATTTTCTGGTTTCCTTATTTGACTGAATTGTTAAAACAAATTTCAAAGAGTAGTATACATTGTAATCAATAAGCATTGGTTTTGACATTGCTTGTACAATACATAGAATTGGTTAAACTACAAGTGTGATAAACTAGCAAACATCGTGAATTAATCCTTTTTATCATACCTCTGTATATAGTATCTTTTATATAGAGGAATTTGAATAAATCAAGCTTTCAGAATTTTGGTATGCCTTTGAATTATTAAGCAGGGTGCATAACAACGAGTATTTAGTCTTTTTCTTCAAGTGGTAACGAATATTTTCGTGAACACTCTGACATTATCTATGGGTGATTTGCTATTGACGTAGACCCACATGAAACTTAAAATCTGCATGAAAATATAAGATAAATTAATAATTGCAAGGAAATTGTATAGTGTCTAGAAGATGTGTGGTCACTTTTAAAGTCATTATGATTCTTCACAAATGCATGTACAAATCACATGACCTGATCTTGTTCTATCTACATTGTTCAATTCAATAACTGCAAATAATGCCATCCCTAGCAGGATTTCTCTCAGAGTCTTAGGAATTATCCGCTGTATCATAGATCGTCAAAACTACGTTTACAACTGGCTCCAAATGATCTACAAAGACATACATTATTTCCGGTTACATTTCGCTATTGTATTCGCCTTGTTTACTCGTAGGTTTCTAAAATACATGTAGTTGGGTATCGCATTCCTTGGCATGCTTAATGTCTGATTATTATTCTTTAAGATGAAAAAGGAAAATATAACTTACAGTGATCACTCTCAAAAATGTTTACTTTAAACAAGACTGTTGAAATCCCTGTAACATGATTTTTTGTCAGTAGTATGCCTCTGTTTAAAAATAGATCATGTGCATTTCGCAAATCATTAGGTAAAATGCTGTCTGACATGTTTCATTCCAATTGTTTTTGCATAAAATGATTTTGACAACGGGTTGCTCCGTTTACTTGATCAAGATGGATAACTCAGGGTGGGTTTGACCTGTCAACAGGGAATACTTACTCCTCCTTGGTACCTGAACCCACCTCTGCTGTGTTCAGGGGCTGTGTTTATAGGATTTACGAGAGTTGTCACTATTCGTTTTATTCACCTCTTTAAAATCCAAATTATGTGACATAGCCACACTTTCGCTCTAGTTTGTTGTTTTGAAAAAAAAACCCATTTAGATATATGAATCCATCTTGAGAGATGTTCGGTTAAGTGCAGTTCGTTCTGTTATGCGTGATATAATTTGCCTTATTCTCATAATTATATAAGTATAACATTTACATTCTTTAATGTTCATTATTATGTCTATTTAATTTAATTTAGCTAATTTGTGAAGGGAAGTAATAATTACACAAAGTTGGCAAATGATATTTTTCAAAATGTCATTTTTAATTACCATCTACGACGTTGTTGGAAAACGCTCTATAATACATTCATGACTCTGGGGGAAAAACCAATTTGGAGATTTTACGTCATGACACTTTCATAAAGCTGACTTAAATCCTTAAACATGAATATTCTCGTTCTGATTTCCAAAATGAAACGATTCACTAGTCCTTACGCTAGTGTTGATTTCTTTCATGCAATCATTTGCTTTTTCCGTTCTCACGGACAACAAAAAATAACAATTTAACTGAACTGGACGTAAGTGGACTTGACTCGGAAAATTTGGACGTTTTCCGGCAACTCCTGAACCAAGAAACACTCATCCGAATGGCCCTTGTAAAGAATGTGCACGCCTTGATGAAAGACATGGTCGATCTGAAGCAAACCATGAAAACGTTAGAAGACACACAACAGAAAACGGATTTAGAAGTGACAAACTTACAACAGGAAGTAGATTTACTGAAGCGTGAAAACCAGAAACTTGACCTTGAAAACAGGAAGTATGAGAACACATTTGACATCGTCAAACAAAACTTTACACAGATGAAGGGACTATTTCAGGATTTTGTATTGCAGTTGGAGGAGAAAAGAGAAACATTTGAGAGAAACACTAGCACGGTACTCGGTGATTTAAAAGTGGAAGTTCGGTATCTCTCAATTACTCTTCTTGACCTGAATAAACATACGTTAGAAGTTGACAAGGGTATTCCTGAAATGATAGAGGAAAAGTATGAAATGTTATCATCAAGACTGAATAATATTATGGCGAGATTGAGTAGTGATTTAGTAATAGCGGGCAGCAAGGTTTCCAAATCGGTATCTGACCTCAAACATTCGCAAAACAGCATCATAACTTCAAGTTTTGGTAAGTTGAAAAAGAATTGTTTTAATATGTTTTAAAACATAAGATGAATTATGAATATATGTTAAATCTTATCGGTCAAACAGTTTCCAGGATCCAGAAACTTAAATATCCGTGAAAGGTACTTGAATTTTCATACATTTAAATAATTTATTAGAATAAATAAATTCATCAATGTCTGGATCTTTTGATGTATCGTAAGTACGTTTGATGTAAACGAAAAATAGTAAATACAAAGAGCACATAAAGTTTCAAAATACATGTATGTCAGTGGCGTAGCTATACAGTAGCACTGTATGCACGTGCTTACAAATATTTTCGTTACATTTTTATTACATATTACGACAAATGCCCCCGGCTTACACATATTTCAAACCTAGCTACGCCACTGTATGTATATTCAAATAATTTGATCATTTTAGATGAAGTCAATAAGACGATTGTTGACCTGAAAGCGGAGCTAAGACGATCTCAGTATGACCAACTTAAGCTGTCCTCTACAGTGTCGGCTCTGGAGGTGTTCCGAATGAATATGACAAGCAACAAATGCGGTAAAGTTGAACGAATATCAGAACAAGTAGACGAACATTTCATCATTTTATGGTGTATCTCTGTATTGTTGTTGCGGATGTTTCATTGATTTGTCATGCCAATCACAGTTGCATTATTACACCACGTGACAAAGAATGACCCGGATTCTGTAGCACAAAGGGTGGTAAAGTTTAAGTGACTTCTTGATAACACTATATAGGAGTTATGAGATTGATCACTGTTTGTTATCTTCACCTTTCATATATATATATATATATATATATATATATATATGTTGTGTGTGTGTGTGTGTGTGTGTGTGTGTGTGTGTGTGTGTGTGTGTGTGTGAGAGAGAGAGAGAGAGAGAGAGAGAGAGAGAGAGAGAGAGAGAGAGTCAAGAGTCATTCAAAATTATTTAATCTTTGTGCAACTGTTTTAGAAGTTCTAGGTTAGCTATAGATTAATCATGGTCGGTTACCTACGGGTGCTTTTAATCGATTCACTTCATCATCATTTGAGGGAGCGTGTGTGGACTCAAGGACCATTTATGTAACAACGTAGTCAAATATTCAATAGATTAATTTTTCAGCAAGATAATGCGTACGCACATTCAGCAATATTGACTCAAAATTTCCTTTAAACGAACGATATCAATGTTCTTCACTGGTCCGCTATGTCACAGTACATAAACAGTTGTGGGGCGAGCTAGGTAGCTGCCAGCTTCAGAATCCACAAGAACTTAGAACTAGGACATTGTTGGAAGAGTGGTAGAACATTCCCCAAAGGACCATTCTTTTGTTAGTCACTGACACGTCACATACGTGCCGTCATCAACGCTAAAGGTGGGCATACCCGGTATTCGTAACCAAAGCTACATTTTTTACGGACCTCTCTAGACGTCCATTTCACAATCACCCTTTGTACTTTTGTCATAAAAGATTATATACCATAAGATAATTGTTTAATGAATTAATAAGTAACACAGAAAATTGTCCATTATTGCGTATGAAAATCCGCCAGTAGATAGAGTTTGTGATTTGCCTGTAATGTTTCCGATAAATCTGAAATGTTGAAAGGAGAGAAACATTCTTGAAAAATTCAATTGATTTATTTTATTTGTAGACTTGTCTAGAAAGGTGGCCTTTACTGCCTCCGTGTCATCATCAAGTACCTCCTGGAACAGCGGCACCTTGGTGTTTCCCGTGGTCATCACTAATGTGGGAAACGGATACAACCCCAGCAACGGAATATTTACCGCTCCTACCAACGGGAACTACGTGTTTTTCGTGAATGTACAGAGTTATGATAAAAAAAAAACCATTCATGTAGATATTGTGTTAAATGGATCAACAAAGGTCAGAACTATGGGGTATAACGGAAGTTACGCCGCTGGGCTAAATCTGGTGGTGCTAGGTCTTCAGAAGGGAGACACGGTGTGGGTCAAACATTATTGTGGACAAGGTTACTACACCGACGGTTCTATAACCACATTCTCAGGGTTTCTGATTTGACATGATGCCTAAAACATTACACTTGACGGGATTTTTAACCACAATTTTCCTGTCACGCTTTGTTCTTGCAGTATAAATCTTTACCTTTAAATGATTTTGAATCGTCTTCACCGATATAAAAAAATATCGGCATAATGTATCGAGACTTTTAACTTCCAGTAGTTTAAATTGCAAAAAAAAATCAATGTTTTCCATTGCTAGGAGAAGGAGTGTCCGCCTCACGACACTCGGCCTGTACTAACAGAACACAACAAGCAGGGGACTATTCAATATAGTGAGTATATACCTCAACATTCGGAATTGGATGTTGTATCAACTGGAGATACATCAAATTTTGATGGTCATATCTTATAAGATATGAGCAATAATTAGGACTCTATAACATGTAACCAAGACGCGGAGAGCAGTCAAAATTATGTACAGGAATTCAGGATAAGATTCTTACCAACAGATATACATGAACAAATATTAATCCAGTTAGCAAAAAACGAGGCATAGAAACACTATAGTCATAGATCCGGAATCGGTGTTAAATGCATTGGTATCGTAATATTCTGAAATCTATATCAAATCTTAGAACTGCGAATGTGATGAGTGTCAAAAGAAACTGCATAGTTTACACCACTCTGTGAAAAACTTAATAAATTAATCATAAATGACTCCTTTCCTTTTTTATTGGTTTTTGTACACATAATAAAGTACATGAATACAACAAGTAGTATATAATTATCATTATGTGCATGGAGAGAGATAGTGAGAAAAAGAGAAAAAGAGAGAGGTATGTTTTAAGTAAATATGAAGTTCCATCTGTTCCATTGAGTATCAAAATTTTTCTTTTCACCATTCTTATATGCTATATATTTGTGTTTCATAAAATAATTTCATTTGTGATATTGCAGCGGGCAAGTTTAAAGGTTTCTTAGTGGATCTTGCAGTATAGACATAATACTTCAGAAATAAAATGATAATGTTTTGTATATCACTATTTTTTTCAATACAAGCTAAAATAAAGGATTTCTTTGTAATTGTAATCTGTCGCTCAGTCTTGTCTTCTAAAAATTGTTTGAATTTTACAAGAAATAATTGTAAACAATTACATTCCCATAAAATATGTTCTATTGCTTCCTCGTCAGAGTGACAAAAGTTGCAATATTTAGAATCTATTCTTTTTATTTTGAACAATAATGAAATTGTTGCTAAAATTTTGTTTATAATTCTGTACTGAGACCAGTGTGGCTTACAGTCTTTTGTCACTCTGAAGGGTATTTTGTGGATTATTTTCCATTCCCTGGCGTCTACATCTAAAAGTTCACTCCATTTCTTTTTGCCAGCTGAGACCGAGTTATTTTTATTAAGAATTTCATAGAAAATTTTTGATTTGTAACATTTCAAAATTGTGTAAGTATTTGGACTTGTAAAGCTTCATGATGTTTTTTCCAGGGTCTGAGTTTTTTATCCATGCTCTTACTGCATGGATAATGCTGTTGTATTCTAAAAAAAATTATCCTAATGTTTGTATAAATATCACAAAAATGTTTAAAACTAAAAAGTGAACCATCTTCATTAATAATATCATTAATCAGTCTGATGTTGCTGTCAAACATTTGTTTATTAAATCAAAGGCCTGAAGGGCCTGAGAGTCGACTCGCACTTCATTGTCAACAGGATTAGGTAATCTTGAAGGAGCAAGATAGTAGTAATCAAGGATCACAAACATCGTGTGTGTGAGTTTGCATATGCACGCTTCTTTTAGCAGGATTTATACTTCAATGCATTATGCCTGTGTAAAGTGACTAAATTTGACTAATTCATGATCACTGCCATTTAAATCACGTGTACATATCCAACATGGATATAAAGAGTCATTGCTAACTGATGATTGTGCTAAACAATTCATGATGTACAAATGTTAAGAATTGAAAGAAAATCATTATGTGGTCATATAGTACTTTATATCAAACACAAAACCCTCAAATAAGCACCACAGTGGTTGTAAGAAGATACCATACAACAAAAAAGTTTAGGAAATCAATTCCTTCAGCTTAAACTTTAGTCAATGTTACAATGACTATGCAGTTGTTTTTACTGTACTAACTCTCCGTGCATATTTTGAGAGTTTATTCAGTAACTTGTCGTAAAATGCTAACATCAAAACAATAAAGAAAACAAAAAATGTTTGTCAAACAATACAAACATACAACAATACCCCCCTCCCCCCCCACCGTGGTGCAGAATTGAAAAGGGCTATACACATGCATCATTTAATTGATGATAGTACCAAACCAATTCAAGTCAAGATGTTGAGTGGACAATATATTCCTATGTCCAGAATGGACTGACCCTTGGCCTCTGACCATGCGACCTCAAATAAATAGGAGTCATCTACTCCATAGGATGTACCAGTGTACCAAATTAGGTGTTAATCAAGCTACAGATTCTTGAAATATAGGAGACAATATATTACGTTGTCCAGTTTGACCCTTGGCCCTTAACCATGTGACCTCAAAATCAATAGGGGTCATCTACTTCTTAAGATGTACCAGTGTTCCAAGTTTGATGTCCGTCAAGCAAAGGGTTCTCGAGATATTGAGTGGATAGTATATTTTTATGTCCATTTTGACCCTTGACCTTTAACCATGTGACCTTAGAATCATTAGGGGTCATCTACTCCTTAGGATGTACCAGTGTACCAAATTTGATGTCTGTCAAGCAAAGGGTCCTCAATGTATTGAACGGACAGTATATTCCTATGTCCAGAGTGGACTGACTCTTCACCTTTTGACCTAAAAATCAATAGGGGTCCTCTTTTACTCATAACCAACCTACTTTTGAAATAACATAACGATCAAGTGAATGGTTCCCAAGATATTGAGCGAACATGTAGTCTGCCGACCGACAAGTGCAAAGCAACCCTCCCCCTTTCTTCTTTGAAAGGGGGCATTGTTGATTGTTTACAGAATCTCATATACAGTCACATGAATTTGAAAATATGGCTGAAATGGGTTTTCGTACTTCGGAAAAACGTAAATACTGACTATCACAATAACATTAATGGACTTCCACAATTCTAGAAAAAATGCATTATGCTTATTAATTTACACTCGTATTTAACCAAATATAATACACACTTTTTATTTTTTTTTTATGAGAAGGGACACATACTACATGCCACTAAAGGTTTTTGACTCATCTTGTTTTAGTCAATGCAATGTGTACTTAATTTTTCGCCGCGTTGATTACCTATCTTAAAGCGTGAAATTGTTTTTAAAAAATATCTTACACCCTGTAACTAATTTTTAGGAAACAGCCAATTAAAATTTATCATCGTGCAATTTTTAAAACTGCCATGATATTATGATACCGTGACTAGCACATGTTTTGTCACTTGATTTTGTCAGATTTCTGCATGACTTTGTGCACATTTTTCATGGGTCTTGGAATATGCGATTACTTTTGAGTTTTAACTTTCCTTTTGCAGTAAACGACTGATGTACTTACCCATCTAAATGCGGCGAAATTTTAGAGGGTGATGTTTGAATTCTTCATTCAGTACCAATTAAATTACTGGCTTTGATTATGGATATGTTTATAATTGCCGAGGGGGTCGTTATATCACACCTTGGAACATCAATTTTCGAAGCTTGGGTGATGTTTTGATTACAAAACATTGACCGCTCGGATCGGCTATTTAATTGATATGAACTTTAAACAAAGAAAATATCGAGTCTGTTAAAACTTTATGGCTACAAACTCTCGTACATTGCTGAAATCAACATTATTTCCCCGAAAATACTGCTATGTAGTGTGTATAAGGACAAGATTGCGTTTTCTTAAAAAACAAATTTGCTGCACTGTATACAAATTTCTAGTGCATGCTTTTTTTGAGAACCTGCATTATTTCCACAAAGATTTCTCGTGAAGTTAAATGCGATTGTAAAATACGAACAATGGTATTTCGTCAATTTACAGGCCCCAAAAGGGGATGCGTATTAAATATATTCGGCAAAATACGGTAAATGTGATTATCTATATCTGACTGTAGAATAGTCTGAAAGCGAAAGCATAACAAACTGAACGTGCGTTCCTCGTCTCACCCCGGTATATTCCCGCAGATATAGCCACATGGTTTAGGCTTTGACACATTTTCGAAGAGGCCTCGACGGGGAGTATGATCGATTGTAATAGACCAATACCATTTTCAAATATTTACTATGCTTTTCCAACCTAAGAATGCGAGATATTACTTTCTTTGCTATAAAATATTTACTTACAAGTTATTTGTTTCATGTTTACGAATCTATTTCTGTAGCTGATATATTTATACACACGTACGTCGCATGTTTAATGTACAATCGTTTGTGACTCTTATTGACTTAATTTGCTTACAACATGTATTCATGCGCACTATGTTTAGTTTCTTTAAACGCATTCAGGGGACTCATTTAAATTACATTGTTATAAGAATGTCAACATACATGTTGTATAATATGTCTTCAAAACCTAATGAAGCTGTTCAAAAAAGCAAATGAAATTTTTCTGAAGATCTTTGTGCGCGGGATTTATTTGCTGTCCGTGTAAGAATAAACAGAAAGTTTGTGAGCCGCGATAAATCCGCACTCCGTTGACAGCAAGGAGCATCTCGCTTCGCGAGCCGACTCAAAAATGGTTTTCCACCAATATGAATCTGTGGGTTATAAAATAGAGGTGAATCAGCAGCAACAGTGGACTCATCAATAATACTATGTAATGTAATGTAGGACTTGAATACATCAATCCAAAATTTATTTTTCAGTGTTTTTAAAAAAAAGTGGTGACGTATTCAACCCCACAGTTAATGAATTTCTTCAACTCAAAATTGGGAATAAACAGTCCCATACCTCTGCTGGAAAAAATGAGATGTCTTACCCAAAATAATTTCATAGAAGCTATAAAAGACATTAGATTTACCATTTTCAATCCTCCATCTTCATATTTTTTAACTATTACTTCTTTTTTTACTCTGTGAGTTGAATTATTCCATATGAAAGAAAAAATATTTTTTCTAAATTTTTACAATATAACTCAGAGGGATTTCGGATTGACATCAAGATATGGTTTTATAAGGGCAAAGCCAATGTCTTAATAACTGTCATTTTTCCAATGGTGGTCTTTGAAGTTGCTCAATCCATCTGTTCTCTAAAAATTTGTAAACGACCTGGCTTAGATAAACTTCAAGCTGAAAGTGTGAAACACGGGAGTGAAGCTAGTATCGCATACTTGTGCTCCATATTTAATGTGTTGTCTTGGTAAAATCCCAGGTGATTGGGGGAAGGGTATTATAGTGCTGTTTATCAGGAAAATAGTAAAGCAGACATGCTTCAGACAGCTTTGGACAGGTTTTGGAGGAAGGATTGATTGATTGTATATTGTTTAACGTCCCTCTTGAATATTTTTCACTCATATGGGGACGTCACCATTACCGGTGAAAGGTTGCAAAATTTAGGCCTATGCTCGGCGTTTAAGGTCTTTAAGCAGCGTGTCACACCTGCTGTGACGCGGGGCCTCGGTTTTGCGGTCTCATCCGACACGCAAGGGGTACTGAGGACCTATTCTAACCCGGATTCCCACTGTCATATATAACACATGTGTCTGGGAAACATGTTTATTAAATCATACTCATCAGGATGCTTATCATAATCATCATCATGTATTGTATTAAACGTTTGACTGACATAGATTACGTAATAGGTAACTTGCACTATGATAATGATAGATAACTTGTACTTTAAATATGTCACATCTCCCTTTCTTTCAAGAACATAAATTTTCAATTACCAACTGATAATGAAAACAACAAATGTTTGACTAGTCAATTGAAATAATTCAAGGTGTAAATATTTAACAGTTAATAGTTTTGATCACCAAGGAATCCTCCAGAATGAATTGCAATATTTGATGCTCTATCTGAGCCACTAAAATAAATTCACAATTTCACAAATGCACATAATCCTATTCGTCACGAAACCTTGATGGCTTTTTCACTTCACGCCCAGATTTTGTTTTCACCGAATTTGGCATTACTTCACATCTGGATGCTGATTCCACGGTGCTTGGTCCAGTTGGAATACTTTTTCTCGGCTGCAGGTCTTCCTCCTTTGCTTTCTCTCTATGTGGACTGCCTGGTTTGAGTGTATGTGTTCCTTTTCCTTTATCAGGATTCTTGGGCTGTACGGTACATTCACTGCGGTACGGTTTGAGGTCAAAGTCTTCCTCTATGGTCACTTCTTCATGAACTGATTTCGTAGATTTTAAGTCACGTCTGTTCCTGCGGTACTTTTTACCATTGCTCGTTTCAACAATTTACGAACGAGGGGTTTCATGCTTTTCCACAACAGATCCATGCATCCATTTTTCGTTGTGCTTGATCATCACATTTTCTCCTTGAACTAATGGTTTCAAGTCAGATGCTGGGATATGCCGATCAAATTTCCTTTTCTGCTTAGCCTGACGAGTCATGAGGCTCTCTCTGACGAATTCTGCATTCTGTGGTTTCAACAGAGTTGATGAAACAGGTAATTTCGTTTTGAGTCTCTTAGCTAAGAATAGCTGAGCTGGTGATAATCCAAGTTCTTCCAGGGGAGTATTCCGATAATCCAAAATAGCAAGGTAAGGATCCTTTGCTTTTTTAAGCAAGTGTTTTATTGTTTGGACCATACGCTCCACTTGTCCATTGGATTGTGGATAGTGAGGGCTTGATGTGACATGACGGAATTCGTATTCCTTTGTGAATTTCCGGAATTCAGCACTAGCGAACTGAGGTCCATTATCCGACATGGCTTCATCTGGAATACCATATCTTGCAAATTGGTTCCTAAGGTGTTGAATCACACAGTTGGATGTAGACTGTTCTAGTTTTGCTATTTCTGGCCATTTCGAATAACAGTCCACTGATATGAGATACTGGTTTCCACAGAATTCAAACAAGTCCATGGCTATTTTTGACCAAGGTCGGTCTGGGATTTTATGAGGAATAAGGTTTTCTCTTGGATTTTCTCTTTGCTGACAAGCACAAATGCTGCATTTGGAAATGATGTCTTCAATGTGGCTTCCCATGGAAGGCCAAAACATAACTTCACGTGCCATAGCTTTGCATTTCACAATGCCTAGATGAGATTCATGAGTTCTTTCTAACATCTCTTTGCGACAGGCTTGCGGTATCACTAGTCGTAAACCTTTGTATATCAAACCATCTATACAAGCAAGTTCATCTCTGTAATTCCAGTAGGTACGTATTTCTGTAGGAAGTTGATCACGTCTCTCTGGCCATCCTTCTAGAATAGCTTTCCTGAGCAACATCATTTCGAGATCTGCTGATGCTACTTTCTGCAATTCAGCATATTTTTCTGGTGTTATTGGTAAGTACGACAAAGCATTGACAGAGAATTCATCAACTAACTTCTCAGTTGTCTCATTCAAGTAATTTCTGGAGAGGTGATCAGCAACCACAAGTGTACTTCCAGGTTTGTATGTAACGTCCAAGTCGTAACATTGTAATGTAAGGACCATCTTCTGCAGACGAGCTGGAATTTCATGTAATGGTTTACGGAAAATGGATTGTAGAGGTTTGTGGTCAGTTTCTACTTGAATTCTTCTTCCATAAACATATTGATGGAATTTCTGACAACCGTACACAATAGCCAATGTCTCTTTTTCTAACTGTGAGTATTTCTGTTGTGTTGTGGTCAGAGCTCGTGATCCATAAGCAACAGGTTTGTCACTTTGAATAACTGCAGCTCCTAGTCCAGTTGAACTGCTGTCCACAGTAAGTAGAACTGGTTTCTCCGGATCAAAGTATGTGAGCACTGGAGTGTTTGTAACCATCTCCTTGAGCTTTTGGAAACTTTGTTGTTTGTCTCCATCCCAATGCCATGACACTTCATTTGAGAGTAACTGTCGCAATGGTGCGGATTCCTTAGATAGGTTGGGTAGGAATTTGGCGAGATATTGAATGAATCCCATGAATTTTCTTAACTCCTTCCTGTTACTTGGTGGAATCATTTCAGTCACTGCTCGAATTTTCTCTGGATCTGCCTTCAGTCCTTCACTACTTAAAACATGGCCAACATGAGTTATTTCCTGTTTGCGGAATTCACATTTGTCTGCGCTAAGTTTCAGATTATATTCTCTGGTTCTATTCAAAACTTTCTTCAGTCTTTGATCATGTTCCTTGAGAGTTCTTCCCCATATAAGGATATCATCCACAATAACTTCAGCACCTTCGATATCCTCCACCATTCGTGACATCACACTTTGGTAAATCTCTGATGCACAGTTCAGACCAAACGGCATTCTCAAGAATCTAAACCTTCCCAGAGGCGAGTTAAATCTACATAGCTTAGAACTTTCTTCATCCAATTGGATTTGCCAGAATCCAGAAATTGCATCCAACTTGGAGAAATATTTGGCACTCGGCATGCGAGAAACTATTTCATCAATAGTAAGCATAGGATAATGAGGTCGCTTTATGGCTGAATTGAGATCTTTAGGATCAAGGCAAAGTCGAACTGAACCAT
This sequence comes from Ostrea edulis, assembly GCF_947568905.1. Classification (NCBI taxonomy): domain Eukaryota; kingdom Metazoa; phylum Mollusca; class Bivalvia; order Ostreida; family Ostreidae; genus Ostrea; species Ostrea edulis. Next base: position 64,065,448 of record NC_079166.1, on the reverse strand, counting down.
TAGGTTTAATAACAGTCACCAGGCTATTAACCCACTCCGTTGGTTCAGACTGTCGAACAATGATTCCCTCCTGTTCCATTGTTTTGAGTTTGTCCTTAACCTTTTGGCGAAGAGCAACAGATATGCGTCTTGGTGGATGTACGACTGACTGTACGTTTTCCTTTAGGTGTATTTTGTGTTTACCAGGTAAACAGCCAATTCCGAGGAATAAATCTGAATAGTTCTTCTGTATGAACTGTTCTGTGAGGTTCTCATCAGTGTCAATAGTTGACTGTGACACACTAAACATTTTCTGTACTAGTCCAATCTCCTGGCTTGAATATGATCCGAGTATGGTTGGTGTTTTAACTTCTACCACTTCAAATGGAATGTTGAAAGTTTCCTTGTTAAATGTGCATGGTATCACAATGCGTCCTTTGGATTTCATGGTATGTCCACTGAAACTCTTCAACAGGGCACTCGATTTCTGTATCGATTTTTCAAATTTCAGAGTTTGTAAAACACTGTGACTGACAACATTGCATTTGGCTCTGGTGTCCACATGCATGATAACAATTTTGTTATTCACTTTGCACTTCACTGTCCAGTCAGATTCTGGGGTCACTGAGTTCACATCGTGTATAACACCCATAAATATACCACTACCACCACCACAGTCACTTTCCTCACTTGTACTATCTTCATCTGTATACTCATCTTGCACTAAGTTGATTTTCTTCTGTTTCTGACGTTCCTTAGTTTTCTTGTGCCGGTCTAATTGTTGACGTTTAGATTTGCACATACTGGCAAAGTGGTCTGACTTGTGACACAAATTACATGATTGTCCTATGACAGGACATTTATCCTTACGCGAATGCTCATATCCACAGCGGAAACATTTCTTCTGTTTCTCCTTATATGTGCGAGGTGTGTGTTGCCTCTTCTTCATCACCATATTCACATGAGGGTCCTCCTCTGTAAAGTTCATGGTTTTGAGTTGTTTCTGTGACAGCTCATATGTACGTACTATATCTGTACACTTTTGTAGGGTCAATTCTGATCCTTCTTCTATTAGTTTCTCACGAACTTTCTTTGACTTCACTCCAAACACTATGTGATCCCTTAACATTTCATCTTCAATGGCGTGATCATAACTACAGTCATTGAATAACACTTTCAGATCAGTATAAAACTGTTCAAATGTTTCATCATCACCTTGGGTGCGACATTTAAACTTGTACCGAGCATATATCACGTTATGCTTCGGCTTGCAGTATTGTTCAAACTTATCAAAATACACTGATAATGTTTTTTTGTCATCACCTTGCAAATTCCAGGTCGAATATATATTTCTTCCTTTTTCTCCAACCCATAACATAAGGTAGTTGCACCGCTGCTCCTCATTTTTCTCTTTAAGGGGTCCACCGAACATAAATTCACAGTGGGCTTTGAAAGCCTGCTGACTCCCATGCCATCCGAGGATTTTGTTCCTTATTTGATGTCATCTTGCAAAAATGACGTTAAATTTTCATTAGAACATCTAAAGTAATCCTAACATACCAGTCTCAGTTGCGGATGCCTTTGTTTGGATGGGCTTTTTCGAGGATCACTTCTGACACCATGTCATATATAACACATATGTCTGGGAAACATGTTTATTAAATCATACTCATCAGGATGCTTATCATAATCATCATCATGTATTGTATTAAACGTTTGACTGACATAGATTACGTAATAGGTGACTTGCACTATGATAATGATAGATAACTTGTACTTTAAATATGTTACACCCACGGGAGTTGGTGGAAGGGTATTATAGTTATTATTTAAAAGGAAAATAGTAAACCAGACATGCTTCAGACAGCTATGTACTGTGTATTTTCTAAGTGCTCAAAATGTTTCCACAAAAAACAAGAATAGATATCAATCTAGATATAACATATTTCGAATTCTGAACAAGGTTTTCAGAACAATATGAGTTGAGTTTGAGTTGTGCAACTGCTAGTTTTAATTTACAAGAGACGATTAAACACTTTGTTGATCACAGGAGCTCAACATCTGTAAGCTTTTTAGATCGTAGAAAAACGTATGACACAGTGTGGAGAAAAGACGTCTTGTTACAGTACACCAACTAGGCATATCTGGTAGCATATTACATGTATTAGTTACATGTATGTAGGCACTTGAAGGGGTAATACGGAAATATATGGGGTCTTTGAAAAAATCTTATTGGGTGAGTGGTAAGCTGTATTCTGATGATGATTTTACGTAGGTATACATTAATTAAAGGGATATTAACATTATTCATTCTTAAATAATGCTTTATTATATGTACAACTGTAATAGAGTGAAAGTTTACATGTTTTTAATACTTTATTTCAGGGATTTCATTCATTGAAAATAAATTGCTTTAATTCAATTTCTTTACAGAGTTTTGAAATTTGATACGAGAATAAAGTTTTATCTAATTGAAATCATTATTATAACTATGACTTGTGTTTGTCTTGTTATTTCATTACTTATTAAATTTTACTGCTTACCATGCAGAACAGGTTTTTCTTTAGAATAATTGTTACTATTTATAGATCACTCTAGTCTGGTCACATGGTTTTTAGGAGGGAAATTTCTTTTGAGGACAGGTATTCTTGTTTTCATGCTTAAGTGGCACAGAAGGTTTGTTGGAAAAAAGTTTGATATAGTAGTTTGTTCCTTACTAGTTGATTGATTTACCGGATGGAGATTTATTCTATTTGAGCAGGTTAGTATTAAACTTAGGATGCACTATTTCTTTATTTTCACTACTTTATCTTGTCTGAGTGAATGTTTGATTAATAAACAATATGAGGGAGTGAATGATCTTTGCAAGTTTGCACGAATCCTGTAAATAATTGATATATAACATATTAATATATAATTGAATAAGAATCAAATTAATGTGTTTAACTTTTAGAGGAGAGAATGAATGTATTACACTTTTATAAATTCTTAAGAGTAAATATTCATTCATGCAATAAATTATAACTCTACAGTAAATACCTATTTTATCATATTTAGAACAGCAACACATACCATAAAGTAGGAGGATTGCTTTATATTTGCACCGACCTTTGCACCTCATGGGAGGTAAGGTTAACTGTAGAAAAATGTTGTAAGTTTTATTATAAATTCAGTATTACACATGCAAATTGTTAAAGCACTTATAGTCAGTTTTCTTTTTGTTCAATTCATGCACTTTAGCAGATTAGCATGGACTATCTATTATTTAGAATTTATTCGGTTTGTGTATATCATAAACTCTTTATTATGATAAGCTTATTCATTATAAGGTTAGGGAAATATTATTGATTCAAGAAATTATTGTAATTTATAATTTCTATGTATTTTAAACTATCTTTTGATATTTTGATAAGGACCTTGATTGTAAAATTCTTATGCAGAGTTATTGTTCTTGTATTCATAACTTTGATTGTATTTCAGGGTCATGCAGTTACATCGCCACAATAAAGATACAACCCACAACACCGGAGTTCGTGTTATTATTCCAACCGGTTACACAACAATATTAAATGATTGCAACATGTGTTTTCTTTATCAAATATACAACAATGTAAAAATGGTTGCAACATTTAAACCAACAACAACGGGATACTTTTTTTAAGAAACTGTCAATTGAAAAATAAATTAATTTGTGAAAAGTACTCTAAAATGTTCTTACTTATGACGTCATAATATGCGGTGACCCATTTCTAATGACAGGGTATAAGTATTCTCATGACGTCATGGTACAAATGTGTGGTCAGTAAAACACGTGGAAGGGGCGTATTGGCAATATTAAATATTAGGTTAGTAAGAGGTATGATATCATTACTGGTTTCAGGCAATGAAATTTCACGATTTTTATCATAGGCAGATGGGGCTCTCACGCAGATAACAAAGCATAGCAGATGTTAATGCCTGATCATCACATTTATTTGATATACATCAAGGCGTAAGACAGGGTAATGTACTTTCAGGTTATGTTTATTGTGTTCATATTAATGATTTACTTGAAAACCTTGAGGGCATCAACCCTAATTTTGGTGTACACAATGTCCGATCTACGACTCCTACCATAGCAGATGATAAAGCATATATCAGCCATATCCCTAATGGTCTACAGAATACCCGGTATGTCAACAGCGCATACGATTATGCCAACAGATGGCGACTCACCTTTAATGCTAATGCATATGTAAATCATGTGTGAATAACAAAATCCAAAGACAAATGACACTTACGAAATGAGAACTTACCTATCGTGGAGAGTTATATTGTTCAATCACTAGGGTATCATTCAGAATTGTAGATTTGAATAAAAAAAAAAACCAAGTACTAAAAGTTGAAGGAAACTTCTCAGTAATAAGATTCGCACCAAAACCGCACCAACATAACCCGGGTCCATTTTCACCTTGTACACTTCATCTGTAAACAAACCCTATAGTATGTGGTAAGCTCTAGTAGCCGATGTTTTATTTATTAAGTATCTATTCTTGTAATATTTCGACTCTGATTTACAGTGAAGGACCAGCAAATATTGTCATTCATAATTTGAAACATTTCTCTAACATTGATAGTTGTGTGAAAGTTGAAAATGTACCACTCAACTTTATGACAAACAGGGTGACTTCAGCTTCTCCATCGTCAATTTCCAATACTTATGTAGCAATATTCCATTACCACCTGCTCGAGAGTGTGTTCTACATATGATCAATTTCGAAATAAGTGGATGTTACAAAGTCAGTATTTTGCAAATTCTGTCATAAGCATTATGATCTAATTTGCAAATACAACCTGTCAAATGCTGCCTGACGTATTTTATACCAATTGTTTGGCCGCTCCTCCTATACTCATTTGAATTACATATTACTCCGTTTACCTGATCAAAATATAGGGTTTATCGCGATTAGGACATTTCAAAAGGGGAAGCTTACTCCTGCTGGGCACCTGATTCCACCTCTGATGTATTCAGAACCCGTGTTTGCCCTCTTCTTAATTTTGTATTCTTTGTAGATCACTGTTCTATCACGCAACTGTGAGTGTGATATCAGTGCCTATAATGAAAGGTGAAGATAACAAACAATGATCAATCTCATAACTCCCATAAGCAATACAAAATAGAGAGTTGGGTAAACACGGACCTCTGGATATACCAGAGGTTGGATCAGGTGCTTAGGAGTAGTAAGCATCCCCTGTCGACGGGTCACACCCGCCGTGAGCCCTATATCTTGATCATGCTTCATATTCTAAGCTTGACGAGAAATAACTGTAATATGTTTTAGCTATGTAATAAAGGAATCATTTAACTTATATAGGTAAATATTAGCATTCGTTGGGTGTAAAATAAATCTCTCGCATAAGTTCGCGAATGTCTGCCTCCATCTCCTGCCAATATTAACATAGCCAATGAATGCAGTATTTTTAAAACAGTACCAAGTAAATAGATAACAGTACAAGTGTACAGATAGACAGTATCAAGTGATAGTGTGTAAATTGTACAGATTAAAGCGTATCATTTACAGATTAAGCGCAACATGAATGTACACTAGGAACAGAAACGTTTGGGGGAAAAACACCATGAGAACTATATCATTTTTTAACCTGCCGAAAATCGTTAATTTCAGATGAAGTGTTTATTTATGAAAAATGACCAATAATGTTACCACATGATTTCTATGTGTGGCAGTACATTACTGTAGGTTGACAGCTTATCAGTTATGTCTCTTTTAGTGGATTCCCATCTCATATCAATTCTGAGGGAATTCAGGACATTTTTGACGTGTTTTTTTTCAAAATTGATAAACAGGTGGTGGAGCATCAGTTATTCAGTTTAACTTATTTTCATTATTTCATTAAACCGCATTTTAGAAGGGTTTGTAAGTGAAAAAAAAAGTTTGCACTTTATTTGCAGGTGTGCTTTTTAGAGCCACGTCTTTGCCACATTGATATGTTTTAGGTTTTTGAAACTTTGGTGAAAAATCAGGTTAAGCTAATACATGTATTGTCGAAAGATTGTTAGTTTTAGAAATACAGTATTGTGCTAGCCATACAGTCAAACGTCGTCTACAACAAGTAATAGAAAAAATCCAAGCAATGCGATTGTAGTAATTGTTGCATGCATGTGGCAGGGTGATGGGGTCGGGAACAGCATACATGTACTTGAGTCGCTTTAGATCCACTCCAATTTTATTCAACTAGAGAAATTGAATTGGGGTTAGAGTTTGTTCAATCAGTTACAATTTATTCCATTTCTGATATAATCTACTGTCTCTGTTGGTTTGATGTCTGAATAGTGGTTATCCATTGATACCATTGCGATATCCTCAGAAATTGCAACCGGATTATTGCATTTACCACTAGTTTAAACTGGTCCAAATGGGTGCGTATGTGAAACAAGTTTGCTGAAGTTAATCGATGGCAGTGTGCGTCATATATTTGATTTGTACGGCCTGGTATTAGGACACAAGGAATCGGAGTGGCAGAAAAGTGAATGGACTTTATATATCCTGTCGATTTGGAAGATTGTTAGTTTTGGTTCAAACTATGTACTACAACTACATAGTATTAAACATATATAATACTTTATTTATACAATCGACAGGGGATGCTTACTCCTCCAAGGCACCTAATCCCGCCTTTGGTATATCCAGGGGTCCATGTTTTCCCAACTATCTGTTTTGTATTGCCTAGCGGATTTATGAGATTGATCACTGTTTGTTATCTTCACCTTTCATAGTGAACACTTGACCATATACAAAAGCCAGAGCCGTGCAGCGTCTACGTCCTAGAGTATCGAATGATTACATGCATGTTTTGTTTAAAATATGAAGTCTGTATAGTAATCTTCCTATCAACTACCATGCAGTATGCACTGAGCTGTAATGTGAACTATGCAAGTTCATGGGCTGCGTGCTCTGTAAATTCAATAGAATGCATATGTACTCTAAAAGTGTTCTGCAGGTGAACATATTTATTATTGTTTATGAACAATCTGATGAGTCGGGAAATTGGGTAGACTGAACCTGCGCATTTTGTTTAAATTCTTGTGAGGTTGTACATGTATAGGTCACCTAGCATTAGTATAGTGACCGTATACAGCTTTTACTTAACTACTGGTTTTAGCTTTAAGGAGGTACTCTACATCTTCATAATGGTTGACTTCCTTTTAAAACATGGATGAAATGCGAATATCATGATCATGGACCTAGCCTGAACTATAGCTTTGGACAACTTGTCAGCTGCTATCAACAACATGCATGGATATATACATGTAACATATAGGTGTTGGTATTGACTTCGTTGAGGATGGAGAGAAACGTTTGTATTTGCATTCACTGTTTGCTCCTTCAGGTAGTGCATTGTGTTAGCAATATGAATTAAATTTTACACTAGTAGTTCTGACATGGCTTTACCATGGCAACATTGAGAAAGTGTAACATTAACATATTTTCTAGCAGATCTGAATGTGCAGTTCCTCACAAACGGGATAAAAGGGAGAAATGGATACTAGATCATGTACTTGTATGCAGACATTGGATTTTCTGTAAAATTGGGTTTGGTCAATTCTACAGATAATTGTATATCGGCAATCACGGCAAAGGCTGCAAGATTGAATTGACATTTAACTCCGTAAGGCATCAGCATAGACTGTTCTGCTGTCTGATATCTCATCGGGAAAAATGGAATAAATCGTTTCTACGATGTAGTATATCGTTTCTACAATTTAAAAAGTCGTTTCAACGATTTAAAAAGACGTTTCTACGATTTAAAGAAATCGTTTCTACGATTTATTAAATCACAAACGGTTTAAAAAGTTGTTTCTACAATTTAGGTATTCATATAAAAGGATTTTTAAAGATTTTGTAAATTGCATTTATTCAACGATTTCAAAATCGTATATACGATTTACTAAATTGTAGAAACAATTTTTATACTAGATGTTTCAATGTTACATGAATGCCCCTGCTGACATACATGTATGAAATGTTTAATGTAAGATGAAATGCTCATAAAACAAAACTAAAACATAACATTACAAATTCATTTCAAATTAAGGATTATCTCCCTCATGCATAGCTCTTATCCTTAGACGAATTTGACTCCAGTTTTTTTTTTTGGCACTCTGTTTCCCCCTAAAATAGCTCTTACAAGTTTATTGTTATTTCGGATTTCAAAAATTTCGGTTGAGCATCACTGAAGATACATTATTTGTCGAAATGCGCACCTGGTGCATCAAAATTGGTACCGTATAAGTTTTACATGTACTGCTTTTGTTTTATGAAGAGAATTGAATTGCATTAGGTTCTAAGTGCATGGAAGCGCAAGGTGGACCCTGATGACTAAGAAAAAGCTCTGTAGTGTCCCAAGTTTGTCAACTCAGTGAAGAAGATTGTGCTTTGTTTTTGCTTGAGGCTGGAAAAACCAAACACCGATTGAATTGAAAAGTGTCACTGATCATGAAAATGACGCATTGAACAATATACAGTTTGTAGATACAAAATACAAAATATATTTAGGGGTAAGGAGACTAGCAAACATTGGACATATCAATTTGGCATCATATTATGCAAGCTGACCCCCTATTCTAGAAAAATACAAAGTATTGATAATAGTAATAAAAATATGTAAGATTACATAAAAATAGCTGCCTACTGTCACTAAAATACTCTTTGGATGCAGAAAAGAACATGTTGATTTGATTTATTGAAATTTTATAAGAATATTGTCTTTCTTTAAGCTACAAGAACCAAGTTGGCAATAAGATGACATTTTGATAAATTAAATCTAAATGACTATTTCTGCAACACTGTTCATTTGACACAATTTGTAACAAATTAATTTTAAAAATCAACACCATTCGATCCTATTTTACACTTTAAATGTTTACATGCAAAGTCTAATGAGAAAAAATACTGACTTTTCAATATTTCTAATGACAATAACCCTAGTAAAAGTAGATCAATAAACAGGTAAGTCAAACTTCACCTGTAAATTATTACAATAGAGGTACATACTATCATTTACCTCGTTATTATCCTTTTCTTAATTGCAATTGATTGGGTTATGAGAAGAACTGTTGGGAACAAACGCAGAGGAATAAGATGGACACTGACATCTATGCTAGAAGACATAGATTTTGCTGACGACATCGCATTAATATCATCTACTGCTAACCATCTTCAAAAGAAAACAAACGAACTGAATATAAATGCTAACAAGATCGGCCTTAAAATAAACAAGAAGAAAACAAAGACCATGCAGTTTGTTCCTGCACCACCACAAATAAAATTAGAAAATGAGAACTTGGAAGAAGTAAATGAGTTTATATACCTTGGAAGCACAATTAGCAAAAACAAAGCATCAGAAAAAGACATCACCAGCAGATTACAAAAGGCAAAAGCTTCCTTTCACCAACTTAATAAAATATGGAGGACTAGTAACATCAGCGAAAAGACAAAGATCAGACTATACCAGAGTAATGTCCTATCAGTCTTGCTGTATGGTGCAGAATGTTGGAGACTAACGCAAAAAGATAATCAAAGGCTGTCCGGATTCCACACAAAATGTCTAAGGAAAATATGCAAGATCTACTGGCCCAGGAAAATATCAAACAAAGATCTATATAAAAGAACAGGGCAGAAAGATCTAATCACAATGATTAAACAAAGACAATTTAGATGGCTTGGTCATGTCATCAGAAAAGGAAACGAATCCATCACAAAAACAGCACTTAAATGGACTCCAGCAGAAGGAAAGAGAAGCAGAGGAAGACCTAGAGAGACATGGAGAAGGACTATAGAAAGTGATATAAAGAAGATGGGAAAACCTGAAGGAAATAGAAAATATGGCTATGGATAGAAACAAATGGAGGGATCTGGTATCAACCTTATGTGCCACCGGGCACGAAGAGGATAGGAGGATAGGACTACAAGCACATCTGATAGGAAAAAAATCCTGGAAAAATCAGTAAATAATTTTAAGTCCAGGGGCAATAACTTATGTGAAAACGGGTCGATTGTCATGAAACTCACTTGCTCTGTAAGTCATCAATACCTAGACATACCAAATCTACAAGCACAGGTAAAACAATACATAGATATACCAAATCTACAAGCACAGGTAAAACAATACATAGATATACCAAATCTACAAGCACAGCTAAAACAATACATAGACATACCAAATCTACAAACACAGCTAAAATAATACATAGACATACCAAATCTACAAACACAGCTAAAACAAAACATAGACATACCAAATCTACAAGTACAGTTAAAACAAAACAAAGACATACCAAATCTACAGGCACAGTTAAAACAATACATAGACATACCAAATCTACAAACACTGCTAAAATAATACATAGACATACCAAATCTACAAACACAGCTAAAACAATACATAGACATATCAAATCTACAAGTACAGCTAAAACAAAACAAAGACATACCAAATCTACAGGCACAGCTAAAACAAAACATAGACATACCAAATCTACAGGCACAGTTAAAACAATACATAGACATACCAAATCTACAAACACTGCTAAAATAATACATAGACATACCAAATCTACAAACACAGCTAAAACAATACATAGACATATCAAATCTACAAGTACAGCTAAAACAAAACAAAGACATACCAAATCTACAGGCACAGCTAAAACAAAACATAGACATACCAAACCTACAGGCACAGCTAAAACAATACAAAGACATACCAAATCTACAAGCACAGCAAAAAACTATGCAAATTGATGATTTATTTGATAGTACATAAGTTAAATTGAAGGTATATCTAATCAAATGGTTGCTCTCTTTAAAAGACTTATTGTGCGTATCAATGGAATTGATGATATCATTAATTCAACTGAAGAGAGCGATAATTCACTTATTGCGCGCATTAATTGAATTATTGCTATCTTTAATAGAATGGTAGCGCGCATCAATTCAATATGCAACTTCCGAGATATCAGCTCTTCTGTGATGGAGGTATGTTCAGTGTTCTGTTGAACGCTTGAGTGGGTACAAGATGTATACATATACTATAGACTAGCTATGTAAATACGGATAAAAGTAATGAGAGTGTAAATTTTGTTTATATCAGCCGTTGGTATACATTAAACTGACCATATCAAGAACAATATTTGTTTGAATTAGGCCATCAAATTAAATATGAAATTTTTTTTCCTCCTCTGCACGAGTGATATTTTAATCAAAGAAAAATGGTGATTATCGATTTTTGTTTGAGCTATTTTATTGTCAAATACTAATAAACTTACTAATATTGTGTGTCCCTGTAGTTTGGGTGGTTGCATGATGTCTGATAATCGGCCTTTAGGCAATACATGAAGGCAGCGATAAGCATTTGTACCCACCGTGTGTGGACGATAGTATGTTTTGCGTCTCACTGTGCGTAAGAGATCCACAAAGGGAAAGAACTATTGGGCAACTCGGAAATTGCGTATTGTTGATGTAATCAATTCGTTTGAAGAGAACAACAATTCAAGTATAGGACTCATCAATTCAGCAGAGTAGTTACTGCTATCAACAATTCAACGAATGCGTGCAATAATTCAGAATTGAAGATATCATTAATTAGTTGAAGAGATCTTTAATTGAATGTGTTGCGCGCATCAAATGAATTGATAATATCTTCAAATATAAATTAAAGATATCTTCAGTTATTTTCTATGCTGATTCAGCGCTCTATTATCGAGCTTCTACTTCCATAAACCAATTTTGATCCACAAGCAATTTTAAAAACAAATGTTTCATTTTAACCAATACTGGGTTTAATACAAAGAAAAATAAAGGAGTGAAGTCACACTAATGAAAACTTTCATGTAACTTCACTCAGGAGGTGATGAGTTCGAACTCCACTTATACCATGACCGTGTCAAACATAGGTAGTGATGACTCCTTCGTGGGAAACACGGGTCTTTCGGATATAACCTTAAAAACGGAGGTCCCGTATTGAGACAGGCATTGGCACATTAAAGAACCCTCACTGCTACGGCCCTGAGCACTAAGCATAGGTCTAAATTGATGGTATTTCACCTACAACTGGTGACATCTCAATTTGAGTGAAAAATTCTCGATGGAACGTATAAGCAAAGAAATAAACATTTTTAAAACAAGTAAAAGCTTCACCCACTATATCATTGCATGTATGTTTTGTTACGTATCCTCTTGTTTCATTCATATCATCGGATGACATCAATGAATGAGTCCTTCGTTGCCATGCAGCTTCAATAAAGCAGTGTCACGTAACGTCAATGTTGACGATGATCAGTACATCCGCCATACAATATTTATTCTCTCCTCAGTCTTAATACCATATTACATGGTCATTTTATGTTCCCAAGTCACGGTAACAGCAAACGGCAGGTCAAAGTAAAACTACATAACGCTGTGCAGCCAGTTTATCAAACAAACTAAGATGTGGATCAACTGAAATGATTTTTACAGCGTTGGTAACAGCTACTCACCTGCTCAAGAGAAAAGAATTTCGTTCTTTGTATGAAGAAAATGTGTGAGCTCATGAAAATTCTACAAACCAGAAACAATACAGCAAATTTAAAATCTTATCTAGATAAAATATCACACCAGAGTCAAGTTATGAATACACCCTATATAAAGTGGTATTTTGTGCTTTCAAAAGTTAATTTGATAAAATATTTATCCATACAACCTAGTTATTTTTAAAATCTAACTAATATACGGTTCAGATAACGTCAAAGCAACAAAATAAATTGCAGATAAGGATATGTTATTTCACCATAAATTGGTTTTTTTCTCTTGGAGAATTTAATTTGGTGCTTAAATATATTACAAAAAGCAAACAAATAACTATGTAGGTCATTGATTGTTGCTTGTAAAGAAGTATATAAATAAACTATCACATTTCCCCCGGTATAATACGAAGGCGGTTTGGAAAACAAAAAGAATTAAGTACGGAACAGCAGAATTCTTTCATCATGTTTTTTGAAACATCGTTCAGCGTAGTGACATTTCTTCTAGTATTTAATATTCAAACAAATGCTGCTTTGTTAATCCCCGGAAATTTTAATTCTACCGGTACGATATCTGCTGGACAACATATCAATTTAGTTGAAATAATGCAAATCCTCCAGAACCAAACAGAGAAAATCAAATTGCTCGAGAACCAAACTGCCGAGTTGAAGAAAATTCAAACACTTCAGAACCAGACGGCCGAGCTGAGAAATCTCAAGCAACAAACAGAGAGCGATAGGTCAACAATTCAACTGCTTCAGAATCAAGTTTTCTCTCTGGAAGCGGAACTGAGAAAACTGAATGCGTCAAAGCCCCCTTCCAGTGATGAGTTGTCTGCGTACTTAAGGAACATGAAACAAATAGTTCAGAACATGACGGCAAATGAAGAGTACGACGAAAACGTCACAAAGCGTCTGAATGACGCTGTCAATAATCTGGAGAATCTGAAGGTCGAGGTGAGATACACGAGCCTTTCGCTGTTGGACGTCCACTCAAAAACAGAACAAATAAACACAACGTTACGTAAGGTCAACGATGGAGTGACCGGTATCAGCGAACAAATAGCGAGTATGATTTATATTTTGTTCAATTTAATAGTTTTAAAGCATTATAAACGTATTTTGTGACCTTGTGATGCATAAATTACATTTTGATTTACTCTTGTACGCAACCTCCATTATCGATCACGGATTTTTCTTACGGATCCTTACGTATTCCACAATCCGTAAAAGTACACGGATTGTTACGATTTAGACACGGATACCGACGAGTGATTTACGAATGCTTGCGATTGACTACGAGTCGAAGATCCGTAAGGACTCGTAAGAAAAATCCGTGAGTGTGAAGGTGGTATTAATCATAAAGTTTAAGTATGTATTCGTAAAGTAATCATGTCTATACGTAAGGCGCTCGTAATGACTCTGAAAAATCCGTAAAGCGATTGTAACCCGACGTGAATGAAATCGTAAATATCACTTAGGCATTCGCAATAATCCGTAAACAACTCGTAAACTATCCGTAACCTATCGTAAACTAACTGCAAAGATTCATAAAAAAAAAACTTTTTGCGATCAGTTTACGACACTTACGGATTAATACAAGTTATTTACGGGTTATTTACGGAAAATGAAATCCGTGGACAATCGTGAATTATTTTTTTTTGACATGTCAAAAAATTTGCCCCTACTTTCACGGATCCTTACGAGTGTGTGCGAGTTGTGACGAGTTATTAACGGATACCGACGAGTGATTTACAAATGCTTGCGATTGACTACGAGTCGGACGTCCGTAAGGACTCGTAAGAAAAATTCGTGAGTGTGAAGGTGGTATTAAAATAATTACCATTATACATATACGACTGAAAAAGTAATTGGAAATTTTTAACTATTGGTTCTATTGACTATGTTTAGGGTCTGCAGTTGTAATAAGAATTCAATCCACTAATTGATTCAATTAGAGTTTATTTATTTCTGACAAGAAACATTTAATAATATTCAATACCCTGAATTTTGTTGTAGTGTAGCATGCAAGATACTGGTTAGATCTACATCAAATTAGATAATTTTTATGACTTTCTTTGTTAAAAAAGAATCCCGCACATAACGATTAGTAAACAATGCTTTAAAGAGGTTCGCACCTGAAATTTGGAGTAATGTCAATTTTTTGGGAATTATATGTTTGCTTTCCACATTGAAGGAGATAGTTGGTGAAATGGATAGTAAAAACTGGGCCGGGCCGGGTCACCTTCGTAATCTTTTAATCTTTTAGTTTTCTTCGTTACTTTATTTTCGTTTGATGTGAAACTTCTTAATCCCAATCTGGACGATACATTGGATTTTGCCTCACTGTGAAAATATCAACGATTGTTTATTTCAGGTTGGTAAAATGGGTAGCGAGAAAATATACACATTTTTCTGTGATTATGACTGATATATGTGACACAACAATGAAACTACACATGGTTTAAATCAATATTATGACAATTTATCACCAAAATGCTGCAGTACCTGCTATGTGAGTCTTGTATATTTGATATTTACGATTTATTAATTTAGAACCCGGTTGAAAAGGAAACCGGATACGGGTAACCCAGGGCCGAATATTAAAATTCCGAATAAAATGAGGGTGTTAACTGTCACTTTCCTCTTCGACGCATCCTGAACGTAATTCAGCTTCCCATTAATTACTAATTATGAATGGATATCACTTTGATTTCATAATTACTGTTAATTAATCAAAAACATTAGCAACTAAATCGGAATGAATAACGCCGGCCCTGGTCATCCGGTTTCCTCTTGGCCCGGGTTTGGAAAAATCGACGATAAGTAAAATAAAAGGCATTGGAATAGTTAAAAAAATGCATTGAGTATCAAATTCAACTCTCTATGAATTGAAAAAATGCAAGGTTTTCAGCAGCAGGTGCATAATTTACAGAAATATGCAACAATGTGTGTTCTGGTCTCGCTACTCATTTTACCAACCAGATTTTTAACAATCAATTGTATTCTTTATCTGTAGGTAATATTATGTGCTAAATTTTGTACCGAAGACTAAATGTATCATTAAGAATATATTATGTAAGTTTCAAAACAAACAAAAATATATCAACGAAGTAAACTAAAGAATTCGGGTAACGAAGGTGACCCAGCCCGGCCCGGCTCGGTTTTTACTACCCATTTTACCAACACTCATTGAAGGATAATTAGGAAATGGAAAAGAAAAACTGGGGTCGCAACGCTTTTTATTGAGCTACGGTGTTCTAAACATGACCTTTTTGCACTTACAATTTATTGAAATAAACCTGATTTGTCTGTTAGTGTCAACACAACATAAGTAAAACAGATCAAATTGGGGTTGGAGACCAAATTTTTGAATTATTGGCGAAAATACTGAATTTTCATACAAAATTTCGAGTAAATTAATTAAAACGTTTTTAAGAATCGGTGTTCTGTTTGGATAAATATATCAACCAAGTTAATAAATTAGAACATTTGAACTAGTTCCAAGGCTTAACTACCTGTATCATAAATTATAACACTGAAATACACGTATAGGACTATAAAATTAGACGAAACATTGGATGAAACAGAAACTGTAATATCATGCAGATTTAGAACTTTTTGATTGATGAATCCTTCCGCCACAAAATATAATCCATGCCAAACCCTTTCCAAATTTTTCAACTGAATAGGGTTTAGCAATAAATGTGTAATATGTTTGCACCAATGGGAGCAGTATTTAACCAGTATATACGTAGTTGTAGGATCCTGCGTAGTTGTGCTTAAAAGCTCAGGAGCTAACCTCCTTAAATCTATATTAACTTTGTAGATATAACCAGAAAAGTTGCCTTCACTGTCGGAGTGTCGTCTGAGAGCAGGTCCTGGAGCAGCGGTACGTTAGTGTTTCCACGTGTCGTGTACAATATAGGAGGAGGATACGACCCAAAAACCGGAGTCTTCACAGCCCCTGTCGACGGACACTTCGTCTTCTTTGTCAACGTGCAATCTTATGCGTCCCAACATATATATGCATATTTAATGCTTAATGGGACCCCGAAATTCCAAACTATGGCTTGGACAAGTGCCAATGCTCAATACCAATCAGGACCAAACCTGGCAGTGTTAAGACTCCAACAGGGAGACAGAGTGTGGGTTAGACGTTATACTGGTACAGGTTATTATACACAAGGCGATGCTCCTGTAACAACTTTCTCAGGATTCCTCATATGATAGTGACATTTTAGATAAGATACTTCAGAGCTATTATAGTGATTAATATTTCAGTATACACTAATCCAAAAGTTAGCTTATGTTCTCACCGGATATTTGACAAAAATATATAGTTTGTTTTGATGCAATTTTTAAAAAGTGTAGAATATTAATGTAGGAAAGGTCGGATTAATAGGACCCCCCACCCCCTGAAAAAAAATGTCCTGGTTTGCTTTAACTATAGTGACAGTTGTGATGGACTAATACGTGGAGCTCTTAGACTTGCTTACACGGGTCAGTCACTCTACACTTTATGGTCATTTATTGTAAATGACAAATCTACTAAATGAATAGTAAAGGATTTCAGTCAACCTTTACGTGTTCACATAGTATTTTCATTAGTTCTCAACACATTGCTTTGTAGGTTGATGAAATATTTCATAACTGAAGTTTTATTCTTCTTTCAAATTACGTTATAGAGTATCTTTTAGGCCAGGTCAGATTAACGAAAAAATAAAATTCTTAAGATTTACTAAAGATACATATGTAGATACCGGTAAATGCTAAAATACAATACGCCAGTTTCGAGATACGAACTCTTCTGTGTAGGAGGTGCATTTAGTGAAACTTTGAATGACGAAGTGGGACAGAGTGGACCTACAGTCAGCGAGGAAGATGATGAAATGTATTAAAAGCGGCTTTTCTTTTAATATGTAAATGTGGGAAATACAATATACTATTGAAAGAAATGTTTTACTAAAGTGGAAACATAAAAACAATGTCATATTTGCAAGTAATGTCTTAGATATGGTACTTATGACCAACGAAATAACGTGATATGATAAGAATTCTATGTATTTAATTACTCCCTAAATACTTGTAACTTACTTAGTTTGTGTATCAGTCGAATTCGGGTGATCTAAGAGTGTATGAGAAACTTACTGAGTACATTCACTTACGCAGTGATGGATATTAGTCCCACTCCCGTGTGTAAACAAATTGTTTCGCGCCTCACTATATACGAGAGTTCTCCAAAGGGAAATAACTCGGGTGTATCTCGAAACCGGCGTATTGACCTCATGTTTCATCGGTAAGAATTAACTCGTTAAATCGCTAAGCATAGGTGAACGTTTTTGTCGCTACATTTGTACTTTTGTTTTAGGCATTTCCAGATAACTGCCACCTATCGGTCGTTTTATCTACATGTACCAGTCAATATTCAATTCATTTTGCTTCATTTGTTTATTGATATCACCAAAGATGTTGGTATACATGAATTGATTGATTGTCTCTTGTTTAACGTTTCTCTCGAGAATTTTTCACCCAGTGAGACGTCACCAAGACCGATGAAAGGCTTCAAATTAAGACCTTAGCTCGGCGCTTACGGCCTTTGAGCAGTGAGGGTTCTTGAGCGTGCCACACCTACTGGGATACGGGATAACCGTTTTTAAGGTCATCTTCGAGGACCCGTGTAGGGTTTCCGTGGCCGAGTGGTTAGAGCATCGCGCTCAAAATCACACGGCCTCTCACCTCTGGTCGGCGTGGGTTCGAATTCCGCTCGCGCCAGTAAGTGAGAAAGTTTCCCAGTTTACTTTCGGAAGGTCAGTGGTCTCTTCCCAGGTACATTGTATCTGGGTTCTCTCTTCCACCAATATAAAACTGGGCGCCACCGGATAACTGAAAAATTGTTGAGTGTGGCGGAAAAACAGCAAAACAATCAATCAATCAATCAATCGAGGATCCGTGTCATTCACACCTGATGTCTAGCGTTTGGTGATGTAACTGTCACTATCTGTTTTAACGACTTGGGTCTGTTGCGGCCGGGATTCGATCCCGGCCTTCGGCATGCGGAGCGAATGCTCTAACCTCTAGACCACCACGACGGTTTTTTGGTATACTTCAAGTCGACATAAACAAAATGGATTACAAGTTACATAGCTAACACAATATGCCAAAATGAACAGCTGAAATAAATCAAATTAAAGTTTCAATTATTTGTGATTACAAATCGGCATGTTACCATAGTACAGTAGTAGACTGCTTCTGCCTATTCTGCAATATCTCTGTTAGGGGACCAGTTAAGTTTATTTGCAGTGGTGTACTATTTAAGCAGTAGCATAGAAATATAGTTCGTTTATCATGGATAGAATTTCGTAAATATGGTGTCCGGATAGGGCCATTTGCAAAAGCGTGAAAACGCGTAAGTCACAACACGCTGTCACGTCAACAAGCAATGCGCCTTCGCGCTCTCACGCCAACAAGCTTCGCGCCAACAAGCCTACGCGCTTTCGTGCCGACAGGTAACGCGCCTTCACGCTAACACAACTTTACACAACTCGCCTTCGCGCCGACAAGCAACGCGCCTACGCGTCGTTACGCCAACAAGAGACGGTGCGAAGGCAAGTTGTGTAAAGTTTTGTTAGCGTGATGGCGCGTTGCTTGTTGTCGCGAAAACACGTTGTGTAAAGTTGTGTTAGCTTAACAGCACGTTGCTTGTTGGCGTGACGGCGCGAATGCTCGTTGGCGCGAAAGCGCATTGCTTGTTGGCTTGAGATCGCGAAGGTGCGTTGCTTGTTGGCGTGACGGCGTGTTGTGACTAACGCGCAGTCACGCTTTTGCAATTGGCCCTATCCGGACACCATACGTAAGCCTTTTTATTTGTGTATTAATTAAAACCCACATATGAACAAATCCAGGTGACATATCACGCTCCAGTGAAACGAGATAATACCACTGAGTTCACTGTGCACCAGTTTTTTTGTTTTTTTTGTTTTTTGTTGTTGTTTTTTTTTTTTGCAGTGTCAATCTGTACATTCACTAGCATCACGTAATTAAATTGATTCCAAGTATAGGTTTTTGTTATTTATTAAAAAGCATCGGAGTCTATGTTTTCTCAAATCTTCATCTCCTGGTAGCCACTATCATCAAAATCAAAATCGAAAGTAGCATCGTTTTTATGATTTACAAATTACCGGTGTAACAGGAAAAATTGCAGCTGGTGATTTCGGTCGCTCCTAATAGAATGTATAAAGAAAATGCGGCACAGAACCCTGGTTTCTGCACATGCGTAGGGCTTTTGTCGCTTTAAATGGAAGCGGTGCTCTGTTGTTTTTAATTCCATAGTAATACAGTACTGTGTCTCAGTGTATAGTATCATATACATAAATTTTAACTTTAACAAATAATAAAGTTATGTAAACTCCAACACTGATTTTTCATTTTACTGGGAGTTTTGAAATGCCACCGAGCCCCAAACCCGAACTCTCAACATGTGTATACGGATGACTACTCTCTCTCTCTCTCTCTCTCTCTCTCTCTCTCTCTGTCTGTCTGTCTGTCTGTCTGTCTCTGTCTGTCTCTCTCTGTCTCTCTGTCTCTCTGTCTCTCTCTCTCTCTCTCTCTCTCATATTTATTTGTTTGTGTTTAATTTCATTGGTTCTTTTTACCCTTAGTTCAATCAACTTGTTATGTATATTCTAATATTTTATTTAAATAAATGGCAGTCAACTTGGATTTCCTGTAGTTATTCATCATGACTTTCAATAACACTCTTTAACAGACAGGATCAGATTACAATCACATGTATATGTAACTTGTCTATGCATTTGAATAATACCGTGTTAAGTGTGGTACATTTATAAGAAAGAAAAACCCGTCATAAAATATTAGATAGTAAGGAGTTTAATTTATTATGTAATTGAATTGTTTAATTTATATTTGCTGAGGTGAAATTTATTCATGTTCTAAATTGACTCTCAAACTAAATGTTTTAAAGGACACATCGTTTGTAAACTTTTTTAATTTTTTTTAAACAAAATTAATTCATTTCATGCCTAAAACTACATGTGTTTTAGATAAAACAGTTTGCATAATTTTTGAGTTTGAAAGCAATGAAATTCAAATCTTGCGATATGCATATTTTCTTCGATATTTTAAGCTCCATTATCTGTGACGTCATATGCGACCTCGAGCGAGAAGATTTGAAAACAGTTGTTAGCCATTTCATAAACAGATTAGATTTAATTGACAAACAAACAATTATCACATTAACAGCTTGTAAATAACACTGCATTAGGGTGTTTTGTGCCGTTTAAGGGTATACTTGCTGTCAGTAAAGAGGATTTGGACTGTGTTTTTTTTTCAATTTTCAAAGGAAGGTATGAGGGACAAGACGTGAATATTTTTTGTCGGCACAACGACTTGGCCATAAAAAACCAAGTAGAATTTGTCCCTGTACCTTTTCAAACAAGCACTTGAACAAAGACGTAGATAAACTGCGAGAAAATGGTTCTATCGAAGCTACGCACTGTTACATATAGGCATACGGCGTATGCTTTCCGTTCTGCTTTCAAATTCAATATACACTCGCACCAACTGACCTTCACCTTGTAACAACATATAAGCAGAACTTGTGCTAGCAGTGTCTACCAACTGGTAGTTTTAAACAAAATTTAAAGATAAAAGATAGTTGATCTTTCAATTATAAATAATAAAATGTGATATTTCCCAACTTTGAATTGAATTATAATGCTTTCATTTTTTTAAAGGAACGCGTACGTGTAACAACAACAGCACGCCGCGCTCCCACTTCCTAAGTAGCAACGTGTAGATAAAAAATAATAATAAAAATGCTTGAATAAAATAATTTAAAAGTATTGTGATTTTCATTATAAGTTTCATCATTTTTATTATTATTTTTTTCTTTTTCGAAATGCATTCGTGACAGTATAGGCCTAGTTGTCATTGATACATAATCGTATCATATAATTTAGACCTATCTAACTTCTCCAAAAATAAATTTAATAATAATTGCACTGTTTATTTTAGAAAAGCAACACCGCTAATTACAGTTGTTTACAGAAATGGCATTACCAAATAGTGTTTAAACAGTGATCCCATGTAAAGATTTACTCGCATGCAGATTTCATACTCGCTTTCCTCACTACATTTGGGTCGCTATTTGCATGCACTGGTGGCTAAAAGATATAAGACTCGGGAAATTTGTCAACATCGAAATAAATGTTATACATGGTAAATAAATTAGGCCCCTAAAACCCGAGTTTTTAAAAATATCTAAAGCCCCGTTTACACGCTCTGCTTTTGCAGCTGCTTTTAGGTCTGCATTTTACTCTGCAAAGCAGACAGAGAGTTTACACGTTCTGCTTTACCATGTCTGCTTTCAGTTTATTAGCATGTCATTTCCCGCCATTAGTCACATAAACACGTGTATACACAATGGCAGATTTTGATATTTTGCCTCCTCTTCTAATTATCATTATGGCTGCTGCATATAGACAGCATTTAAGAAATAGGAGGAAAAGAAGGACATGCTGGACAAGACCACGGATTCTTGTTGAACTGATGTTAATTTTAATTCTTCTATTCTCTCTTTACCCACCATTTTCTTTGTTTTTGTTTACCATGTGTATATACACCTTACCTCATATCTAATTTATCAATGATGCTTATTGGTCAGTGATTGGTAAGTTACGTCTGCAAAGCAGACTGAAATAGAGCAAGTTCTGTTCCGTCTGCTTGCAGGCCTGCAATGCATATCCCTAGTTTACACGGTCTGCTTTTGCAGCTCTGCTTCAAAGCAGCTGCAAAAGCAGAGCGTGTAAACGGGGCATAACACTACTTTTACAACAAGTTAATCGACGAAGGTCGCATATAACGTCACTGTACCACGTAACTACCTATCTAATTAACTAGGCTTTTTGAAATCGGGGCTTAGATTTAAAGGGAAAGGCAACCCAAAAGATTTTTTACATGATAAATGATAGGATTAATCATATGATAAAGATTTGTCATACAATTCTGTTGATATATATGGCATAAGCTTCAGTACTAATTTGAAAACGTCAAAAATAGAAATTCCCACGATCTATAGAGGCTGCCATGATGTGCAACTCTTTTGTATTCAAGACCACAAAAATCAATAATTTTGACGTCACACCGTCTGTTCGGTTTTGACGAGATTCTAAAATCATCGCTTGGGTTCAGGACCCCCTTCCGAATAAGCTACATGAATTGATTTAATTATTTTTTTCTTGAAAATATTTCTAATGCATGTCAACAACGTCTTGCATACCTACAAAGTCCAAAATAATTCAAAATAAGCCCTTTAAAAAAAATACCCTCACTGGTAATTATAACAGAACTTATAATAACCAGTGAGGGTATTTTTTTAATAGGCTTATTTTGAATTACATGTAGTTTGGACTTTATGGGTATGCAAGACGTTGACATGCATTAGAAATATTTTCAACAACAAAAAATTAATTAAATCAACTCATGTAGCTTATTCGGAGGGGGGTGGGGGGGGTCCTGAACCCAAGCACCTGTGAGATCATCAAGGATGTGCATGTGGTAGATATTACGAATAAATAAGTTGATGCCTTCCTGACAAGCAGTTAATTACACTAATGCGAAGGAGAGATTTGAAAAAAGGTTGGGTTTTTTTCCCGAAATTCCCGACTCAACCAAGTCATTTGAAAAGAAAATACTATGTAAACTGTGGATCCATCATTTGCGCAATGACAAGTTGAGGTTCAAGACATTTGTGTGACAAACGTTTACCGTCTGCCTTGTCTGCGACTCGACTGAACGTCTTCTTTTCTCAATTTCTTCTTGCGAAAGAACGGTCTCAAATCTATATGGCTCCAAACTTAACTATTCGTGATTTGTCATGTTTACAGTGCTAGTGATGAAATAAACCGGAATAGACGGTGTGGCATCATAAATTAAACTTCAATGGCCACTCTCTTAATGACGGGTAATTTAAAATACTTGATAGATTAATATTGATTTAATTGTTCAGTAAGGATTTTTGTTGTTAAAGTTTGTCAATTACTATATCAGTAAGTAATACTTTATTCATAAAAGCAACAATGTGGTTAGGGTTGCCTTTCCCTTTAAGTCCGTATTGCGGCTAATTATCGCAATACTTCAAGGAACGAACTATTACAATTAATTTCTATAAGCATAAGGAAGACAAAATGCATATAATTCTGTTTACTTTGAAAACACGAGATGTGTCCTTTAACGATAGATTTCATTGTTCAACTTCTCCATAAATCGTTGTTTGATTCAAACTTTCAACAGGACGATATGACAACAGGTAGACAGGTCAGTAGGTCGACAAATCAGGAGGTCGACATGTCGACAGGTCAATAAATAAACTGGTAAAAACCCAGAAGGCAGACGTGTGTATACATGTAATATATAATACATCATGTCTATACTTTTAATCTAAATGAAAAATATTGTTAAGGAGTTAACCTGTCGACCTGCTGACTAGCATATCTGTCGACCTGCTGATAAGCATACCTGTCAACTTGTTCCATGTCCATCTACTCACTTTGCCATTTGATAATGAATGATAGAAGAAAAATGGAATTATTTTTGCCAATATCTAGAATAAAAATAAAATTATTTCTATTCTCTTGTTCTAAATTTAATGCACCATTCATTTCTTGCATATTGATGTGTTGATAGAAATATTAAAACATTAAAATCAATTCATTGTTGCACATACTAAATAAATACTTCAAAACTCGTATAAATCACATATCAAAAATAAGTGCACAATGCTTGAAACTACTATTATCTATAATCGAAGCTATTTTCAGTTGCTTATAATCATAATTTAATGGATTACTGTTAAATATTGTGGTGTAACTATAATTATATTTTCAATTACATTTAATTACTCTACCCTAAAATATTGTAATTTTTGTTAAGTTTGAAATATAGTTCAAGTTCCTGGCAAGGCTGTTTAAATTAGTAAATCAATGTTGGTGACTGTTCACAATTCAATAGCCCTAAGGATATCCACAGGTTCACTTGAGTGTACAAATATTTGAATTTTGTTAACCAACCTTAATGTAATCGATTATTAAACGATTACATCCTCCTAAGTAATCGATTGCAATCGATTACAGAAGAAAAATGACTGTAATCAATTGATAATCGAATACAACCCCCCCCCCCCCCCAAGTAATCAAATATTAATCTATTATAGTTTTGAGTAATCGTACCAATCCCTGCTAACGGTCATGTTACATGTACTGCATTCTCTGGTTTCCTTATTTGACTAAATTGTTAAACCAAATTTCCGAAGAGAGGTATAATCAGCAATGAAAGCATTTAATATCATTGATTTTGGCCTCCGTGGGCGAGTGGTTAGAGCATCGCGCTCAAAATCACACGGCCTGTCACCTCTGTCGGCACGGGTTCGAATCCCGCTCGCGCTGATACGTGAGAAAGTTTCCCAGTTTACTTTCGGAAGGTCGGTGGTCTCTTCCCAGGTACATTGTATCTGGGTTCTCTCTTACACCAATAAAAACTGGGCGCCACCAGATAACTGAAAAATTGTTGAGTGTGGCGGAAAACATCAATCATCAATCAATCAATCACTGATTTTGTCATTGCTTGTACTATACATAGAATTAGTTTAACTACAAGTGTGACAAACTAACAAGAATTGTGAATTAATCATTTTTATTATACGTTGTATATAGTTTCTTCCATATAGAGGAATTCTAAATAAATTGACCTTTCAGAATTTTGCTATGTCTTTGAATTATTAACCAGGATGTATAACAGCATAACAACGAGTATTTTGTGTTTTACTTCAAGTGGTAACGAATATTTTCGTGGAACCTCTGACATTATCTACGGGTGATTGGCTTTTGACGAAGACTCACACGTAACTTTTAAATCTGTCTGAAAATATCAGATAAATCAACACTGTAAAGTTTTGAAAAGTAATATGTTTTGATGTTGTTGATTTGAGAAAAGCTTTACGATTTCAAGTTTACTAAACGTTCTTTAGAATGTTTTAGAATGCATATTTGATTTGCACCCCTTCTGGCATATGCTCCCATGGAGATCTGGATTAGAGCAGGTCCCTAGTACCCTTTGCTTGTCGTAAGAGGCGACTAGATGGGGTAGTCCTTCGGATGGGAAAGCAAAAATCGAGGTACCGTGTCACAGCAGGCGTGGCACGGTAATTAGTTTGCTCCCTGATCAAAGGCCGTAAGCGCCGAGCATAGGCCTAAATTTTACAGCCCTTCATCGGCAATGGTGACGTCTCCATAAAAGTGAAGAAATTCTCAAGCGGAACGTTAAACAGTATACAATCATTCAATCTGACATATGCAATGGCATAGTACGTCTGAGGTTTCTCCTTCACAGCTGTTGATATTTTCGTGAGGATTAAAGATAAAAGTTTATGCAGATCAATAGGTAAAATACTGTCTCATTCCAATTGTTTTTGCATATACTGATTTTGACTACGGATTATTCCGTTTGCGTGATCGAGATAAGACACTCACGGTGGGTGTGACCTTTTAACATGGAATACTTACTCCTCCTTGGGACCTGAAACCACCTCTGCCGTGCACAGGGACCGTGTTTGTCCTGCTTTCAATTTTGTATTCTTTATATAATTATGAGAGTGATCAGTATTCGTTTTATTCACTTTAAAAAAAATCTAAGTTACATAACTTAGCCACACTTTCGCTCTATTTTTTAAAACTATTTAGATATATGAATCCATCCTGAGAGATGTTCTGCAAAGTGCAGTTTGTTCTGTTTTATTTGATACAATTTGCCTATTCTCATAATTATATAAGTATAACATTTACATTCTTTAATGTTCACTTCTATGCCTATCTAACGTAATTGAGCTAATTTGTGAAGGGAAGAAATAATTACACAAAGTTAACAAATGATATCTTTCAAAATGTTATTTTTGATTGTCATAAACTTCGTAGTTGGAAAACGCTCAGTAATTTATACATGCCTCGGGAAGAAAAAATACAATTTGGAGATTTTACGTCATGGCACATTTATAAAGCTGACTCAAATCCTTAAACATGAATATTGAACGATCACCAGTCCTTGCGTTAGTGTTGATTTGTTTTCTGCTGAATTGACGCGCACAATAATTGAATTGTTGCTCTTTCCAAATAAATTAATAATATTAACAATTATATTGATGCGCACTACAATTCAATCGAAGAGAG
Organism: Ostrea edulis; assembly: GCF_947568905.1. Taxonomy (NCBI): domain Eukaryota; kingdom Metazoa; phylum Mollusca; class Bivalvia; order Ostreida; family Ostreidae; genus Ostrea; species Ostrea edulis. The sequence goes on along the minus strand of NC_079166.1, from coordinate 64,038,670 downwards.
TAATAATTCAATTAATGCACGCAATAATTGAATTATTGTTCTCTTCAATTGAATTATAGCGCGCATAATGTCAATGCGCGCAATAATTGAATTATTGCTTTCTTCACTTGAATTAATGATGACATCAATTAAATTGATGCGCGCAATAATTCTTTTAGAGAGACCAACTACTGTGGAATCATCATGTTCGTGAGGGATTGATGTACATGGATCTCGTGGGTCACTCTTACCCATAAAGTTACGTGTCATCGAACATTTTTTAAACAAAATAGAGTTATCTTTAAATTTCCTTGTGACATTGTATCGCTTACCCATGAAATTACGTCCCCACGAACCAGCAAAATTTTGATTACCCACGAACATTAGCCCCCACGAATTAGAATGATTCCACAGTATCTAGTAAGAGATATCTTCAATTCAACATATCTAAAGTTGAACTTATTGCTCTCTTTAAAATGATTGCTGAGCGCATTAATTCTTTATACAATGTCTTTGTAAATAATTTCAATGAAATAAAAGAGATAATCAAATCATTATACCGAGCTCTAGATTAGTTTTTGTGAGCAATATTTCCACTAAATTGATGCGTGCATTAATTGAAAACGCCAGTTTCGAGATAAAAGCTCTTCCGTGTAGGAGGTGCATTTAGTGGAACTTTGAATGCCTACATGGGACAGAGTGGACTCATAGTCAGTAAAGAAGACAATAAAATGTATGTAAAGCGGCTTCTTTTTATAATGTAAGTGTAGGAAATACAATATATTATCGAAAGAAATATTTTACTAAAGTGGAAACATGAAAACAACATATTAAGGATATAGGGCTCACGGCGGGTGTGAACAGTCGACAGGGGATGCTTACTCCTCCTAGGCACATGATCCCACCTCTGGTGTATCCAGGGGTCTGTGTTTGCCCAACTATCTATATTGTATTGCTTATAGGAGTTATAAGATTTATAACTGTTTGTTATCTTCACCTTTCAATTGCAAGTCTGGATTTCAGCATTTCGCAAATTCTATGGTCGTTATAACGATCTAGTTCGTCAATACAACCTCATATTGGGTCAAATGCTGTCTGACGTGTTTCATACCGATTGTTAAGCCGTTCTTGGCACACTGATTTTGACTGCGGATAACTCCGTTTACCTGATCAAGATATAGGGCTCACGGCGGGTGTGACCGGTCAACAGGGGATGCTTACTCCTCCTAGGCACATGATCCCACTTCTGGTATGTCCAGGGGTCCGTGTTTGCCTAACTATCTATTTTGTATTGCTTATTGGAGTTATGAGATTGATCACTGTTCGTTATCTTCACCTTGCATACGATACGTACGAGCAACGAAATAACATGAAATGATAAGAATTCCATGTATTAATTATTCCCTGAATACTTATCATTGACTTAGTTTGTGTATCAAACGAATTTTGGTAATGAAACTGCATATGATAAACTTACTGAGCAAATTCACTTATGCATTGATGACAATTTGTCATAGTCCTGCATGTAAACAAAGTGATAAGTAGTGGCACAAATACATGTACATCTGTGCAGGTGAGCCATGTTTGCCCGTGCTTATCAATAAAGGTTACATTCTGTATAACATCAGCATTTGGAGCCTTGCATCCATCGCAAAATTTAGTACCATGACCTAAATTCTACCAGAGAAATATAGAATCATCAACCTAAATACGAATATGTATCATAAAGACTTACAAAACTATAATTATATCGAACATCATATTGCCACACAAACTTTATGTTTTCCACATAGGTATTTCACTATGAAGTGATAGAGGAACTAAAACATGATCTAACCCAGAATAATTGTTGATATCTCATTTTGGATGTTAGTCTGATAAGATATCTAGTGAAGTAATTGATTATATGACATCTACTTTATATTATCAGGCAACATCAGAGAAACCAAATAAATACTAGATTATTATTAAAGTTCATGCTGATAATAAAGTTTGATTCCAATGTTCAGATTTTGTTTCAAAGAGCAAACACTTAAATGTTATCATAAATACAAGTAAACAAACAATATAAATCATTGAACTTTGTTCATCTGGGAAGTATATATATTTGATAGCTTTTGTTATGCCAAGGTAACATCTCCTTTTTTGAAAAGTGCTTCGGGAAACTAGTTTACAAGAGTTTGCTTTTTGCAGCTGAAACCTTTCACAATGCGGTGTGGGAATCCGTCTTATATTCTGACTTTCTGTGCTTTCTTTAATATCGAACAAAATTCTGCTCTGTTAGTCCATGGAAATTCTAATTCCACTAATACTATCCATGCTTCTAGTGGACACCAAATCGATTCGACAGAAATGATGCAATTGCTTCTGAACCAGACTGCTGAGCTGAGAAATCTCAAGCAACAAACGGAGAAAATTCAATTGCTTCAAAACCAGACGGCCGAGTTGAGAAACCTCAAGCAACAAGCAGAAAACGACAGATCGACAATCCAACTGCTTCAGAACCGTGTTTTCTTTCTGGAAGCGGAATTGAGAAAACTAAATGCGTCAAAGCCCCCCTCCAGTGATGAGTTGTCTGCGTACTTAAGCAACATGAAACAAATAGTGCTGACCATGACGGCAAATGAAGAGTACGACAAAAACATCACAAAGCGTCTGAATGACGCTGTCAATAATCTGGAGAATCTGAAGGTCGAGGTGAGATACACGAGCCTTTCGCTGTTGGACGTCCACTCTAAAACAAAACAATTAAACACAACGTTACTCAGGGTTTTCAACGATGGAATGAACGGCGTCAATGAACAAATAGCGAGTATAATTTTCATTTTGTTGAATTTAAATATTTTTAAGCATCGTAGATACAAATCACATGTTTTAAAACAGACTTTGTTACTCAGAAATAATATTTTAATTTATTTTTGTGTATAACACATTCCAATAAAAATGATTCACATTATGCATATATAAGACTGAAAAAGTAATTGGAAGATTTTGATTATTGATAATGTTTAGGGTCTGTGGTTGTAATGAGAATTGAGTTCACTAATTAATTCAATTAGAATTTATTTACTCCTGACAAGAAGCATTCATTTAATACCTTGAATTTTGTTGTAGTGTATTATGCAAGTAAACTAAATATACTGGTTAAATTTATTTAAAGTTAAAGTTTTATCATTCATACCAGATAATCTTATGGCTTTGTTTGGTATATTTAATTAAAAAAAATCCTGCATATAACGATTAGTAAACAATCTTACCTTACAAGCATATATACTTTGTAGATATAACCAGAAAGGTGGCCTTCACTGTCGGAGTGTCGTCTTCTGACGGCTCCTGGAACAGCGGTACGTTAGTGTTTCCACATGTCGTGTACAATATAGGAGGAGGTTACGACCCAAACACCGGAGTTTTCACAGCCCCTGTCGACGGACACTTTGTCTTCTTTGTCAACGTGCAATCTTATTCGACCAATGCTATATATGTACAGTTAATACTAAATGGGTCCCCTAAAGTCATAGCCATGGCTGAGACAACTGGTAGTTCTTCAAACGAAGCAGGACCAAACCTGGCAGTATTAAGACTCCAAAAGGGAGACAGAGTGTGGATTAAATATTATGCCGGTAGAGGTTACTTTTCATACAGTAATGCTCCTGTAACAACATTCTCAGGATTCCTCATATAAAATAATGACATTTCACAGAAGATACTTAACGTCTATAGTGATTTCTATATCAGTATACATGTACGTGAATCCAGAAAGTGTCAACACCCCAGGAGATAGAGTGCAGGGTCAGTCGTTATCATGGTAACGGTTATTAATTGTTAATATCTAGGCAAACTGTTGGTGTTAAGGATTTTTAACAAACATTTATATTACATGTATTTGGTCAGATTTATAGGTATATATTTAGACATCAAACTATTTCTAATCTAAGTCTTCTGTATGATCCGACCCTTGTTTTATGTGTTAATAAAATGTTTTACAAGCATACATGTATTTTCCTGTTTGTTGTTTGTTTTGTGGGGGGTCATTCCGTTTTTTGTTTTTATAGAATGTCAGTCGATCATCAGGCACAGTGTTCAGCTTTCAATTAACAGCAGTGTGTTCCTGTGATAACCATGTGTTCCAATGTGCACACGTTCCACAGACCCCCATTGTCTTCGCTGTTTCATTTCCTGATGATGAGCGAACGGAATCAAGATTCCTCATAAATCAAAATGATAAGATTTTTCTAGACTATTTTTCACCTCTAAATATTATTCAGCGTGCTGTATTTTACAATCATTGACATTTGTGTAGGTTATTACGATGCTTTTGCTACCTTAGCTGTACAATATTTACCGACCCCGGAGAGTGGGCTGAATTAAGTAAATGATATTGTATTGGAGTAACTAAAGCATCGTATTGATCTAAAAATATCAATGATTGTTTTATTTGATTGAATAATTCGAAACATGAAAACTGGCTACTAGAGTTTACGAAACAATACATGTACCTGGTTGACAATCTTTGTTTACAGCTAGAGTGCGAACACCTAAACTACAGTGATTGGAGACACGATTTTTGTTTTGAATAATTTCAAACATGGAAATCCGCTGTTGCATGACCTAACCAAACAATACCTGATCAGCCATCTTTGTTCACATCTCTAATCCATGACCTAGTCAAAATTAATCAGAGACGCGAATTTTTCAATGCACGACCAAAATATAACCAGTCGGATCAATTTGGAAATTTCACATACATTTTGATCTAATTTTGAATATTCCATTATCACCTGTATATGGTGTTTATATCTCTCAACTGATTCGATACGCAAGAACATGTTCTGCGTATGATCAGTTTTTAAATCGAAACAGGCTACTGACAAACAAGTTGATGGCGCAGGGGTTCCAACAGTCTCGTTTAAATTCTGCATTTCGCAAATTCTATGGTCGTTATAACGATCTAGTTTGCCAATACAACATATCATTGGGTCAAATGCTGTCTGACGTGCTTCATACCGATTGTTAGGCCGTTCTTTGCACACTGATTTTGACTACGGATTACCTGATCAAGATATAGGGTTCAAGGCGGGTGTGACTGATTGACAGGGGATTCTTACTCCTCCTAGGCACCTGATCCCACCTCTGGTGTATCCAGGGGTCCGTATTTGCCCAAATCTCTATTTTGCATTGCTTATGGGAGTTATGAGATTGATCACTGTTCGTTATCTTCACCTTTCATGGTATATTTACGTCGACGGCACATGGAGGTGAACATTATACAATTATTGAAGGGGTCCGAGGACAAAAACTGTTTTGTTTGACCCGGAAACGGATCAAAGCTCCATTAGAGGGTAAACCAATACAGCTGTTGTTTAAGAACACTGTCTATAAATGTTGTTATACACCTTTATTTATTAGGTTGTTTTTACTAGATACACATGGTTTGTTGACTGAACTTTTAACAGGACAGTTTGATTGCGTACATTTATCACCGTGTCCACGTGTTTAAAAGAAAACACACCTAATATCCTAATTACTATTGACAGCTTTCCCTTGATATATTGTTCGAAAATATTTTGTGCAATATTGATTACATTTTTCGTGTTTCTGCTTTCTGTTTCATCTAATAAATTCTGCATTTCATCATCAGTGAAATCAGTGAACCTCGCCATTACGTAAACAAAGCCGCAGACCGAAAATCACGTGGCTTGCGTAGCCAGTAGAAAGAAGGCAAGCTATTGACAGTTCCACAGTTCGTAAACTGTTCATCGTTTAATAGACCGCGAGCATGAGGGTTGGTTTAACAGCTGAAATGTTGGTTCTCAATCGTATTAGTTTTATACAGGAAAAAATAAAGTGTATAGCAAAATACACTTATTGACTGGGTCCGAGGACAACACTGTTTTGTTTGACTTGAGAACAGATTTGCTGCCCAAAAATGTATCTTGTCACAAAGAATACAAATACGTCAACCAAATGACATAAATCTGATGTTAGGACATTTACTAAAGGAGAACAATTCAAAGTGCCAAATACATAGAAGTTTTCTAGATGATTCAAAAACAAAATAGTGCTTTCTATAACCATTGGGTTAATTGAAGTAAAAAATATGAATTGAAAGTAGAGCTCTACATACTGTCCATTGTCAATTATGTCCATTCATGTAGAAAAACAACGCTGGTATGCCATCCATAGATGTTTTAGAAAGATTTCAACCATTGCTTGTGTTTTAAACCATTTAGAAAAATTACTTTATTTCCTGGTAATCTGAGCCTAGTTTAGACGTAATTTTTATTAATCAAAAGATACAGCAATAGAACCGAGTCGATTGACATAGTTCGTTCACGAGATGAAGGCAATAGTTTTAGGTCACCTGAGTCAATTAGGGGCGGGACAAAAACTGTAAAAATAGACAAATTTTCAATAATCTTCTTCACTAAAACCACACATTTGTAAGAAAAGCTAAATGCACAGTCGTGTAGAACAGGAAAGCTTCTACCAAAATTGTAATTTTTTTGATCCCCGGGGTAGATGTTCTGACTCCAGGATGAGGCCAAACTTGGTATATTGTGTTTATGTGTAAAACATCCAAATAACATTTTCTTTCACGCTATTGAAACTAAACTAAAACCAGATAGATATTTAGAAGGAGTACGTAACCCTTTACCAAAATAGTACATTTTATTATTCCAGGGATAGGGTGAACCCAAAATGGTCATAGTGATTATATGTGTTAACAAATTTCAAAATTTTAAACTTGTTAGCAACTACCATTCCAATTCTTTTAAAATTTGGTATGAAGGATCATTTGGACAAGGGGGACATAAATTGTGAATTTCATGACTTATATCCCCTTGAGGACATAGTGGTGGGGCAAACACTGTCGAAAATTACCATTTTTCAAAAATATTCTTCTCCACAGCCGCACATCTTTAAGAAAAATCAAATAGTTATAACAGGATAACCTCTACCAAAATTGTAAATTTCATGGTCCCCGGGGTTGTGTCTCCAGGGTGGGTCAAACTTGGTTTATAATGTTTATGTGTAAAACATTTTTAAAATACCATTTTCTTCAATGCTATTGATAATAAAGTGAAACTAAATGGATATTTAGAAGGAACAGGTTGTAATTTTTATGATGCCAGGAGTAGCGATTTTGGTACCAGATTGGAGCAAAAATGGTCATAGTGATTAAATGTCTTCATAATTTGAACGACTTCCTCTTTGATTTTGCTAATGAAATAAAAAACAATAACAAATGCATATTGAAGTAAAGCAGGAAGGGGTGAATCAAAATTGTAAATATTACAATCTGAGGGCTCTTACACTAAGGTGGGTCTAAAATAGTCATACAGTATTATCATAACATATATCTCAGAAAAGTGTAACTCCAACAAATTGTAACTTTGAAATTTATGAGAATAAGTGTGGCGATATTATGGACACGGCTGTTATGAATAAATTGCCAATCAAATACAGCATGGGCAATGGGACGCCAACAACGAGCATGTCCAACAGATGCAAATATATATAAACAACAACATTGAACATTAAAGCTACACATGCAACCATGTAACTAGGTCATGGTCAAAATTAAAACTTCATGATCATAGGTCAAAGTTCAAACAACATCAAAATTCAAAATTAGCACAACCAAACAAGCTCAAAGTTCACAACATCGAAGGTCAAAGTTCATTGTATAGAAAGCATTGACCCTGGGAGGTGCAGAGGCCAAAGCTTGTTTTATGATATTTACATCCAGATTGCCGCTTTTACACCACAAGTTCAATGGGACAGGTTTCATTCACATCACGGTTTAGGTCGAGTATTTCAACTTGAGCGGGATGTCACAGCCGTACCATTTCCCAAAACACTGATGCTCGCACAGCAGCTACAACAGAAAAGAAAAAGCAAAGCAAACATATCCATTCAAATATGGACTGGGTTGGGTGGGTAATTTTTAATTTGTCTTATTTGCAAAGAAAATATACTTTAAATTTACACCAACCTCATTCAATGAGTCTTTAATTGAAAAGGAGGCAGCGGACTCAGGGGGAATAACTCTATTTGTTACTTAAAGTTTATAGGCGGATCTACAAATATTATTACTCGGGAAATGGAGCTCTTTCTTCGATAAAAGGTTCCAAGTCATATCGAATTGGATGCGATAATAATTTAGTATAGATATGTAGAAGAAAATTATAGATTTTGCAGCCCTTGGGACTGGTGATACTTTCCACTACCTGCAATACTCAGGTGACCAATAAGGCCTGTGTGCCCTTTGTTTATGAAAATATGCACTTTCATTTAAATGAACACTTTTTGTATTTGCAAATGCATCTGTATTCGGTGAGCCTTTGTCATAAATCTTATTTCTATAGAATTTGTTATCCCCCCCCCCCCCCAGTTTTTTTTTTTTTTTACTAACAACAGGAATTATAAATTTCCCTCTTTATATCATACACTCTTCTACGTAACTCACAAAAATGTTGACTAGAAGTAGATTTTTCTTCAAACATAATCAGAATCTGTAAATGCCGTATGTCTGATGTACATAAATTGAATATCGGGTAACATCACATCTTCACAGGTCAAGGGTTGTGAACTTGTGAAGATGGTAACATCAGTCATAAGTGTAGCGCTATGCGATATGGACCAGTACCAAACAGGAAATAGGGTCGAGGCTAGGGGAGGGGTAGTACCAAACAGAAAATAGGGTCTAGGCAACGGAGAGAGGTCACTAAAAGGACATTTGATATAAACTTAAAAATAACGTAGATATATAATTCATGACTTAGCTTTGTTGTAAGAATCACAAATATAAAATTCTCTTTACAAATAAGGGGCTTGTAACTTTTTATTATAATGTTCAAAAGTTGAAATATATTACCGTTCCCTATCAAACACAAATCATGGGGAAAAATTCCATTTCCATAAATTGTATTTTTTTTTTACCTATAATTTAGTTTTCATTTTCATCAGTTTTGAAACAAAGTTTTTTGTAGCAAGTGTCGTTAAGTGACGAAAGACATGGAACGTTCACAATATCACACATACACACTCTAGTTTGCTGCCAGGTCTATGGAGGCAAGATTTGCAAATCAACATCGGTGTTTTTTTCTATAGATTCCCAAATATAATTGAGGGACAAGAATATGAAGGAGTGACACCGAATAAAAAACATGCCAACAGTTGTACATCATTAACATCAAAATGCAAACTTTTTCAGCTTGTTTCAAAACTTTATTACATATCATTACTGTGAAGATATTCAGACTATATAAACATTATGGCGCTTTGTTTATTTCTCAAAGTAAATATTTTTGAAACGAAATTCTGTATTTAATATATGCAAAATATTTGTGGTGAAATACCGATTTCCTCATATCTCTTACCTATAAACAATACTGCAAAAATGTCATCTCTTACCAACTATAGTACACGAGTAAACGTAAATATCAGATTACTCCAGATTTTAGGTCAGCTCATTAAAACTTGGCTTAAAATTCTTCATAACCGCATGGACAAAAGGACACATGCAACTTTTGAGCGACTTAGACTTCAATATATATTAACTGATTTTAAACCCAAAGTTCAATTGCCACTTTGCTTTCGGTAGCATCGCTGTACTTGAACTTTTAAATTTGTAATTTATAAATCTTTATATATGAACATTAATATACAGTGCGTACATATTAAAAGACACGGATGTGGATTACACGTACATCTTGGACATCTCTGCTTTAGAGAATAAATGCTAAATACACAGTAGATATATATGGGTAGGAAAAGATTACATTCTTAAACTTTTCTCCAAGTACACAATAAGCTTTAGGCCCATGTTAACTAACCTGACACGTAGTGATGCTGTATGGGTGTTGACAAAACGGGACACATCCCATGTCTTCATGGATTATTCTACCATGGTTATTACAAAGATCAAAGGTATGCCGCGGTCATTATTCTGCGATATACCTTCATACCTAATCGATTAAGAACATTGATACACGTCTCACTTTCACTTCATGTTTTGCTAATACATGTACAACAATAAAGTCGATAACTGATAATTCAATTTTACAATTATAAACGTTTATCAATATATGTTGCAAAAAACACCATATGACTGAAGAATATGTCATTCAATATAAATCAATCGTCTGCATTCTGAGATCGATACGCAAGTAAGTTAATCCTCTTCAACGTATATGTAGTTTTATTGGACTGAATTCAAAGTAGTTGATATAATCCGTCAACATCAAACTAAATGCTCGATATATTTTTCAAAATCAATTTAGTATACCCTACCGTCTCACCTTTTTCGTCAGCAAAAAACATGTAGGCCTAATCCGCTTCGGAAACTTCATGGTGACCTAATCCATAGCTGTATGGGTAAACGATCAGCTGTATATTTCTGAGCCGTAGTAGAATAGCAAGAAAGTTCTTGTTTCGTTAATGATGCAGGATACCCTCTGTGTCGAGATGTTCTTTCGAAATATAAAAGCTCGATTTCAAAACACCATTTCGAGACCAAGGAGGTTTTCCCGCAACACCCATGAAAACGCGAACTTTAGTTCTTAAACACATCATGTGACTCTTAATTCCTTAAATACATTTCAATAACATGTTTTACAAATATCAAGCTGAGATTTTACAAGGTCACTCCACTGTCTCTCAGTTAATTGAAACAAATTATATCGTTCTGAAATATATAGATAAGAGTAAATGTTTTTGTGATTTGGGATTTTCTCTGGCTAAAAATATAGATCTACCAGACATGTATGGCGTGTAAAACGTTGCTATATTCGATAATATTGTGATGTATGTTCTATACCTTGTGATGTATATTCTATACCTTGTGATGTATATTCTATACCTTGTGATGTATGTTCTATATCTTGTGATGTATGTTCTATATCTTGTGATGTATGTTCTATATCTTGTGATGTATATTCTATAATCTTGTGATGTATGTTCTATATCTTGTGATGTATGTTCTATATCTTGTGATGATATATGTTCTATATCTTGTGATGTATTTTCAATATCTTGTGATGTATATTCGATAATCTTGTGATGCATATTATTGAGATGTATGTTCAATATCTTGTGATGTATATTCGATAATGATGTATGTTCAATATCTTGTGATGCATGTTCAATATCTTGTGATATATGTTCAATATCTTGTGATGTATGTTCAATATCTTATGATGTATGTTCGATAATCTTGTGATGTATGTTCAATATTCTGTGATGTATGTTCAATATATTGTGATGTATGTTCAATATCCTGTGATGTATATTCCAGTGGCGTAGCTTCCATTGGCGGATCGCCGAATTTTTTAGTGACGGGAGCATTAGCCAATCAGAGAGCTCCATTTACACGCGCTTTCTGAAGCTAAGGACGCGCCGCCATTTTGCCCGACAACAAGCGAAAATTCGACATTTTATCGGATTGTTTACATTGGTTTATGACAACGCAATTATGGTGAAACGTTGCTGTTGGGGCACTTGTAACACTGATAGCAGATACCCAGATCGGCTTCAAGGAGGGATAGTGTTCATTCCTTTTCCAAAACCTGGAAGAAACTTGGAAAAAGCGAAGAGGTGGATACGCTTGTGTGGTCGTCCCCATTATCAGTTAAATGAAGATATACTCAAAGAAAGAGGGAAAGCGAAACATTTATATGTGTGTTCAAAGGTAATGTGCTCACCGATACTTGTAACGCTCATTAAAATATTATTAAACTCGTAAATAGAAAGTACGAAGGGGACATAGGCCTAGCTGCAGATCTGGTGCCCGTGCAGGTCGACTGCATCATCAGTGCATGATGACTCGTGTAAATACAAGTTTTTTGTCATGCACAGTTACATGTAAAGTGCTAGGTAATATGAACTGCAAATGAATAGGTAGGTATATCAAAATATTAGTGATTATGTTATACATATTTATGCAAACTCATGCAGTTAAATACGACCTGATCTGATGACTAAATATAGCATGGAAGGATCCAGGATTTTAACAGGGGGATCAAAATTTTGGCAAAATAACCATTCTATTGGTATTCATTTTGTTTTTATTTTAAGCTTCTGTCATGTATAACCTGAATTTTTTGTGAAACATTTTAAACATATTAGACAGTAGAATTTGATCACTAAAACTTGTGAAAAATAAAATTATGAGGAAAATGTTGAATCAGTCCCTTTAAGACTTAAGTACTATACATGTACACAATCACTGTGACAGTAGATTCAGGTATTCTATAATCATATAACACGGATACTGAAACATGTATACATATTCTACAATGATGCCAACCAGAATTCTGTTTTAGCAAATTGCACTACATATCAGGGTTGGCAAAAAAGTGGTCAATATGAGTATTGACCGGGCCGGTGGTCAATACTGGTTAAAACCGCTCAATAATGGTCAATACTGGTTGATTGAAAATTCTTTGGTCATTATAGTCTGTGTTGTTAGTTATTTTAAATGTTTCAGTGGCCATCATTATGGTAAATACTGTAATTCATAACATGCACTATCAGTTTATAATATACTTGCAAGTCATAATATTAAATAAATAATGTAAATGACTCTGTTAGATTGGGATAGATTGGGAAGTGTTTTCTATTTCTGTTCAAATTCTTTAGTTTATTAAGAACTACCTATTGTTTCAAATCTTCATTTAACTGTTAAATAAACATTTGAGGGGTGTGTTGGTGATGTTTTCATAACAATAACATGTACACTGGTCCTCTCTGGTCCCAGAGTATGCTAATTAACACCTGTCAACTTTGTTCCCTGTGCTCTGGTACATCTCCTGCTCTGTACATTGCAACACATTGTTTATCTAGAGCACCTGTCACCCAATTCATATTAAATAACTGTGTTTATTTAATGTCCAGCTACCTGTTATTCTTAATCTGTTCAGGTACATGTATAAGCAGGTCTGTCTCCTATTGTCTAGTTATGCTATATGTGACCCTCTTTTATAGTTCTGAAGATATTATGATCACAGCTTCAGCAAACCAAATATATTAAACTTATGAAATTACATCTAATTATCTAATGAAAATTATTGATAACCAATTGATCCATATATTATAATGAAAAGACTTAATTTATCTTTGCAAAAAATGTACAAAAATAGGAAAATGGACAGTTTAAATCTCAATTGACCAGTATTGACCACTTAGGGAGTATTGATCGGGACGGTTAAAACGGGGGTCGGTTTTAACCGCCCAACCCTGCTACATATGCACATACCCTTTATTTAATGTATAATGTCCCACTGCTTTCTTGATTTCATCATATTGTTTAGTCATCATTTTTATTATTATAAAATTGGATGATTTAATTGTTACAATATTTAAAAGATAAATTGGATGTTTTTTAATGTGTTCCTTTTTTCAATTATCAGCATTTTGTCAATGGCCAACCATCTGAGATTCATCCTGATCCAGTGTCTGCAGTCAGTTATGATGCATTGACACCAGCTCGAAAACCACCCACCAAAAGAGGGTCAAGTTCAGAAACGAGAACTACATCTAAGCGACAGATTTTGATGGACACTAGTACTGATATGTAAGTTGTAGTGTATGTACATACAACAGGGTGTCAATTTAAGCCACTTTGGGTCTAAAAAATGTGGGATTATAAGGAAAACAATTTGCAGTTTATAGGGCAAATATAGGGATTTTACAGCAGATCTATAGGAATAAATAGGGTTTTTATTAAAGAATTTGTATAAAAGTTTATTGTTTCTGCATAGTATGTTTCTGGAGAAGAAATAATATTAAACATAAAGAAAGACAAAATCCTTTCAGATGTGGACAGTTTTCCATCCAACAGACAGTTCTTATACAATGATCATAGTTATTCTCTTCATAACAGTCTAACTAAATATCAATCTAGCATCAGCTCTCTCTTTTTTGTTACTTTCTCTTTTTTTTTTTTATCATTTTTGAAAATAGGACTGTCATTTTTTTTTTTGGATATATAGGGCTTTATAGGAATTTTTATAATGACTGGTAGGGTATATATAAGAACCTTTGAGTTTATAGGAATAAATAGGGACTTGACATCCTGAATTATAACTATATATATATAGTATTGCATGATACATCTGCAAGATAAAGCATTTTGAAGTAAATATTCTCACATTAAAAAAAATGACAACACATGTACAGTGTACTATATTTAAGCAAAACCTTTACCCAGTCTGACAAAAAATTCATCTTTAAAAAAATATTTGTAAGAAAAATGTTTCTTTGTAATCCATATCAAAGGAATCAGCACAATGAAGCTGGCAGTGATGTGTTAAAGGCATCTTCTGAAATCCAACATGTTTCAACGACTGCAACTACAATTTCTCAAGCATCAGCAACAGAAAATGTGAACCCAATTCTTCCTGGTAATTATGTTCTATGATTGAATATCAGTATCAAGGAGCAGTATTTGCAAATGACATGATATCTATGCACCAAAATAAAAAAAAAAGTAAATACTTCACTGAAAGTGTAAAGAGAACTTCACTCAACTGAATTTGAATTATCTAGTACATTTATATACAAATTTAAGTGTATGACAGCAAACAGAATTTTATCTCCAAGACTCTCTACATATATCTACCATACAAAGATGTTAATGACCTGTAAACAAATCTTTCTGTCACACTGAGTCAGTGTTTATTGTGTCCTTGTTGTTATGAGGGGAGGGGGCATATTATGTCAGGTACAAACACATTCTTGTTTTCATAGTTGGTGTGGTAAATCAACATTATACATGTAGATCAGAATCACATTTGTGGATAAATGGCTTAAAATGTTGGACATAAAACTTAGCTAGTTTCTGAACTAACACATCCATAGTAGACTTGTTTGGATAAACTCTTTCTACATATAAGTCTTGTTTGGTATATGTAATGAAGTCACAAAATGGAGCTCCAGTAACTAGAAGCTGTCCTTGGACTTGATACCAGTGGGAATGCTCATGTTTTAAGCTGAAAGTGTCGCCATTTCTTTGGAGGAAGAAATCATTTCTTGTTTCACATGCTTCACTGATGGTCTTGTCTCTGACAGAGTAAGGACATTTAATTTCAATCAAACCACTTTCAGACTTATCACACACTATGCCATCAGGAGTAGCACCTAGAAATGGTAGTTCTGTGTTTACAATCAATCCTATATCATGAAGGTGGTGTCCGGTTTTCTTAATGTACATTTGCTTGGCAATGTGTTCATTCACTTTACCATATGATGTAGCAGAAGATGTGAAATCATTCTTTTGAAATGTGTTCTTTAAAAATTTCTGGTTTACGTCTTTTTTTCTTCTTATGATTAGTCCGAAATTGGATGCCGTTATTCTCTTACTTCGTTCTGTATGCCATGTTTGGTTCTGACTCTGAGATCTTGTTGATTTTTCCAAATTAATTGCATCACTCTGTGTCAAATTCAGCTCAGTCCATTCATGTGTAAGGTTTTGAATGCATTCAAGGTCAACGCAGGTATGAAGGGCTTTTGGGAACACAGTACTTCCACAGTTTTCTGCTGCACGGGGTTTTGTAATAGGTAAAATCAATGGTGCCTGAAATTATGCGATAATAAATACATTGCGATAATAAATACATTGTAATGATAGACATGACATATAATGTTGAGGGTTATGTTTAGGATCTCCAATGAGTTGTGATCGGATTTGACTTTCATGGAAAAAGTGTGTTTTCTATCGGGATCCATGTTGAGTTGTATATAATTTATAAATCATGTCTAATGAAAAACCATTCACGATTATTTTTATCATATATGTTTTACATTATTGTACTACCCATGAAAACTAAAAAAAAATAATAATATTAAATTTTCTAAATATATTTCAGGTTGTAATCCACTTGAAATACTGGCCATTATTGCTGACAATACTGCATTAACTGAAGAGAAGGAAAAACTGCTCCGAATTAATTTTGAACTGCAACAACAAGATTCAGGACGATTTGGATATAAAAAACTGAAGGACACTGATTATCAGTATTATACAGGGTTTTCTAAAGACCGGTTCAATGTTTTATACTCATTTTTAGTACCAACAGAAGAAGATCCTATTATATGGAGTAAAACTCTTAAAGGTGCAAAATCGTTGTCAACAAAGGATCAGCTCTTGCTTGTTTTGATAAAACTGAGACAAAACTTTGACTTTAAACATATTTCATATTTGTTTGATATATCTGTGCAAGACTGCAGTGCAATATTCACCCACTGGATTAATTTGATGTTTTTTAGACTAGGTAGTGTAGATATATGGCCTCATCGTGAAGTAATAATCGAAAACATGCCTGAAAATTATAAGAAAGATTTTCCAGACACTTTCGTCATTATTGACTGTACGGAGTTAAAAGTACAAAAGCCCAGTTCTCTCAATCGACAGAGTCAATGTTATTCTGACTATAAGTCATGCACAACTTTGAAAGGACTTGTGGGCATAGATCCAAGGGGGTCTGTAATATTTTCTTCCATGTTATTCTCTGGATCAGTATCTGATAAAGTTATTACAAAGGAGAGTGGCTTCCTTAAAGTATTGTCAGACCTTAAACAATGTGGGAAATTACAAAATGGTGATGGAGTTATGGTGGACAAAGGGTTTAATATTGAAAAGTAAATCGAAGCTATTGGTCTTCGACTAAACATTCCACCTTTTGCGTCATGTGCAACACAGATGAAAGCTTCAGAGGTAACAGAAACTGTCAAGATAGCCAAACATCGTGTACATGTTGAACGGGCTATTGCTCGTATAAAACAGTTTAAAATACTGTCGGGCAAAATTAGTCTTTCTCTTTTTAGTATTGTTGATCATATATGGTTAACTTGTTGTGTATTGACCAATTTTATGCCATATTTAATTCAAGATAAAGAAAACTGCTAAACTTCATTCACTAAATGTGTTTTGTTGTAAATTTTCATAATATCAACGAGGTTTTCCTACAAATAGATTTTTTTTAAATGAATCGATTGCATGTGGAAAATGTAATAATCATTGATATTTACTGTATAATGCTACACCAAAGAAATTTGATATGGATGAAAAGTGAGGATATTTGCAACAATATTTTGAAATTGAAAACTTTAAAATTTACTTCATTTAGTCACAATATGCAGTTTTAGTATAAAACAATCTGACCAACAACAAAAATTTAAAACATCTGTAGGACTCGAACCCTTGATCTACAGTTCAGCGGTCGATATGCTAAGCTACTCAGCTAGACGATGATTTTTGAAATGAAAAGACAAATATTGCTGATATTTATATTTCATTCCATGTTTTAAAAGGAAGTCAGTCATTGTGATACTGTAGAGTACCTCCTTAAAAAGTTTAATTCATATATTTTGTCTGAATAAAGTTTAATTCATATATTTTGTCTGAATAAAGTTTGTAACTTACATGATAGCTGAGAGGAGATCCTATGTAATGAGCACCGAATGGAGTGTCAACAGTTGGTCCTGCTGCTGTGGATACCAGATAGGAAATTGGGGCTTGTTTAAACTTTTTCAGGATTTCCATATCCATTTCACTGATTTCAGTTTTCCTGAAAATTGTTGAAAATAATTTTGAATGACCATTTAAAAGAACTTTATGTTGTAGCAAGTGTTCAGTGCCAAACACTTGGGCGTGACTTGGCAGCTGTGTAGTTTGGAGTCTTTTGGCTGAGACCTAATTATTACACCTGTAAAAACTTGTTAGAGGTCAGGGGCCCGTTTTACAAAACAACGTGTGGCAAGTCTTGAATTGTATTATACAGTTATTACTTTAAATGAATGAATTAAAACTTTTCTAAGGCTAAATTTTCAATATTTTCTTTTAAAAAAATTTGCATTCGGAGAGAATGATTTACGATAAAGTTGAAAATTTTGTCGTAAGTCTGAAGTTCTTTTGTAAAACATACCCCTGGTGTCCTTGTAGGTGCTTTACAACTAAGTGAGTCTTTTCTACTGAAAAGCCTTAATTTGGCCAAAACATAATTTAAAGACTGTCTCCATGTGAGTGAAATGTAGAATGACAATCAGTCATGCAAAACAATTAGAAAAAAAATTAAGAGAAAACATTGATTGAAAGATGTACACTTTTTTTACCGTGTGTCCACAAAGGAAGCCACAATTGGCTTTCTTTTTCTGTTTAGGTTTGATGGGTTGGAAATGATCATCTGGGACACTGGTTCTGGTTGAATCTTGTCACCTCTTGGCTTATCCCACTGTTGGGGTAGGGAAGTTGATGACAGCATTGAGGGAATTTCAACAAAACCAGAAATCTTCCACTGCTCCAGAATCATGATAACAGCTAAGACATGTGCACATTGACCTGCCTCCCTGTAATATGTACCGTGACAACATGAAAAAATAGAAACCAATCCCCACACCAAATTTGCATAATATACATTTATCAAATTAACAATAGCATTATAATACTACATGTACCACAATACAAAATTATTTTACATGTATATGTGTAGTATAATTATCTAAACAGGCTTTTGGGAAAGGTGTGTACCTGTATTTGGTAAAGATACTGAATCATAGTTACACTGACCTGGTATGTGCACCCTTTAGTTAGCAAGTAACTGGAAACACAAACATTGGTAAAATGCACCGAGTTACTAAAAGGAACAAAAATACAACAAATGAAATTTGAAAAAAAGAATAAGAATAACACTGAGCAACGTTTATGAAATATGAAAAAACTTTTCCGAGTGAGGTTGTTTACAAACGCTCTCTATTTATACTTGAGGCTGATGCACGCGTGTACGTAGATCTATACGCTTCAAGAACAATAATTTAAATAAACAAAAACGTAAAATTGAAATTATAAACAAGTAAAAACTATTTCAATAACTCAAAATAACCGTATACACACCCAGCTTTGCAACTGCAATGTGCATCGTCTAATTTCTTCCCATCAAAGTTGACATCAATGTTGATCTTGTGTGGGTCCTCCGTTTTCCTCTGACTCCGATATACTTCGGCTTTTATTAGCATATTTTCGCGTTCTTGTGCATATAATTTGACTGATTTAACATAGGAATCCTTCATAAACGCGACAGCCCGTTGTTTTTGCCGAAGGGACGGTGTATGTAACATGTATGATGCGGAAAAATCGTCTGGTATGTCCTTTAACGACATGATCCGCGCCATGTTGTTTATGCGTTTAATGTCGGGCTAGTTACCGTCGTCATGGTGGGCGGGGCTTACACGAAAATCGGCGATCCGCCAATTGAGGCAACGGAGGCAGCTGCCTCGGTAAAAAAAAACCACCTTTTACGTTGTTAAATTGTCGATAGCTTCTGGGGGGCGCAGCCCCCCAGACCCCCTGCCACGGTAATATTCGAACCCAAGCTACGCCTATGTATTCTATATCTTGTGATGTATATTCGATAATCTTGTGATATATGTTCAATATCTTATGATGTATGTTCGATAATCTTGTGATGTATGTTCAATATCTTGTGATGTATGTGCAATAATTGCATTATGGATAATATGATGCAACAGCGTACTATTAAAGTAAGGACGAATTTCATTGGTTGGAAATAGCGAAAGTATCTGGTGATGCAAAATATGATACACTATTGTGTTAAAAATAACACTGTATGACGTCTTAGGACCTGCCCTAGACACAGGCACCTGAAGTATGGACACTGCTTATCCCCCCTTTTGGTATTTTTTGCGGCGATGATTTCTCCGAAATATGTCGATTCCCTGCCAATATCACCCTTCTTTCGATTTATGTAATCGTTTCACGCTTTTTGTAAGCTAAAGAGATTGGCCTTCTACCGGTATACACATTTCAGAGAAATCATGAACGCAAAAAAAGAAAGAAATTATTTTTTAAAAAAGGGGGAGAGGTAGTATCCATACTTCAGGTGCCTGTGGTCCTATAGTCAGAACTCTAGGGGGGTTAAATTCAAAATTTTGGTTCATTCCTTTCTGTTTTCCTATATATGCATAATTTTAGCTTTTGTCAAAGTTTAATATGTCTCTGTTTCATTTTATATAGTATCAGAATAATTAATGAAATCCTTCAAATGATAAAGACATTTTTAAAATTACTATGATAATTTTGGTCCCAACTCTAGGATCATGAAATTTACAATTTTGGCAAAGGATTTCCTGCTTCATTCGGTTTCAATTTCATATCATTAACATTAAAGAAGAATTGCGTTATTCTTGCATCACCGGATACTTTCGTTATTTCCAACCAATGAAAATTGTCCTTACTGTAACAGGTCGCTATTGTGTCATATTACCCACAATGCAATTATTGCACATACATCACAAGATTATCGAACACACATCACAAGATATTGAACATACACCATAAGATTATCGAATGTAGCAACGTTTTACACGCCATAGACATGTATTAATTAACAAGATATTTAGTATTGACAAACTTCACATTGTGAACACTCATGTGAACACTCGACTATAAAGTAACGATTCTCTCAGCAATAAGGAAAATGAGCATCTTTTTCTCTTTTATTCACACATTTATAAAATATAGTATTTTTCAATCAAGTAATATACATCAAACTACCATGTATATTTAAAATCTTGCTAGATGTCATGTCGAATATTGATTATTTCCTAGAATATTCGTATTCTTTGCTCCTATATAGTCATCATCCATATTATGAAATACATCTATCTATGTCATTACCATGTATTTATGGAGAGAGCGGTCTAAGTTTTTAGAACATGTGTCCGATCCTGTGTAATTGTAATAATAATATAACACGTTCAAACCAGTACAAAAACTACTCTATTTAACCAAACTATAACTTTGAAATAAAGAGACAATAGAAGTTCATATTTGACAACCGTTGTTGAGGGCCAGATGGTCGGTCATGATCCTAAAGGTCAAGGTTACTTGTTAAAAGACTTTGCAACCATTGGCAAGACATAGGGAGTTCATTCTTTGTATAACAGTAGCTTAAAACGAACTGTGTGTCTTGAATGACTACAACCTGTATCTGACAATGTGTAGAGGTTAGAATAACCGATATCTCCAGCGTAAACCACAGACACTCGACCACTGGTCCTAAATTTTAACTTTACAAAGATACTTACTTGCTCCTTCTATCCTCACTAAAATGTGTACCATCGAAAAATAATTCGTTTGGTTGTATATTTATGAAAGGTGAAGATAAATACAAAATAGATAGTTGGGCAAACACGGACCACTGTACACACCAGAGGTGGGATCATGTGCCTAGGAGGAGTAAACATCCCCTGTCGACCGGTCGCACCCGCCGTGAGCCCTATATCCCGATCAGGTAAACGGAGCTATCCGTAGTCAAAATCAGTGTGACAAGAACGGTCTAACAATCGGTATGAAACACGTCAGACAGCATTTGACCCAATGATAGGTTGTATTTGTGATGTCGACCCTGATAGACCGATGGTACCGGATTTAACCGTAGTATCGAGATACAAGACACCATTAAAGGTTTACCATTTTAATAACAACCAGACACACAACAACTCGTACATAAACACATTCGTACTTATTATAAACACATTCGTACTTATTATAGATACATTCGTACTTATTATAAACACTACAATCCTCCCCTAACTGAATATAAAGCTATCGGCAGCATTTATACAACAAAACGTCAAAATTGATCTGTTAACATATCGATTACAAATAAATACAGACATAGAAATAGTAAGAAATATATGTATATTAATTAAAAGTATGTTACAATACTGATAATGTCTCGCACATTAATTTAATTTTATCAAAGTTTATCCGAAATTCCTAATATAATGTCTATATAATTCGAGTTATGAGTGTTACATTTCTTAAGTACTTTATGATATGTTAGAAATTCATATTTTATATGTTGTTTAACTCTTTCTTGTGTTTCATTTTTGCTATTGAGTCTACATAACATTTTGAATTTGTATATACGATAAGCAATGAAAGAGATTAAAATATTAAGAACTGATATTTTGTCATTTATTTCCTGATAGAAGCCAATAACAATATGTTTCCAGCTAATTTCAAGTTTTAATGAGGAAGTTATCAAATTCCAAATATCTCTGACGTTTGAACAATCAAATATTAAATGTTTACAATTTTCTGTTTCATTTGGACATGAGTTGCATTTACTGCTTATATCTTGGCAGCATTTACTTAAGAATAAATTATTGCTGAACAAGTTGTTCAGAAGTTTATAGTTGAACTCCGCAACCTTTTTATCAAAAATATTTGCAATTTTATGTCTATATATTTTTACCCATGATGATTTACACTGAATATGAAATTCTCTTTCATAGAATGACTGATAAATAGGTGTACGTGATTTTTTATTGCATAAAATTTTGTAAAATATTTTTGAAATACCTTTGCTTAAGACTAATAGTTTGTTACCGTACTGAAAGCGAGGGATTATTGGAGAGTTTGTGCTAAATGGAACAATTGAAAGATCATATTTGTTTATAAATTCTCTAAAGACTGAATATAAAATCTTATATTGGCAAATCCAATTACTTTTGTATTTTAAATTATCAAGAAACCATTTAGCAGGTTTTAGACCACTTGAGTCACATATATCTTTGACATAGAGCAGATTACTTTTAATCCAATCAGGGAAATATAGTGACTTACCTTTATATGTGAATAATTTATTATTCCATATTGGTTGTTGTAAGAATTCTGTAGCCGATAAATGCATTTGTCTCTGTTTACATTTATTGTAACATATAAAAATTTGTTGATAGAAAATTGGAAAGTTTTTGATTAAGCCATGATTTTTCAAATCTGTTTCATTGGTAATTAGAATATATTTAAAGTAAATATTATTTTTCAGACATAAGGATTCTATATATGACTTTAATTTTCCCTTTGAATTTAGTAATTTTTCAACCCAAGATGCTTTTATTGACATTAATTTTGACTCAACGTCTATCACACCAATACCTCCTTCATTAATGCTACGTATTAAAGTATTTCGTTTTATACGATCTGTTTTATTCCATAGGAACTTAAATATAAGTATATTCATTGTTTTTATTTCTTCATTGCATGGTAAAGAGAGAACAGAGATTCTATATAAAATCTTAGATAGAGCTAATGTGTTGATCACGCAAGTTTTTCCAAAAAGAGTGAGGTTTCTTGTTTTCCAAGCCTCAAAAAGTTTTTCCATGTCTTTTATACAATTCAAAATATTATTTTTATAACAAAGTGTTTTATCATGACCGATGTAGATTCCTAAAGTTTTTACACAAGAGGAATTTATATTTATTCCACAAATGTTATCCGTATAATTACGTTTTAGGTTTCCCATTAAGATACTTTCCGATTTGGATGTGTTAAGAATCATTCCCGAAACGGAGCTAAATTTATTTATGATATCTAGAGCATTATTCATTGAGACTTCATCTTTTAAAGGGAGTGTACAGTCATCTGCATGTTGGACAATTCTAATTTCATTATCTTTGTCATTATTAACCATGTTAATACCTTTGATGCTATTGCTTTTTCTAATCTGAATTGCAAGAATTTCAGTAACAAATAAAAAAATTATAGCAGAAATGGGACACCCCTGACGGATGCCCCTGGACATTTTACAGGTTTTTGATATCCACCCATTAGTGTATACATACTGTAGTTCACGTACAACATGTATTTAATTATGTAAATGTAGTTTTACGTATGATATAAATCCACCTCTACTGGGAGAAAATGGTCTCCCGGCTAGGCTGCCCTAGGGTCATCTCTGGACTCTAGTTTGTGTGTGTGTGGACCCTGAGGCAGCATGAGTGGTATTATGTTTTAAGAAAATCCCTAGCTTTATTATATCTAACATTATGGCACTGTTGTAATCTACTAACTCATTATTACATTGATCATCATACAATATGAATAATTTATAACCTATATATTTAAATGTCAACTGTTAAGTTATATATGACAATATTACTCTGACATGCAATGAAATTTATGTATTCAATGAATGTACATCTAAATTAGTTAATATGTACCCTGCGTGGTACTTTAGTAAAAACTTTGTTATATATTGAGGTAGCTTAGTCAGGGCCCCATCCCTGGCAGCTGCCCTATCATATTAGTTAGTTATTTTAAAATTGTTATAGAGTAGGGTCTGGGAAATAAATGAATATATATATAAAAAAAAATTGATCTGTTAATTATCAAACAAAATCCTTTTAAATTGTTCAAGCGATTTGAATAACAATTTATGCATACAGCATACAATTTAAATCCAAATATTGAAAACAGTAAAAGTTCATGTCACAGTCCATAGGATCACATTCACAGTTCATAATCTTTGAATCGCGTAGGCATACTTCGCGCACGTTACGGTCTACTGGTCGGCAATTCAACTGGAATAGATTCGGTTTCACACAATTCTGGACTGTCAATAGTTTTTACCGGCGGATCAACATGTAGTTCAGGCGGTGAATCCATAGGGGGCATCACAACAGGTGACGGAACAGTAGTCTCTTGACACAACGGCTGTTCAATATACGTTTTCACATGGGTCACATTCCGTTTGTATTCCACTCCATTGGAATCTAGAATAACACTGTTTCCATGCTTAGCCTTCACAATCATGGGTTCTGGCTTGAATGTTGGATCCAACTTGTTTTCGCGATGTTGTTTAACAAGTACTTTGTCTCCTGGAATAACATTACTCTGTGTACATCCACGCTTCTTATCACCATAGTCTTTGCCTTTCTCTTTTATCTCCGCATCTTGATCACGTATTTCAAAATCATCCATATGGAAATCATATACCTGAGAAATTTTCGTACGCATCTTCCTTCCAAACATAAGTTCTGATCGACTTTTCCCTGTAACACAGTGTGGCGATGAACGGTACCTCATGAGGTAATTGTCAAATTCATCCTTCCAATTTTTCTTTTCTGACTGCGCAATTCTAATACTCTTCATAAGGGATCGATTTTGTCGTTCGACCTCACCATTAGCCAGAGGCCACAATGGGGTTATTCTATGATGATGTATCTGGTTCTCGTGCATATATGTGGCAAACACTTCACTCGCGAATTGTGGTCCATTATCAGTAGTTATAGACAACGGTAGTCCAAAGAAACTAAGGATCTTTTTCAAAAACTGTCCAGTTTTCTCTGCTGTAGTGGATCTCATAACTTCCACAACCTTGTACTTCGAATAGTAATCCACTAAAACGAACAGGTAATCACCAGAAGGTAGAGGTCCCATGAAATCTGCAGCTAATTGTTCCCATGGAGCATCTAGCAGCTGAGTTCTTATCATGGGTTCTGGTTTAGACGGTGCACTAACTAATTGACATCCATGACAACTACGACAGGTTTTTTCTACGCTTCTGTCCATTCCTGGCCACCATAGTTTTGAACGCAAGTTTCTCTTCATCACAACAATTCCGGGATGTCCCTCATGTCCTAATTCAAGAATCCTGGCACGCAGAGTTTTCGGTATCACAATTCTAGTAAGTCGCAGAATAATTTGACCAATGGCACAAAGTTCATTCCTGAATGTAGATCTTCCTTGAATTGACAACGTTCCCATTGTCCTGATAAGATACATTTACGTACATCACTCAGTTCATCATCATTTTCTGACGCGCGTTCGATTTCTTTCGCTGTGATTGCTATAGGAGTTGCAGCTACTGTAATACTACGAATATACTCCTCAGTGTCATCATTACCTGATTGTTTTTTAACCAGTTTTGGAACAAGTCTTGATAACGAGTCTGCAATGTTCTTTGTTTCCGAAATGTACTTAGCATGGTAATCAAATGATTGTAAACGAAGAACCCAACATTCTATTCTCGCACTCGGTTTTTGACTGGACAGAAAATATACACTCCAGTGGTTGATGATCTGTCAACAATTCGAATTTTCATCCAATGAGATACATATGAAAACGTTTACATCCCCAAATCAGACCTAATGCTTTCTTTTCAGTTTGAGAGTATCGTCTCTCAACATCAGAGTTCTGCTTGCGTACATGATAACTCGATAGTCAGTTCCTTGTTTTTGAACAAGTACAACACCAAATCCAACTGGGCTTGCATGGTAATCACAATGGTCTGCGCTAAAGGATCAAAGTATCCCAATGTACTAGCTTGTAACAACTGATCTTTCAGTTCCTGAAATGACTTAGCTTGTTCTGGTCCCCACTTAAATTGAGCATTCTTACGGGTCAACTTCATCAATGGTTCCGCTATAGTGGCTAAATTTGCAATGAATTTACCACTAAAATTCACCAATCTCAAGAAACTCCTTACCTCTGAAATAGTTTCAGGTTGTCTAGCCTCCATTATGGCCTCCACCTTAGATTAACCATGCCGATACCGTGTTGAGAGAGAACATGTCCCATAAATTCAATGTGCGTCATGTTAAATTGACATTTCTCAATGTTCAATGTTAGTCCTTGGTCACAAAGTTTTTGAAGCACAGCATCTAATCGTTTATCATGCTCATATGTAGTTTTCCCATGCACAACACTATCATCAAAGATACTCTGAACACCATCACATCCATCCAGTGTTTGTTGAATGATCTTATTATACAGTTCTGGCGCGCAACTTATACCAAACATAAGTCGTTTATAACGATACATGCCCTTGTGAGTCATGAATGTAGTAATCTTTCGCGACTCTAGATCTAGTACAATTTTGTGGTATGCAAGTTTGATGTCCAGTTTGGAAAATACAGTGCTTTGATTAAAGTCCTGTAAAACTTCTTCAACGGTAGGTATAGGATATCTTTCACGCATAACAGCCTGATTTGCTTGCCTCATGTCAACACATAAACGAATATCATTCTTTTTCGGAACAACTATCACAGGCGAAACCCAAAGACTCGGTTCATCGACTTTCTCAAAGATATCTTGAAAAACAAGTTCATCTAGTTTGTGTTCTAATTTTTCACGCAAATGGTAAGCTACACAGGGAAAAGTGGCTCGCATGAAATTCATATGAAATTCGCATGAATATCATGCGAATTCTTCGCATGGAAAGGAGACGAAAAGGACCACGCATGATATTCGCATGAAAAAATCATGTGATTTTCATGTGAAATTCACATGATTATCATATGAAAAATAATTCGCACGATATTCATGCGAATATTATTGTTACCTACTATTAAGGTTTTTCGCACGATATTCATGCGAATATCATTATATTTTCATATGAAATCCATGTAATGTATACATTTCAATGCTAGTACTTGAATTGGACTTTGAATTTTTATAAAAACTTAATGAAAAGTTTCATAAAATTCTGTGTTGCTCAGCAATTTGTTCCTCACAGATATCTACAGTTTTGTCTATAATTAAATTTACAACTGTTCATCAAGGTTTCACTGTTAATGATATTCATACAGAGATATAATAAGTACAATCTCAAAATCATGCAGCAAATGAATAACATCTAAATTCATTATTTAAAACTCCTTAATTTAAACCCGGATTTTGAGGAAGTACCATTATAAGTATGAATATCCAGGTTTTTTTTATTATTAATAAACAACTGGACAATTTCTGTTTCTTAATCTTCTTTATTGCAAGCTTCAACTTTCTTTTTCATTCTCTGTTCAAGGGCAACCCATCTATCTGGTGTCTGTTTCATCTGCAAGAGAAAAGAAAACCATTTGTAAATAATTTAAATGAAATACATGATTGCTCAACTGCAGTTTCAAAATCAATATTTTCTAAATTTATGAAGATGAACTAGAAACTGAACAAGTACATTTATAACTAGAAATAGCAATCTCAGAAAATACCATATCCACAAATATATCTACAGATGTCAGAATAGTTAATTGAAAAAAAAATTCTGTTGAAAAGGAAATTCAGAATTTTCCTTCCTTAAACCTTGTTTGAATGACCATTGGATAAGGCCATATCACATTTACAGGTTTTCTTACTATGGGCTTTCTAATTTTCAAGCCCTAGAAAAGAAATAACACTTTTTGCTGTCAGACCTAGTTATGTACTTGACCTTGACTTAGGACACTCCCAGATAATAATGGTTCCCATTCTTTGTATCAAGTCTGGGCTTGCAGTGTATGTTTCACTGTTATAAAGTCATGGAGAAGACAAGAAATGAACAGTTTTACCAATGACCTTATATTGCCTAAATGATGTTCAATGATAATAATTACAAAACCATAGGTCATAAGCAACAATGTACATGCATCTAATGTTTCTCTCATACAAAGTTATTGATAAGATTTACATTAAATTTTTCTGTCATGATCTACCTTCAAGTGGTACAAATGTATATAATTATATTTGTTTCCTTGAGCATGCAATTCGTATTTGTTACAAGAAATTTCAAGGCAAGAATTACATAATTTCCTGACAGACTAAGACTGGCCTTGACTTAATACAAATGACCTTGACACAAGGTCATGACACAATGCCAGGTCATAAGTAATCTTTTTTAAAGCAGGAACTTCTAATGTTTCTCAGAGAGTTATGGACAGTATATGAATTATACGTAAACATTTTCTGTGACTAATAATGAACTTGCCTTAATGACCTTGGTTTATCATTATGACATATCCTCAATACAATATATAGTTGCTGTCTGGGTACACTTGCACAGACATACCGTAAAGTTGCTGCTTTTTGTAACAGTGGATACTAGAGTTGATTCATCCTATAATTTGGTTTTGGAGGGAGGTGGGCAGAAACTAATAATTCTGATATTTCTTAAAGATTGCCTACCATTGTGTCAATGTTCCTTCTAAACGCACGCCAGAAGTCTATGGCTGTGGTTGGGTTCTTGAACAACCTGTGCCCATCTGCGAAAGCCCTCTGTAAAACAATGAAAAAAAATATATCTAAATAATAAGACTGGGCATGATTTTGATATTTCATTTCTGTTCTCTGATTCTTATCATACAATTAAATAACAAGTTCAATATATTCAAACAAGAGGTATTGTAAGCATGACAATGTCAAAACCCTATAATCAATTTTGACCTTGATGTCAAAGATCAAGGTCATATGGAGGTCATGAAGGTACCTGACACATCGTCTCATGGTGATACACTCATGTGTCAAATATGGTATCCCTATGTCAAAGAACAAAGAAGTCATGGCCCTGACATGAATCCATTGTAAAAACCTTTAACTTTGACCTTGAGGTCAAGGTCATATGGAGGTCATGAAGGTAACCGACACATCGTCTCATGGTGATACACTCATGTGTCAAATATGGTATGCCTATGTCAAAGAATAAAGAAGTTATGACCCCGACACAAATCCATTGCAAAAAAAAAACCCTTTAATTTTGACCTTGAGGGCCAAGGTCATATAGAGGTCATGAAGGTACTGGACCTATCGTCTCATGGTGATCCACCTGTGTGCCAAATATGGTATGCCTATGTCAAAGAACAAAGAAGTTATGGCCCGGACACGAATCTGCACAGACAGACAGAGTGATTCCTCTATATCCCCCCCTCCCCCCGGAACTTCGTTCGGGGGGTATAAATATATCAGAAACAATATACATGGCTTAGTCATTCCAAAGGGAAAGTTGAAAATATTCAAATGTTAAAGGATGCATTATGATGCTTTCATCACACTATGAAGGACAAAAACAAATAGCAATAGGTCAATAGAGTGATTCAAGTCACATCATATGTAAAAAAAAAAAACAATTTCAATCCTTACCAGTGCAAGGGTCACCCTGAAATTAATCTTCACATCCGATTCAGATGGCGACACCCATAAGGCAGAGAAAAGGTACCTTTGAAGATTGTTGATGGGCATCATCTCGACCCGCTTATCTTGAGTCACTAGCTGAAATTTAATGTATACATGAACAACAGGAAAATATCGCCACAATGTTTCATATTATTTAGACACGAGAAATGAAATGTAGGATGTTACATTAGGCTAGCTTATCTTTACATTCCATCTGCATTTTTTCTTATAAACTCTGTTGAATACTTTGGCATTCAAAACATTCATGCTCAAGTTGAACAATAACAGCTGTTCCCTTGATTTATCTATATAAGTGTGGTGTGTATAATTTACATCAAATAAGCAATATTTAATCAATCTATCAAGAAAACAATAAATTAATGAAAATAGAAGTTTTAGATTGTAAATTTTGAACGTTCAATGTGTCAAAACACAGACAACTGTGGAAACTGGACAAATTTTTATAACACACTAAAACCTAGGCCATCTTTAAAAAATTATTTGGTTGCTCTATCCCAACCAACTTGCAAAAAATGACCCTACTTAAAACTTTTTTAACCTCAAGGAAACAATAACTTTTTAAATTAATTCCATAATTTTCTCATCCCGTCAACAAAGATTTTAATCCTAGTTATACCTTTAATTTTATTAGATTTTGAAAGTTCAAAATTTGGTCGTGAAATTTTCTAGAATTTTTTTCCACCTACCTATCGACCCAAATTTTTTTTATCCTGAGTTGGGAGAGGGCAACCCCCCCCCCCCCCCCCCCCCATTATCTTAAAGATGTCAGACACTTAAGACAATATGTGTCACAATTATTTGCCATACCGTACGCTCCTGCAACTTCTAAAATTATTTTGCATTTCACATTTGTTATATATATACATGTATATATATATATATATATATATATATATATATATATGTCAAAATTTTAATTTTTAGTGTAAAATTCTGTACCTTTTGACGAACCTGGTTCCTCCAGTTGGTGAAAGAATGGGAGGCAAATGAGAAACATGTGATGATGACATTTTTGTCTGCCTCCCATCCACACCCCTCCAGAACTGATGTAATTTGTCTCTGAGGATAAAAAGTAAAGGGATTAACATGTACTTGTGTTCTTGATATTGGTGTGGATTAAATTCACTGTTCTAAAATTACTGCATCTGTTTACAATTTCTATGTACCTGGTAAGTGATATTGTACTATCTGAACTAGAGATTGGAAAAAAAAAACATGTATGCAAAAAAAAAATTGTCTCAGTCAGAGGGGCCCATATTAATAAGAAAGTGAAAACTGCACTTAAAGGGACTGATTCACGATTTCCCCTCAAATTTTGTTTTTCATTTTAAATGATCAAAATCTATACAGTCTAATATGTTTAGAAGATTTCACAAAAAAATAAGGTTATTCATCATGACAGAGGCTGATTATAGAGAGTTTATTATTTGTTTTGAAAAGATTTGGGTGTGTTATTGTTTACGAATTTTTCAAATAAATGGATATTGATCTAAGTATATTATTTATATCACATCTCAAGTATAATTTAGGTAAAATGTGTCATTTAAAAGTTAAAATTTGTGATTGTACAAATTGAAGATTCTTTAAATTACAAAATTAATGTTCCACTGGTTTGTTTGTTTACATAAAAAGACTAGAGTCTTTGTTTACATAACACAGAATCAAAGCTAAAATATTGCTCTTATCCTTGCATTGAGACGGTCCAAATTTTGGTTGTCAACATTAAATGAGTTACAATTTTAAATTCTAAAATAAAAAATGAAAAATATTTGTTTCGAAAATCGTGCACCAGTCCCTTTAATATATCAATATTTAAAAGAAATCATTAATTATTTGTAAATAAAACATGATTTTTGCATCCCTGATATGAACACAGGCGTCATTGTGATGGCATTTCAGAGGATACTGATACGGAATAAGAAAACCACAGTGTGGTGATCCGCAAAACCGACAGATTGTTATTTATAAAATATGTATACCTTTAAATCCTCGTCATCTTCTCTTATCCATGGGTATGTGAAGAAGAAGCTTTTCAGAAGAGCTGTTAAAGGTTTCTGAATAAAACAAAATAGTACATTAGCAACTAATTTAGTAAATTTTCACTAAGTGGAGTCACCCTAAATATACATGTAATTGATCACAATAGTTTTCATTTACAGTATATCAAGGTTTACAAAATGGAACTGTAATACAAAGATAAGTCTTTTCATAGATTTAAAAGGGATGCTTTTCAACATGTATGTATAATAAAGTATGTTAACATATTTTATTGTAATTTTATTAATTACAAAGGGATTGGGCACAAGTTCTGTTACGCCCTCTCCCTGATACTGGTTATGCTTGTACAAGCTAGCTTTTTTCAAAAACCCAGAAAGGCGAGGTGAAGTGCATGAGAAAACGTTAGGATCACAAATGTTGTAAAATTGCACTTGTACCATTACATATAATGAATCTTGATATTTTTTTCCTCTTCAATTGATACATGTATTATACTAACCTTTACATTAGAACCATCCACTTGAAAACTTTTTTTTGGCGCACTCTTCATTTCCTTCATTTCTCTCCTCAGTTCTTTAACTTCTTGCCGCAAAGCGCAAAGCGCAAATTTCTTCATCTATCAAATAATTGATCTAGCTACATTGTGCATGAAATATGTAAACAGCAGGGGGTTTAAAATGTTAATTACCATAGTACATTAAATTAAAAATTTTCTTTCTCCCTTCCCGGGCCTCTCTTTCTCTCTCACACACATTATTTACATATTATTCATGAAATTAATGTCCATACATAATAATCTCATGGTTGGCTGAGCCGGTCTGTTAATTACTGGAAGTTCTGTTTCTTCTGCTCGAATCTCTACATCTTCAGACTGCGAACCCTATTTTTATAATAAATAAGAATATATATTAAAAATACATTTTCATGTGGGAAGCAATCAGACCTCCTCCCCCAAAACATGCATACACACCACCACCACCACCCACTGGGCTCATACAGGCAATATATGATTTCATAAATTGTTCTAGTATGAAAATTACTAGGATATAAATTTCGAAGAAAATTATTTGTTAAAGGAAACATTAAATACTAATATATATATATATATATATATATATATATATATATATATATATGTACACTCAAAGGTCAAAAAGTATTTCTTCACTGTTAATTTTAACTATATAATTCATTACAAACTTCAGATTTTAAAAACATTAATGTTAAAACATTTCTACTGCAGCATTAACTATAAAAATACCTGAAATAACAAATAAATTGACTTTTATCATAAATCTTTGAAGGAATTCTGTGTATCTTGTGAAAATTTCATAATGATAACAGTTCTATAAAAATTTTAAAATAGAAGGTTTGAAAAGGAAAAGTGAGGAAATACTTTTGACCCTTGAGTTTACAAATAATACATGGTACAGGAAATGTAGGCATATACTTACTTGGAAAAGATCAATTGATTGTTGACTATCCATTTCACCTTCCATTACAAAGAATTTCTTGTCTGGCCACTGTTTTGACGTTTCTCGCCTCGAAGCAGATGCTATGTGACGGTATATGTGACGTCATACGTCAACATTGAAACCCGAAGGGATAATGTAAACACGGGGACGTTAATAGCACATATTCCTGTTACAATATGATTTTTTACAATTTAAAAAAAATCAGTTTTAGAAATACACAACTACCAGTTATATGTGGAACACTTTTTTAAATGCACAGATAATATGCGGTTAAAAAAATATGTGTGAGGTCTTTAAAAAGTCTCATGATTTCATAAAAGAACCAATTTCCGCAAATCCCGTTCGGACTATTCCCGGCAAGCGGTAAATTTAGTACGGCCGAAACCCGAAAGCCGAAAGTCCCGGATAACGATTTTTGCATGATTTCTCTCTTAATAGTAGATAGAGTGGCATCAAACTTTTTTTGATAACTGTTTGTGACATATTAAACAAGAATCATATAACTTTTTTGAGGAATTTCTTAAAGAAGGTACTGAACCAGAAACCTGAACACGGTCGCAGATCTTTTGATCCGCGTTTTAGCATTATAGACAATATTTCCCGCGATACTTCAACTTACAGACGATCATTGTGTACACACAGGTCACGTGCTACCCACATCTTGATGACGCGACTTCTAATTATAGAATGACAGACGATCTGTCACGATGGATATGTATCTCTAATAAGCGAATCGAAATGAAGAGGCGAGCAGATGATCTAATTTGTAGTCCTTGTAACTTTTCTAAAAGACGGAAAAGCCACTTACTAAGACATAATGACACCGAAAAACATGTAAGAAACACCAAGATAGCTTCTATCAGCGAGAGACTGACATTTCCATGTGACAGTACCAACAAACCGTCAGCAGCATCGTCGGCACAGACTCAGGTTAGAGATCCTGCTTGTTTTCAGTACATCAGTTAAAAGTGATGAATATGCACAAAGTAAATTTATTCTAAGGAATGTTTTCATAATTTCATTATGACATCAGAAAATCTCATAATTTACCCTAGGCCTAAGGATAGGGGTGGGTGTAAATGTAGTCCGGGACATATGTCCCAGGACATATGTCCCGCGATGTCCGATATTGATGTTTGCCGATTTATCGTTATACGTTAGTTTTTCTTCAATTATCTTACTGAGTGTGTTTTAAGACGATCACCAAGAGTCTTCATTGTGAATTTGGTGTGTGGAAATTGCCTAATTATTTAATAAATGGCTTTTATTTTTTCTTCAGGGTGTAAAGGTAGTCCCGAAGATTTTACGAAGAAAACGCATTTCCGGTTTTTGTTTTTGCCTCGTTTAAGTACAAAGCACTTATAATCTTTAAGTATTGTGTCCTATTGATAATCATAATAGACTATTTTATCTGGTTATTTTAAATAATCTCACTAATCAAAACATTAAAAGGGGTTTTATATCCTTTTTTTCTCGGGACATCGCAGTTAAATGAGATACTAATGAGAGAATCGGACTGCTATGAAACATTAAATCCGAATTCATCTAAAGACTAATTTATTATTATTATTTTATTATCATTATTATTCAAAAGCAATGTTAGACGTTTAAATTAAATGTAATTTGTAATTCATATACAATATCGTGGAAAGATCAATAAAATTGGTATTGGGGTTGTTAGCCGTAAGTTAATTAAACATGTAAAGTCTAATTAAATTACGTTGCCCAGCTCTAAAGAGCCATAATTTTATTAATCTGCTAAATTTTTAAAATGAAATATATATATTATTTATTTGATATTTTGCTAAATCTGCACCGAATCATAGATTTACTTTTTTCTGATGCTTTATTTTCAGAATGAAATATATAGATTTTTAAATTCGGCAATGTAATTAAAGAGTTAACTTATGTTTATAAACAAACCAGTGAGATGTTAATTTTGTAATTTGCCACCCAATCACGTTAAAGAATTTGAGCATTCAATTTCAAGACTCATCATTATAATCATAAGCCTGCAACTATATCATAAGTAATTTTGATGATTTGGAGAATGGGTGGTGGCAAAACTTTGTCAACCACTCAAGTAAAACAGGATCAAGTAATTTACTTCTCATCGTTAAATCATGTGCGCACTTCGAGCTGCGTTTGAATAATCATGAGACGATAATTAATCTTGATAGAACACACATCAATTAGTAAATCCATGTATTGATTAATAAAAATGAAAAATTTTCTTATCTATCATAGACATTTTTAATGGCATTGAAGATAAAATTTCAATATACTCCCGGAGAATTAAATGGCAAAATCTTTTGATTTCTTGAATTACTTTATTGGGAGAACTTAATTTTTTTCCAAAACCCCTTAAAATTTGCGTCATGTTATTAATTTCACCTTATTAAAAATGATAGAAAATAGTACAGATGACTAAATAGGAGACATATTTCAAGTCCTATAAAATCCAGACCCCCTGCCTCATAAAGTGCCCCCCCCCCCCCCGTAACCACAATTCCTGGACCCGTCCCTGTTCATTACAAAATGCAACATGTACATTAACTGTAGATATTCCATAGAGAGGACAGTTTATATATATTTATATGTATTTCATTTCATTTTATTCAGGTATAAAATATCACAGAATGTCATGATTGTAGATTTAAAATAACAAATTGAAACCGGCATAATCTATAGCACTATTCAGTTATAATAGTTAAAGAATAAGTGACTGTAGGAATAACATAACAAAATATATTGATACCAAATCTTATAATTTATGGTACTTTATATCAGTTGTAATTAATTTTCCTTACTAGAAATTACCCTTCAAATCACTTGTATAGCTATTCATAATACGGGTTGAAACTGTCACCTTATTCCGGTTTTAATTTTACACTCTTCGTGTCGAGTCAAACACAGAAGCGATGTCCCATAAAAAGAAGGACGAGCATTCATATAACATGCTGAATATTTCGTAAATCTTTTTATCAGGACATGAAACAATATCTAAACAACAGCAAAAGCAACGTAAAACACAGAAAAGGTTTTATTTCAATTATTAACAAGGCAAAAACAAAAGCCGGAAATGCGTTTTCTTCGTAAAATCTTCGGGACTACCTTTACACCCTGAAGAAAAAATAAAAGCCATTTATTGAATAATTAGGCTTTTTCCACGCACCAAATTCACAATGAAGACTCTTGGTGATCATCTTAAAACACATTCAGTAAGATAATTGAAGAAAAACTAACGTATAACGATAAATCGGCAAATATCAATATCGGACATCGCGGGACATAAGTCCCGGGACATATGTCCCGGACTACATTTACACCCACCCTAAGGATAGTGCCTACTACCTAGTAAGGGTAACCGTAAAAGGGATGGTTCGCCCCAAAAGACGTTTCAGTATAATGTATAAAGTAGAAAAAATCTAGTCTCAAAATAATATAGTAAAAATCATAAAAAAAACGGTGTCTGTTAAAATTGACCTAAAGTTGCATTGTACATGTAATTATACTTAAGGAGGTATGCTACACCAGAGAAATTTGACGTAGATGAAAAGTGGAGGATACTAGTATATACCAACAATATTTAGAAGTTGGAAATTTTCAAACTTACTTTATTTTGTCAAAAATTCCGGTTCTAGTGGGAGGTAATCTGAAAAAAATTTAAAACCCTGCTGGACTCAAACCTGCAACCTTCAGGTCAGCAGTCAGTATTCTAACCTACTGAGCTACTCGGCGAGGTATTCAAGTGGAAAATGAAAAGTCGAATTTTGCTGATATAGATTTTTTCATCCATATTTTTAAAGGAAGTCAGCCATTATGACAATGTAGAGTATTACCTTAATTTGAATTATGGGACAAATCTGCATTTCAAGATGCTATATTTATAAAATTGACTAATAACTTGACAAATCTAACAATAACTCTGTAATACTTTTTTCTTCAGAAAGTCAATTTTTAATGAATTATTATCCTAGAAAAAAAAAATGATTTTCACTTATGACCATATACTGTAAATCTGCAACATAAGTCACTATAAATCATATAACATACATCGCAGGAAATATAGTGATGATAACATAAAAATTTAACATTAATTTAATTTACAGTACCGGTACCGCATTTTAAATAAAGGAAAATATCTCTTATTTAAACTGAACACATATTCAAAGGGCTTTATATTTTTAGGTCACCTGAACCAAAGGCTCCCATGCACATGTGCATTTCCAATTTAAGTTAACGCCTTCAATTGTTCATGATTGTTAAATACAAAGTATAATTTTTAATTTTTTAAGCACTATGAAATACTCTTTCAGGATTTTTCCAATACCACTAGCTTTGAAACCAATAATGGGTTCACGGATCAGGAAAGTTCAGATGTTCCCTATGAATCATCTGACACCAGTACATGTGGTATTGAAGATGACAATTCTAATTGGTTTCCATTTTCATCAAAGCTGCAGATGTATCTTTACATCTTATTACATTCAAAAACGCATACGATCGTAAGTTACAAAATATTCAACATCATGATTCAACCTCAAAATACATATACACCTGTAATTTAACTCTAAGGACAGTCGAAATATTTGTGATAGTCCTTTTTCTTAGTAAAGTAGGTCAAAGAGAAAAAACATATTACCATATGAAGTGAATTTGTATTCATTGTCTTAAGCAATATTTGTAAAATTATAGATCTGACATGGTAGAATAGTACAAAGTTCACTAAAAATTGTCGTGGATCTGTCAAGATATATCGTTCATGTTTATAATAACTTATGAGACACTTGCACACAATATGTGTTCACCTCAAAGAAATATTAAACACATGAATAAGTTCAAATACACATGAATTTATTTCTAGAGTGATGAAACAGCGAAGTTCATTTGGTTTATCATGAAGGAAAGTGGCATAGACATGCCTTCTTTTTCATCAGTAAAGAATTTGACAATAAGTGGTGATATGACACCAGAAAATATGCTGTCTCACGTAAGTAGTTCAGGGCATTATAATTATTGTAATTCAATGCACAATAACAATTATACACTTTGCTAGTTAGTGATAATTTGTTTACAGGTCAGGCTTCCTTAGGTGACTGTCTTATCTATAAATATTCAAGATTTTAGATTTAATATATGGGCAATTCCATTGAATGAAATAAGATGTAATAAAATGGCTAAGGGAGCTACTCTGTGTTGTAGGAAGAAAGTCCAGATGGAAATCCTTTTTGGATAATAAAGCCATCAGCAGTGTTGAAGATGTCATTGTCACATCCTGAAACTGCTGCAAACCTGTTAAGGTACACATGCACATACAAATAAGCCAAATTCAATTTTTTTCTTTTTCTTTTGTGATGCACTTTAAAAGGTTCATGTTCTCGCTATGTGCCACTGATGAGCAAGCATATGTCTTTTCTTTAATTTCCACTATCACCTGAAAAATAGTGCCTTAAGCTGTAAGAGTTCTGCTTTTGCATTGGCATTACTTATAGTTAACATGGACACATTGAAATGTCATTCTCCTTTAAGATATGGTCGAATATCATCTGATGGTCAAACATTGTTGCAAGAGCAGACTGATGGAGTTAAATGGGTTCATGACATTCATACCCAGTATGCCAGAAACGGACAGGCACTTTTTTTTTCAGGTAAATTTATGCAATGATATTGTAATGAGAAAGTGTATTAATATTTTTTTTAACTATTTATGTTTCATATTTTAGCTCACCAGCTTAAATTCAAGAAGCTTTTTGACCATATGTGTTTGTTATTCATCTGTTTGTCTATATGTATAGCTTAGAACCTGTCTTTGAATTTTATACATTTTCCAAATGTAGATCGATATTTTACATTCTGTTATTTGTAGTTTTCTAATTTTAGGGGATTTTGTTCACCTAAATGATCCAGACAACCAAGAGATTGGACAAATATCTTCATTCCTTCAAGACATTCAAGTATTAGTTTTGTATACTTAGCACTATTTTATACAATATAGATTTTTAAAAAATATATTAAATGGTTCAATTTTATTATTTTTCAATTATTCACTTAAAAAATGAATTTGCACACTGCTTAAAGCTTTGAATATCCTTCTTTAATACCATTATGATATTAACCACAGTATCTTGAACTTTGCAGTATGACATTACATATGCTAGAGTCAAAATGTTTAGGAAAAGTGCTGCTAAAAACAGGTTTGTATTAAAATAAGTTCAAATACTCCAATGAAATTTGTTAAATTAGATTAGGAGACATGAATAAAAGGGCAGAACTTGTTATTTTAATCTTCATTGAAAAATGACAATATATGTACACTTTATTTGTAGTTTGGTTTGCTTGGAAACAGAAAAGAGATGGAATATCTGTAACTTGTCTCAGATATATGTCACTAGTTATTCATTCTACAAAACAGTCAATGACAATGTGATACTTCTTACAGAAACTGTAAGCATTTTTTAAAGACACTATATTCTGATGAAGTTTTTTTTTATTATGCTCTTACACTTCTGTTTATGATTTTCAAAAAAACATTTCACAATCCTAATTAAGTGAAAATAAATTACAGGCATTATAACCCAATGTGATGAAAATAATATTTTGATTTGTATACAGTAAAACATGCAGCAAACACGCTTATAATGATTTGATGCTTTCAGTGGAATGATTTTCATTACTCCCCATGACTTTAAAATATATTGTAAACTTAAAGAATATAACGAAGTACACTCTGATAGCAAAGTAATGTCATCTATCCCTGGCACTTAATTATAAGTATGTTTTACTGCATAATCATAGAGAGTCTTAATGGTGAACTTTAAATTGTTATTAAGGTCTTCCGACATCATTTGGAAAACATTGATTTTGTTCTGTGTACTAGCTATTGTGCACATTGTTTATTACATTATGAACTGGTTATGAGAATATAAAACATACACTAGTACCTTTTTAATCATTTAGGAAAAAAACAGTATCATTGGTAAAAGAGTCCAAAACAGATCCATTCCTTCATTTCCAATTCCAATTAATTTGTTCATGGATGACACAAGTGCCAACAAATCCAAAAAATGGAAACCTCTCCACTGTCTCCAACTACAACTTGCTGGACTTCCAAAAAATCTAAAGCAGAATCCACAGTCCATTAAATTTGTAGCAGCTTCTACTGATGTGCCCATTCTTGAAATGGCCCGTGCTGTCATTTCTGACATAAAAGAATCAGAAAGGCAAGTCCTTGTCTAAGTTTAAGAAAATTATTCTCTTTTCAAAACAATTTTAAAATTTGCTTAGATTATAATTAATGCTCAGTAAAGAAGTAGTGCATTTCTAAATATTGAACAAATTCTTTTATTTTAGTTAATAATTGATGATTGAGGTCTTAAAATGTAGCTTATTAAAATATTAGCCTGAACTTCTAATCAACTTCTAGAGGTGTGTCAACATTTGATGCCAAAAGAGGAGAGAAGGTGACTGTTATTCCCTGCATTGCAGTGTGCGTTTGTGATTTTAATATGATGGCAGAAGCCACAAACCACATGGGAGCAAACACCAAAAAATTCTGTCCTAGATGTTATGTAAGTTATGTCCCCTAGTGAATTTTTTTTTCTTAAGTCTACTTTTTAGGTCACCTGAATTCATTCAGGTGACCTATTGCTATCTGTTTTTGTCCGTCGTTGTATGCTAGAACTCTCTGAACCAAAGCAGGAACAGTTGGATGTATTAATTGAAAGCAGTGATCAGAGTGGGTTTCAAACCAAACTATCAAGTGATATTGTTAGATACATTGACAGCAGACAAGAGAAAGACATCAAAACTTATGTAAGAATATAGTAAATATTCTCTTTTTTATGTAGCTTTAAGGAATAATGCTTGCCAATATTTTGTCATATAAAACATGTATGCCTACTTCTGCTATATTACATGTACACATGTATATATCATCATTGTTTCAGCTTCAAATTGCCCCATTCCATTTTTTGATGACAGGATTGGAGAGGGCTAAAGTGAAATTGCTCTGCCATCTTGCTCAGGTAGGTACCTAAGTACTTTATTCTTAATTTGTTAATGATAAATATAATAATAATAATAATAATAAAGACTTTATTTATCCAGGATTACATATTTAGCGATAACGCTGGTTTTCAATATGATCCTGCATGCATATAACATACATACAAACAGATATTAGTAAAATAAACACAGATTAGACATTATTTGTCGAAATGCGCATCTGGTGCATCAAAATTGGTACCGTATAAGTTTTACATTATGACCCCTGGGTCGATGCCTCTGCTGGTGGACTGTTAGTCCCCGGGGTTCTCTACTGCCCAGTAGCTAAGTACTTCGTTACTAGCTTGAAAATACGGATGTATATTTAATTGCTGTTATAAAATTTAGAAATTCATTTCAAAATTAAGGATTATCTCCCTCATACATAGCTCTTATCCTTAGACGAATTTGACTCCACTTGTTTTGGCACGCTGTTTTTGGCTATAATAGCACTAAAACTTCATTGTTATTTCGGATTTCAAACATTTCGGTTGAGCATCACTGAAGAGACATTATTTATCGAAATGCGCATCTGGTGCATCAAAATGGTACCGTATAAGTTTTACATTAAAAGAAGTAGAATACATATAAACTTAAGAAATAATTATGAATGTAAGATAAATAGAAACAGAATGAAGCTTAAAAAGTTGATCAAAATATCATATGCTGTATAGTATGCAATATCTTATAAAATTGCTTTAACTGAATTGTATACATTTTATGCATGGAGTCTCTTTCTTCAATTTCAGATTAGTAAAATTCTAACATGTTGGGATGAATACACAGAATTTAATCTGGTATGTCTGCAGGAGAAAATTGATGAGTTATTACCTTCAGGGTGTTTTTGATATCTTTCCACACCTTTTGCGAAAAGTAAAGACACATCTTTCTGTTCATATTGTAAGTATAACAAGTTATCAGTATCTTAATTCACTTCCATTTGTCTTATGTACAGTCAAATCTCATTATCTCAAACTCAATGGTGCCAAGAAAAGAACTTCAAATATCAAATGATCTGAGATATTGAGGTTAAAATACATATAGGTATAGTGATTGGGAATCCCAACTCAATTCAACATTATACCCATGGTATTCGAGATATCCTGTAATTATTTTAAAGTGATGCTCGAAGAAATGTTTTATTATTCTTCAAAAATGTAGTTAGGGGTATTTTAACAAAATGCTGTCATTACAAGCAGGGAGTAACTGCATTGTGGTAAATGATGACGTGTAGAGTAACTCCTTCTGATACATTACAAGAGCATTTTGCATATAATGCAAGATCACAATATTAGAAGATTTTACAAAATACTGTAAATGTACTTATTTTAGCTGTAATCATTTTTCAGCCTCTTTTGAACTGTGTTTCATGTCCGGTAGTTCATGTACATGCTGATAAATCTATACATTATATTGTAAAGATTCAAGTGAGCTTTAATTGCTCTTATCAGTTAAAAGGAAGAATATGCCAAACTTTGAGTGCTCTAATTTTTGTAACTTGAAGTAAGTGATGATTACCAATTTACATTTAATGATTGTTTTTTCTTTCTGAAATAATAGATGGATGACATCTACCGACATGG
Organism: Ostrea edulis; assembly: GCF_947568905.1. Taxonomy (NCBI): domain Eukaryota; kingdom Metazoa; phylum Mollusca; class Bivalvia; order Ostreida; family Ostreidae; genus Ostrea; species Ostrea edulis. The sequence goes on along the minus strand of NC_079166.1, from coordinate 63,995,840 downwards.
TCCAATGGACTGTTACAAAGAGGATGCCTTCGAAAAACTGCATGGCCGCATAAGAGATCAGCTATTCAACCAGAATCTGCATGCTAGAAGCAGGGACACAGCATATGCCTTTGCTGAAATGGAAGTCCTGCAACATGTTCTAACTGGGGGATACTTTCCCTCTGGAGATACATGGTAAAATACTACTAGTCTTAATAATACACATTTATGAATATTTCATCATTTTGAACTTGTGATGAAACGTTATATGTAGCCCTGACATTGTCATGAGCTTAAAACTGCAGTTTTAATTATAAATTTTATTCTAAATCCCAGCTAACCTATATATATGATAAGACTTGCAACCATCATTATAAGAAAAAGTGACAAAGTTGATTTATTAAATCTTATGCTGTTAGAATTGTGAAGTTTATGTAAGCTGTTTTTACATAGCCAGAATACTGCCAGTTCATAACATGCATGTATTTGAGTTCTTTCTTTTTATGCCCCCCTTTGAAAAAGAGGGGGCATATTGTTTTGCACCTGTCGGTCGGTTGGTCGGTCGGTCGGTATGTCGGTCGGTCTGTAGACCATGTGTTGTCCGCTCAATATCTTGAGAACCATTCACTTGTTGATAATGATATTTCATATGTGGGTTAGTTATGAGTAGAAGAGGATCCCTATTGTTTTTCAGGTCAAAAGCTCAAAGGTCAAGGGTCAATTTACTCTGGACATAGGAATATAATGCCCGCTCAATATCTTGAGAACCCTTTGTTTGAAAGACATCAAACTTGGCACACTGGTACATCCTAAGGAGTAGATGACTCCTATTGATTTTGAGGTCATATGGTCAAAGGTCAAGGGTCAAACTGGGCATAGGAATATACTCACCATTCAATGTCTAGAGAACCCTTTGCTTGACAGACATCAAACTTGGTATGCCAGTACATCTTCAGAAGAAGATGACCCCCATTGATTTTGAGGTCACATGGTCAAAGGTCAAGGGTCAAACTGGACATAGGAATATACTGTCCGTTAAATATCTCGAGAACCCTTTGCTTGACATACATCAAACTTGATACATTGGTACATCTTCAGGAGTTAATGACCCCTATTGATTTTGAAGTCACATGGTCAAAGCAAAGGTCAAGGGTCAAACTTGACATGGGAATATAATGTCTGCTCAGTATCTTGAGAACCCTTTTCTTGACAGACATCAAACTTAGTACACTGATACGATTTCAGGAGAAGATGACCACTATTGATTTTGAGGTCACATGTTCAAAGGTCAAGGGTCACACTAGACAGGAATATACTGTCCGTTCAATATTTTGAGAACCCTTTGCTTGACAGACATCAAACTTGGTACACTGGTACATCTTCAGGATTAAATTACCCCTATTGATTTTCAGATCACATGGTTCATTCAAAATACAGATGTAATAATACGCCTTACAAACAAAGACAATGTTGTTGCAAGCTTTATCAGCTGCATATCATGAACTACATATACACGTATGGATGTCGTCACCATGTGTTTAGGGAGATGGTGATCTAAAATTTTAGAACTTGTGTCCGATCCTTTTGTAATTGTATCATAATAAAATACATTCGAACCAAAACAAAACAATCAATATTTGTCTAAGCTTGTGATGGAACCTAGAGTTATCTTTCTTTGCCCTTGTTTTTTTTTTCATTTTGTTTATTCAGAGTTCTCTCTCCTTTGCCGAACTCTTCATTTTTAAGTCATGTTTACAGCGCGTGGTGCCCCATTGCATGCTACAAACGTCAGTAGACTTTCTCATGTTACATCCCTGTCCCCTCAAATTGTAAGTATTATTATGTATTTACATATATTAGATATTCTATCTATGTGGCATTTAAGTTATGCCATGTTTATAAACTATATTTCATTCACCCAAGCATTTACAATTGTACAGTGTTGTAAGTCGCCATGTTCCTCCGCTTGTTATCCATTTTATAAATCAAAACATCCTTTACTCTATTTTGTATAGTTTTATTATTTAGTTAACTCATTAACTTTAATACATAACTCTAAAGTCAAATTGTAAATTCTACATTTCTATTTTTGGTTTATTATCCTATTTAGACCCGACACGTTAATTTCTGTCGGGTTACAGTTTTCAAACAGGATCCATATTTTTTTCGTATGTTGTCATGTCATATCATTACACGTATTTTTCTTGTGTTCATTATATATGTAATTATGTATACATCATGTTTGTCGGTATCTATGTTTGTTATATATATGTGCTATTTTCTTTCATGTTATATGTATGTGTTATTCGTATTTGTTTCAGCACTTTACCGCACCTACACACACACACACACACACACACACACACACACACACACACACACACACATACCCACAGCTTACAATAAAGGACTAATCCAAATGTTATTTGTGTGTACTTGGTTATGCTAGCTGTTTTCCAAACAGCACACAGCTATAACTTTGAAATAAAGAGACAATAAAAGCTCATATTTAACACAACAGTTGTTTACGGCCATGATCATAAAAGTCAAGTTCACTTCTAAAAAACAGAACATTTGGAACCGATGAAAAGACGTAGTGAAGGGGTTTCAATTATCTCGTTTAAAGTCAGCATTTTACAAATTCTATGGTCGTTATAACAATCTAGTTTGCCAATACAACCTAGCATTGGGTCAAATGCTGTCTGACGTGTTTCATACCGATTGTTAGACCTTTGTTGGCAAATTAATTTTGACTACGAATAACTCCGTTTACCTGATCAAGATAAAGGGTTCATGGCGGGTGTGACCGGTCGACAAGGGATGTTTACTCCTCCTAGGCACCTGATCCAACCTCTGTGTTTCCCCATCTATCTGATATGTATTGTTTTGGGGAGTTATGAGATTGATCCCTATTCGATATCTTCACCTTTCGTGAAGAGTTCATTCTTTGTACAAAGTTAGGTTAAAAGTGACTGTGTGTCTTGAGCGATTACAATGTGTAAATCGCACTGTTAGGAAGTAAAAAAAAAACGATGCCTCCAGCATAAAACGCAGACACTCGACCATTGGTCTTAATTTTTTCTCTTTTATTATACAAAGATCTTTATTTTTCCTGTATACTCAATAACTTATGTTACATTGAAAATATTCGGTTTGGTTGTATATGTATGAAACGTGAAGATGACGAATAGTTGTCAATCTCCTATAAGTAATACAAAATAGAGAGTTGGGGAGCACGACCCCTGGGTATACTAGAGGTGGGATCAAGTACCTAGGAAGAGTAAGCATCTCATGTCTATATGTATATTTATACATCGAAGGTCAAATACATACACTAATTGTGAATGTGTTAGCGCTATGTAATAACAGCTCCACTTCTGACTATTTAACACAGTTTCTCTTTAATTACTCAAATTCTAGTTTTAAAATGTGTTGAGCTCTTGTATTACAACTTGTACTTGTACTTGGCTTTTACTTGTACAAATTGTTTTTCTCCTTGTTGACTTTTATTAAGGAATCGTTCCATGATTTTTCGTACGCGTGGCATTTACTTGTACAAATTGTCTTTCTTTTCTCTTCACTATTAATATAGACTCTTCCCTGAATTTTCGTACATGAGATATTTAGCTGTACGATGGCTTTTGTAACACCAATTAACCTACATCTAGCGAGTCGTACAAAATATTTTCGTGTGCGAAAAGGCATAAAAGCGGACGCAGGTTCATCAGACATATCTGCACAGTGTGTGGTAGGCAATTTATATATATATTGAACAACAAGAACTCGGGTTGAATACTAATAATTTGGTTTGTATTTCGAGTGACACACTCAACACCCTCATGTCTGCTGTAACAGGTACTGATGAGCCATGTGATGCTATTCCAATTCCAATATGGATAAAACACCGGGCAAAGAAAATCGACAAACGAATTAGTCAGTGTTCTTAACTTACATAAAATTCACACAGGTGAGATTCCAAACGTTAACAAATCTGGAACTGTCTCATTGTGTACTTTAGATTAAAGATCCACGAGGAATAAATCATTGGTCATCAACGATTATATACAGTCCAATAACATGGATTTCATGGTGCAAACTGAAACATGGTTAGAATCTGATACAAATAATTCCGTTTTGTTTGAACTTACACCAGATGGGTATGATGTCATTCACAAACTAAGACTAGAACATAGAGACCGGGGTCTAGCAATTTCCCACACAAAGCAGATCCGTGTGAGGCCTGTTACCAAAAATGCCAAGTTAACAGATTTTGAACATCTAGAGTGTTTTGTTGATGTGAAAAACAACTTTGTTCGTCTTTGTATCATTTATCGCCCACCGCCATCAAGGTCGAACAATCTCCGGAATTCAGTTTTCTTTGATGAATGGACCAAATATCTAGACAGTCTCGTGTTAATTCCTGATGAGTTACTAATCACAGGTGAGAATTCCAGGAGAAATATATGCAGGTTAGTAAACTCTTGCTACATTGTAAAACGCAGTACTACAATAACAAAATTCAGGAATTAGGCAGCGACTCAAAACAACCATTCAAACTTACAAAAAATATCATGGGAAATACAAATGTGTCAGTTTCACCTGCATGTGATAACAAACTCGATCTTGCATCCAAATTTGATGAACACCTTATTGAAAAAATTCAGAAAATTAGAGACAGTCTATGTTCTTCGAGCACGTGCCCTTCTAAGGAAGTAGTTCTTTGCGCTGACATTAAGTTTGATGGTATTTCTTTGGGAGTGTTTGAGCCAGTGTCGCTTTCTGAGGTGCGTGATATTATCAGTGGTGCGCCAACAAAGTCCTGCGAATGAGACCCAATATCCATGAAAGTTTTAAAACAATGTTTGGAGTGTCTTTCCCCAATCAGTACTAAAATTGTAAACAAATCTTTCGTGAAATCGAACGTGTCATCGGATTTTTAAAAAAAAAGCTATAGTACAACCATTTATTAAGCGACAAGTATATCAATGAATAAATTCTTCATTTAGACAGGATAGCACAATTTGTACAATTGAATAGTTTACATTGTGGTCCTGTATAAAACATATTCACAGACAGATAAATGAGAGAATAGAAAAATTGAGACTTAACAAGAATGAATTCAAAACTTACAGACCTGTATCAAACTTACCTTTTCTATTTAAATTATTGGAAAAATCAATGGCAGCTCGACTTGAAAACATTTGAACGCTCACGAGCTTCACGACCCGGTGCAATCTGCCTACCGCAATTAAATTGTCACTCCACAGAAACGGCTCTAGTACGGGTTCACCATGCTATTACCTCAGCATTGGACCGGAATCCATGTGTAGCACTCGTGATGCTTGATCTTTCAGTCGCATTTGACGTCATAGACCATAATATTCTTAACAGACATATGGAGTATGCTTTTTGGTATCACGGAATTGGCTTTGTCATGAATCAAATCTTTTATCTCTAGTCGAAGTCAACAAATTGCTGTTGCATCTACAGTATCCAAAGTGTTCATATTCTACATTGGTGTTCCACAGCGTTCTGTATTAGGACCTCGTCTATATTGTATGTTCTCCGAACCAATCGGAGAAATTTACCGGAGACATAACATGTGTTGTCATTGCTATGCGGATTACACTCATACTTGATTATAAATCCAAACGACAGCTGGGGCAGCATTGCAGACAGCCTTTCTGATATTGACAACTGGATGCATAACAACATACTCAAGCTTAATAAGGAAATGACACAACTTATCATCTTTACACCAAAACGTAAAGCTAGTGAGTTTTCAGTATATCAACTGGCTTTCTGTGGATCTGTCGTCACTAGTGCTTTATGCGTCAAAAATCTTGAGATGTTTTTTAACAAAACACTACGAATGGAGTGTCAAGCAAGTTCATTGACTAAATCATGTTATTTCCAACTTCGTAATATCGGTAGAATTAGATCTCTTATAACGAAGGATGCGTGCAGGACACTTGTTAGAATACTGATTACATCCGTCTTGATTATAGAATTGCACTTCTTTATAATGTTAATTCAACATCCTTACAGAAGTTACAGAAAGTTCAAAACACTGCTGCCAGGCTCATGACACGTTCACGGAAACATGAGCATATTACACCAATTCTCTCATCGCTTCACTGGTTATTTGTGACATAGCGAACAAAGTATAACATCTTATTGTATACTTTCAACGCTCTACATGGATTAGCTCCAGCATGCATCCAGGAAGAAATTCAAGTCTACCATCCACAGCGAACACTTCGTTCTGAGGATTCGTTATTCATTCGAAAGCCACGCGCTCGTACTAAACTGTAAGACGAAAGACGGTTTGATGTTTCTTCATCAACTCTGTCGAACTGCTTCCTGTTGGATCTTTGTGCCGAGGGTTCATTAGCTGGTTTTAAAAACAAACTTAAAGCATATCTTTTTATGCCCCTAGATCGAAGATCGGAGGGGAAAGGGGGATATTTTATTTGTCCTGTCTGTCATTCTGTAATTCTGTCAATCTGTCTGAAACTTTAACCTTGTTAATAACTTTTGAACAGTAAGTGCTACAGCTTTGATATTTCACATGAGTATTTCTTGAGACGAGATCTTTTTGTGTGTACTAACATTGTTTGACTTTGAGACCTTGACCTTTGCGTTTGACCTACGTTTTGAAACCTTTAACCTTGCTAATACCCGCTGGTTACATGCTGCTGGGAGATTTGGTTCCGCAGGTCGCGAGTTCAACCCCGGGTAGGGGCGGAAGCGGGTATCCAAATAAAGTGAAATTTTTTGTTCTTTATGTTAAATAGTTCTTCACTTAGGGCAGTTATGTTCATTTAAGAGTCAATTGCTATTGATTGCTTTATATATATATATATATATATATTGCATATTGCTCGATTGCTATGCTTGTATCAGAATGCTAGCATATTCTAATCCCCCATCCTTTCATGATTTTGTAATAACATCAAGGTAATGTGAATATTTCGTCGATGACGATGATAATATTTTACTGCTTTACGTAAAAATAATTATGACTTTTGACTCGATAATCTTTTTCTTTTTTCAAATTACCTATAATACTAAATCATGAAGTGTAAAGATGGAATCAACATGCAAGATCACCTGTTTAATGCAAGCTTTTGAGTTATCTTTATTTTTCATCATGTTTTAGATCTTATGCTTACGTAAATTGAAGTTTGAAGTAGAAATATCGGATTCAGTAAATGAAAACCCACTGAGATTGTGCGTCATGGCCATTGGAATGAGAAAGTTATCAGTACAAAATGTAGATACTGCTATATCGTTTTTCAGAAAGGTATTTTAAAAGATTCCATAAAATATAGATTATCAGTTAAATAATGTGTTACTGTTGCATCATTTTCTTGGGGAAAGCATCAAAATGCGAATCGGATAAATAAAAGATTCAAAGATCTGATCCCGTTCTGCATTTCATTTCTTGATTTTCAAAATGAAGGACGTTCTTGGTTTGGCGTTCCTGCTGCTGTGTGCGGTACATATTCACGGCCTTTCAATACTCACTGGCAACAGTGGTCCGAATGTTACTCAGCTGGATACGAATGACTTTGATTCTAAAAAAGGGATCTCATTCAAGCAACTTTTGAACCAAGAAACCATTATCAGAATAGGCCTCGTGAAAAATGTGTACGATTTGATGAAGGATATGATCACAATGAAACAAAGCATTGAAACTGCAAGTCAGAAAACAAACTTAGAAATAGCAGACTTACAACGGGAAGTTGAGAAGCTAAAAGATAAAAACCACAGACTTCATCTTCAAATCAGTAAGTATGAAGAAACCTTTAACAATGTTGAAATTCCACACATATCATTAAATATTTGCGAGAGTTTGATGAGAAAAGACAAGATTTTAAGGCAAAGACGAGTACGACTTTCGAATACTTTACTTAAGGTAGTTCTATTCCCCTGTGACGTCATAAAATTTTGCAAAGTCAATGATTTGATAAGATTTATGCATGAAAGGAACATTTTGTTGGAGTCTTTTTCAATAGTTATTGTAAAAAATCGTGTTAACCATGAAACATTTCAAAAGTCTGAGTTATATATAAATAATCAATTTTATGTTTCAAAATATTGAATCCAAGGGCAATAACACTGTTTTCATAAAATCATTTATCAAGTCCATTATGCGATAGATTTCCTTAATTTTCACCAACATTTTGTATATTTTATTAAAGAAACAGTTTCATTAAACTGTTATGAATACTATCATATCATTATAACCAGTTTTCGTTACAATTTAATAATGTTCTTTAAGGACAATTGCAATTTTCTGAATATGTTAACAGATGTGCTACATGTAATTAATAATAAAAAATTATTAGTATTGCAACATACTTATTTTAAGATTTGTATTTGTTAATAATACATAGTATTTGAAGAATCAATAATCAAATATATGATTGAACCTCTAAATTCTAGGGGATGGGGGTGGAATTACATTAATTTAGATAAACACACACTGGAAATTGACAAGAACAAGTTATTGGAGATAAATAAGATCAGTTATCCACAAGATTGAGCAATTTCATGAAGGCTCTTTGCAAAATATAATTTATATAACTTCACTATTTGGTAAGATAGAAGCATTATGTTGGATTTGTAAACAATTAAAAGCATAAGTGATGCCATAAAAAATAAACGCTTAGTTAGCCATCACAGCAAATTGTTAACGACGGTAGGGTTTGGATTAATCTTTCCTGGTGCATAGAATTTAGACGATATCATACATGTAATAGTTGGTGACATCAATGTACATATTTTAATTATTCCACAAATACATGAAATTTACATTTTTAAAATGTCTTTGTCCTCGATATCTTTCCCAATTGTAATAATAGCCATTTCCCCATGACTGCGATGCAGATGTGAACAATATGCGTATGAATTTTGATTGAATATAGGACGCCTATTTTAACGACTGGGAATACCAACAAAAATGAAAGTAGAATGTAAATATAAAGCAATAAATATTATATTTTAAAACACGTGATCGTATGATCTGTAAAGCTTCACACCGGCATACTTTTCATAAAGCACCAACATCCGTGCAAGTCAGTAAATGTCTAGTATATAGCACATGTTCATTGTTGTTTGTATGTCCGACTTTGAAAATAAATTTTAATAGTATTATTTATTTCGAAAAATAAAATTCGTTTTTTAAATGTCCTGCAATAATCTTGTCAACAATATGAATGAACCCACCCGTATCGAATATACTTACTGACTCAATTCCATCGGTGACATCGTCCGTCAGTGCTCACATTGACGCAAAGCTACCTATAGTTCTCTGTAATATCAGTTACGCATATCAAGCGTAACATTTGAGCATACAAAGATGCGGACTTCGATAAATTGTGAAAAGTATCTAATTCCTAACTACGATTGGGAAATCTTAATCAATAGTAATGAAAATATCGATGTGACCACTTCTGAAATTTTATCGTGTATTCATGCACAGTAATGTGTACCCAAAACGTCTATTACTGTGCGTCCTAGTGACAAGTCGTGGCATGACTCTGCACTTCCCAAGACATTGCGAATACGAGATAGTTCACGCAATAAAGCATTAAAAACCAAAGAAGACGTAAAAGGGTTCAGAATAGGCATGTACTTAACAAAGTTAACAAGAAAATGTATTGACGCAAGCTGCAAATAGGCCACAAAACACACTGCTATAAGGATAAAAAAAACTCCGATCACTTCCGAATAGTTGTTTACAAATTAGAAAAATATCGAAAAAATAGTTGTGAATAACATAAACTTCCCCTATTCATTATCATTTGATTGGCTATGTTAAAATGACCCAGTAATTATTTCTGCCTTATAATTTAAATGCTAATCGTGAGAACGCACACCACGCTTTAGATGGAGGATGGAGACAACTTTTAATTTACATTTTTCCTGGGTGTAGAAAAGAAAGGGCATGACAAAACCTTGGGTAAAATTTTCTCTAGGAGTGCGCTTGACCTTTGATCTTTTGACCTCAAATTCGACAGTTAACATCTTCGTCCCATAGGTAGTCCATATTTATGATATGGTGACCGTAGGTGGAAATCAGAATGCTTTAGAGCCCAGAAACCATATTGCTAGTTCGATGTCCAGTACGCTTGACCTTTTGACCCCAAATTCAATCGGGAACATCATCATCTCATGGGTAGTCTATGTGTATGATATGGTGACTGTAGGTGGAAAGAATAACACTTTAGAGCCCGGATACCATTGGGTCTACATATTGACAGACGGACGGACGGACGGACGGACAAGCTGATTATGAAATTAGAATTGTCACTGATATGCCTACTTTACCACTTAAAGAATTTTTTTATTATAAAACTTGATTTAAAAAGCCAAATGATAGAATGACGTGGATAGTTTATGCTTTTCTGCGATAATACACAGCCGTAATTTCTCGTATAACAAAATATTTTATTGTTTGTATTACAACTCTCCTTTTTTAGTCATTTTACATTGATGAAAGTACTCAATACATCATGTGATAGATATCTTTATTTCAAATAATTAATTTCTTAGATCAAGAGTTCTTTTATTGGGCACATAATTCAATGAATAATCCCTATAGAATTAGTTTTATCAATACTTCAATCATACATGTAGCGTGCAATAATTAATCATTGCTATGATATCAATAACTCAAACACATATATCATCAAGTTATCATTTGGAGTTATCAATGAATGATTTGTTAATTCAATAGAATTATTTTGCTCATTAATTTAATCAGTTATATTATTAATGTAATTATAGAGAGAGAAAATTCATTGGAAGAGAGCAATAATTCGATGTTTTATATATTAAGTTGACTTCAAGATATCTTTAATACGCCGGTTTCGAGATACGTCCGAGTTATTTCCCTTTCGAGAACTCTCGTACATAGTAAAGCGCGAAAGAATTTGTTAACACGCGGGAGTGGAACAGACATTCATCACAGCGCAAGTGAATGTACTCAGTAAGTTTCTCATACGCTGTTTGATAACCCGAATTCGACTAATACATAAACTAAGTAAGTGATAAGTATTTAGGGGGTAATTAAATACATAGTATTCTTATCCTATCATGTTATTTCGCTGGTCATAAGTACCACATCCAAGATATTTCTTGCAAATATGACATTGTTTGTATGTTTCCACTTCGGTAAAACATTTCTTTCGATAGTATTTCCCACATTTACATATCTAAAGAGAAGCCGCTTTTAATACATTTCATCGTCTTCCTCGTTGGCTGTATATCCACTCTGTCCCACTTAGGCATTCAAAGTTCCACTAAATGCACCTCCTATACAGAAGAGCTCGTATCTCGAAACTGGCGTATTCAATAACTGTGGCCATTAATTTAATTATTGCATATTCATACATTGAATTCAATTAATGTGTGGTATATAATTATGACAAATTGAAACTCTGAATTAAATGAAGCGAAAAAATATTTGAATTGATTAATATCTATAATGCTGATTTATAGATATTATATATATTGGTTCATTTTCCAGGTAATTATTCTGCTATATTGCATTTGGCAATAGACAATATCTAAAATACAGGGGTTCCTAATAGAATAGGGGAGACTGACTCGGGAGGGTAGTTTCTACACTAAAGTGCGATTTATACCTTCGGAGCTCTCCCTATAGGTAACACGTATATTCATGTTTAAAAGGAAAATATAGAAAACTAATGAAAAATTAAACCATACCTATGGAACTTGAAAATTGTGGTCCTAATGACGTCGATTCGAATACTAGCGCGTGGACATGTATTTCTCCAGTTTGAATCTCGTGTACCCAAGTTCACGTCGTTCTGAGATGTTACATAAAATTCGTAAAAGCATGTAAATCTTATTTTCTTAATCATATATGTTCACTCTTCGATTAACGCGATTGTAACATATCTCCTATGTTTTTGAATTTTGCCGACGCTGAATATGACGTCACAATGCACTGTTTAAATCAGTTGAATAGAATTTTCCGCGTTCAATGAATAGGCGGATCAAAAACGTCTAGTTAGAATATTTTGATTGAGCTCTGTCTTCACACGTTAAAGGACACAACGCATGTTTCTAAACTTTTTCCTTTTTTCAACAAAATTAACTCTTTTTATGCCTAAAACTACTTTAAATGTGTTTTAAATGAAATATTTTGCGTAGTTTTCGAGTTTGAAAGCGATGAAATTCAAATCTTGCGATATGCATATTTTCTTTGGCTAGTTTACGCGCCATTTTGTGTGACGTCATATGCGCCCTCGGGTTTGAAAACATCTATTAGCCATTTCATCAACAGATTAGATTTAATCGACAAAAAACCAATTGTCACGTTAACGGCTTGTAAATAATAATGCATTAAGATGTTTTGTGCCGTTCTCGGGTGTACTAGTTGTCGGTAGAAAGGTTTTTCAATTTTTCGAAGGAAGGTACGAGAAAAAAGACGTGGATAATTTTTTTGTTGGAACAAGAACTTTACCTTAAAAAACCACACCCAGTCACCTTTTCAAACATAGCTTAGACAGAGACCTTGATAAACTGCGAGAAAATGGATATATCGAAGCTATAAGCACTGGTAGGCCTATAGCATACATTATGTTTTGCTCTTCAAATTCAATACACACTCGGATCAACTGACCTTCACCTTGTAACAACATATATCGACGATACAATGTAACTTCTACCAACTGGTAGATTTACAACAACAAAAAATAAAGATACAAAATAATTGAACTTTTAACTATACAAATAATAGAATATTGTATTTCCTAACTTTAAATTGAATTATAAAATCATTTCTTTATTGAACTCGTAGCATCTTGGGTGCGTCAGTAGGCTATAACGCCGTGCTCCCACTTCGTACTTCCTAAAGACGTGCAGATCCAAATTCAAAAATAGTAATAAGATTGCTTTATCAAAATAAAATAATGTGATTACCACTTTAAATTTGAATATTTTTATTGATTTGTGTGTGTTGTCTTTTTCTTTCTTTCCGAAATGCACGCGTGACAATAGCTTGGCATAGGGCCTCGTTGTCAACAATTTAACGTATCATAATTTGTCTAATCCAAAAATAAATAATGATTGCATTGTTTATTTTAGAAAAACAGCGCCAATTACAGATGTATAAAGGAATAACATACCCAAACAGTTTGTAGACAGCGGCCCATATAAACATTATTTACTCACAATTTTGCCGATTTCATACACGCTTTACTCGCTATATTTGGGTATTTACATCGTTATATGTGTGCACTGGTGGCGAACACATATAAAACTCGGACAATTTATCAACATCGATTTAAATGTTGCCCATGATAATTAATTAGGCCCCTAAAAGTTGAGTTTTTAATATCTCGCAGTACTTTCACAATTCGAAGGGCGCATGTGACGTCACTGTACCACGTGACTACCTACCTAATTAACTTGACTTTTTTAAATCGGGGCTTAAATTTAAGTCTGTATTGTGGTTAAATATCGCAAAATTTCGGCGAACGAACTATTAGAATTAATTACTATAAGCATAAAGAAGACAAAATGCGTGTAATATTGTATACTTTGAAAACATGAGATGTGTCCTTTAAGTGCTAACTTCGGGATATTTTTTGTTCTTTTATGGATCTAGATACTAATGTCAATACTTTTTGCTTCGCCCTCAAACACGGTCACGCCGTAATACATATTATCTTATATACAATGGTAAAAGCAAGATTAATAGAAACAAATTTTGGAATATGGAATAATAGCTATTATAAATCTCGTTTTCGAAGACATGATATGTTTGTACTCCATTCTTAAAGATGACGTCAATAAAACCACTGTGGATCTGAAGATGGAAGTTAAGGAATATCAGCTTGATCAAATAAAGCTCTCCTCTACTGTGTCGGATCTGGAGGTGTTCCGAATGAATATGTCCATGAACCAAAATGGTAAGGTCGTGTTGTTAGAATAGATATTAAAATAGACTTATATCATAATGTTGGTAAATCTACGCAGCAGTGCTTTCTTCATATATTTTACTTAGATAAGCTTCAGCACTTCGTGAAAAAAGTATTGGTGTTGTAGCATATATAATTTTCTGCCTCGTCTTGCCCCCTCCCCCGAGGAAGACGTGTCCCTAGATTAGATATCCGTCCTTAAAGCAGGCCCGTGTTGGATTTTCCCTGTAATATTTAACACAAGTCCATTTCCCTTTTGAAAAAGCAGCCCACGTATTGAATTTCCCTCAAAAGGACAGTACCATCCTCCTTTGATTTAATAGTATCCGGTTTTGGTTCGGTTAGTAGAACTCATTTACTTGGTGTAGTTTACAATAAATTGAGTCTATCATTGTTGCTTTTCTTTTTAACGGAAAAATATCATAATGACAATTTCATAATTGGATAGTTATTTTATTAAGTCTATGGTTCCACCAAACTGACGTAGGTTTTTGCTAGTTTTTAAACAATTAGCCAACATTTTTGGTAATTAAGAAATTTAAAACCGCCTCGGTGGTCTAGATGTTGAGCGTTCTCCCCGCATGCGGAAGGCCGGGGTTCGAATCCCGGCCGCGACAGACCTAAGTCGTTAAAACAGGTAGTGACAGTTCCATCGCCAAACGCTCGGCATCAGGTGTGAATGTCATGGGTCCTCGGAGATGATCGACCTTAAAACTGGATACCACAGTAGGTGTGGCAGACTAAAGAACTCTCACTGCTACACGGCTGTAAGCGTCAAGCATACACCTAAATTTGAAGCCCCTCACCGGTATTGGTAACGTCTCCATATGAGTGAAAAATTCTCGAAAGGGACGTTAAATAAGATACCAGGAATTAAAAGTAATTTGAAAAACTTCATTGAAATGTGAAGTTGGTTGATCATGTGAGGAGGATTGATCAGTTTTGTAGGTGCTTTAGGGGGAAAGCTGACTTTTTAATCGTTCAACCTCAAAAGATTGTATGGTAGTTCTGATTCGTTGCATTAACTACATGTAATAATCAATTTTATTGAAATAAGAAGATACTCATGGGCCTTAGCGGTCACCCTTGTAACATGCATCACAATTTCCAAAACTCATAACTCGTGTACATGTTTTAAAAATCAGTATAATACACAAAACATTTCTAACAAATTATTAATAGATAATTTACCATAGGCCCCAAAACTACTCAAAGAATAACCATGAGAGAAATCCATGCTTGCTTACTTATGTAATAATAATAGAACCTGAACGCAGGAGATATACAATTCACAATTTTTGTAGACGACTCAATACTCAATATAATCATGCAAATATTTTTCCTTCATAATGTCCAAAAATAAAGAATACGATTTTCTTAGATATAATGCATTTTCAATAAATGACCAACTTAGCCCCGCCCTGGGACATTAACTCTTATTCCAGAGCCTAGAGTACGTATCATGCTCATGCAAACAGTTTGCCTCCTTAATATCCAGAAGTAAATAAAAAGGTTTTCTAAGGTATAATGCATTTTCAATAT
This sequence comes from Ostrea edulis, assembly GCF_947568905.1. NCBI lineage: Eukaryota > Metazoa > Mollusca > Bivalvia > Ostreida > Ostreidae > Ostrea > Ostrea edulis. The sequence goes on along the minus strand of NC_079166.1, from coordinate 63,980,358 downwards.
ATGAGCAACTTAGCTCCACCCTGGTGCTTGAACCTAAACCTAAGGGTAATGAATTTCACAAATTCGGTAGAAGGTCCATTGTATATTATAATCATGCAAACAAATTGACTGCTAAAGAAGAGTTCTGCAGATTTAATTCATTTTGATGTCTTTGGCCCCACGTGTCAGGTCCTAGCGAGACAGGATACATCGATTTCACAATTTTTGTTCCCCTTCACCCATACATACTTTATACCAAACTTGGCTAGAATTTATTCAGGCGTTCACATTTAAATCAGCTGAAAATGTTCAAGAGTTTACGTCCGATGCACGACAACAAACGAAAACAGTTAGCAATAGATCACCCGAGGGACTCAGGTGACCAGAAATGGTTCTATTGAGTTGCTGTAATCAACCTACGGACCCATAGGTTAAAATTTAGAGTAGGAAAGTGGAACCAACGATAATAGATCATATGTTTTAGATGCATTTGGTAAACTAAAATTTATATGTTCTTAACGTTTGTTTTTAAAATAAACTTTTATTTTTTGCGTTTGATTTGAGACGATAAAAATGAAAACAAATGTTGATAAATTACAGATATAACCAGAAAGGTGGCCTTCACTGCCGGAGTGTCGTCTCAGAGTACCTCCTGGAACAGCGGTACGTTAGTGTTTCCACGTGTCGTGTACAATATAGGAGGAGGTTACGACCCAAACACCGGAGTCTTCACAGCCCCTGTCGACGGACACTTCTTCTTCTTTGTTAACGTGCAATCTTATGGGTCCCAATATATTTATACATATCTAGTACTTAATGGGACCCCGAAAGTCACAACTATGGCTTATAGTACTTACTCGTCAGGACCAAACCTGGCAGTGTTAAGTCTCCAACAGGGAGACAGAGTGTGGGTTAAGCATTATGCCGGTACAGGTTATCACACAGAAAGTGATGCTCCTATAACAACTTTCTCTGGATTCCTCCTATGAAATAGTGGCATTTTAGAGAAGACACTTCAGAGCTATTGTAGTGATTAATATATCAATATACATACATGCAGAAGGCAGGTTATGTTCCTACTGCATATTTGATAAAGATATATAGTTTGTTTTGATGTAATTTAAAGGTAAAAGAAATAATTTAAGACTGCTCGGATTAATATGACCCTTCCTAAAAAATTGTCCAGGATATAGTTTAAAGTTATGTTGAACTATACGTGTAGCTCTTAGACGTGCTTACACAGGTCAGTCACTCTACATGATATGGTCATTTATTGTGATTGACAAATCCACTGAATGAATAGCAAAGGATTGCGGTCACCTTGACGTGTTTACATCGTATTTTCATAAGTTTGCAACACAATGTTTTGCAGGTCGATGAAATATTTTATAACTGAATTTTTATTTATCTTTCATATAACTTTATAGAGTATATCTTCCATGCCCAAAGTCAGATTAACGAAATAGTCCTTCTTCTTTTGCTAAATATAGATAAATACTTAAGTACAATTGACATCACGTATCATTGGTGAGAATTAACTCGTTCTTGCTGTTTTAGATGTTATTATTTATTTCTCTCCAGATATTCAGGTTTATTCATCTTCAAAACAATATGTACGAGCTTTTCATGCCCTTACCGTGCTTTTAGTGTGCTTCTAACTTTCATTAATTTCTTTTCAGATTCATAGAAATTGAAATGTTTACACAAATTATATCACATGAACATGGTATTTAAGCTTTGTCTATTTCCATTTCTTTATTCTTAGACACTAGGATTATTGGAAATTCGCACACGACTTGAATATTTACTTTTCGTGCACATGATATAATCGATGATTTTTTTTGCAGCAAATTATTCGGAATTAAATTGTACATTTTGAAATAATTGCTACGTTCGAAGATTTGCCAAAGCTAGTACTTCGTATGTTAACCCAAAAGAAATTAAATACCACATTCGAAATATCTACATTTTTTATGCCTCCGTAATCGGAGATTCGAAGGCATATATTTTTTGGTCTGTCCGTCTGTTTGTATGTTTATCCGACAAACTTGAACTTTTGAATAGTTAGTTATATGGCTTTTACATTTGATATGTGTATTCCTTTTGGCAAGACATTTCTTTTGGTACTAAAATGTTTGACCTCGTCACCTTGGCCTTTGAGTTTGACCTTCTTTGAAAAAAAGCCTTATTCTACGCCATCAATTTTAAATGGATAATGATATGCCCTTCATTTTTCATATGTGTATTTTGTGAGACAAGACCTTTTGTTTGTAACAAAAGTTTTGATTTCATGACCTTTACCTTGGGGTAGGACTTACATTTGCAAAAACTTATCCTTGGTCATAATTTTTCAACGGTTAGTACCAGGGCTTTCATATTTCACATGTGTATACCTTGTAACAATACCTTTCTCTTGGTACCGAAACTACTTTGGTGTCAAACGGGGACAACATTCTCCCTTAAACACATGTTGTTGCTTTTGAAATAGCATCAGGAAGTTGCAGAATATTCCCACAAAACTGCAGCACTTTTACGTAAAATTCAGTGTGGGTTTCCCTCAATAACATACATGCAAACTTGTATAACCGCTACAACGCTGCAAAACAAGGATGACTAGATGACTTGGTAAACAATATTTAATAAAATCTGCAAGCAACCGTAAACTTGTAATAATTCGTAATCCATAATGTATTGCATCTCATTCATTGCTTCGGAAAATTATCGATATCGATTTACTATATTTCATATGTAATTGGATGAAAAGTAAAGATAACAAACAGTGATTAACCTCATAACTCCAATAAAGAATACAAAAGTAAGAGTCGAGCAAACATGGACCCCTGGACAAATCAGAGGTGGGATCAGGTGCCTAGGAGGAGGAAGCATCAACTGTCGATCAATCACACCCGGCAAACGGAGTAATCTCTAGTCAAAATCAGTACGGATATATATTGGGTTGATCAATCTCATAGACAGCGAGGCGCTACAAACCAAATGAATGATTTATTTTTCTCGAGGACTATTACGTGACAAGAAGGCAGCAAAAGCACAAGACCTAATAATTAAGATACTGAATGCAATGACGTGTATTAAATTGTTAGTGAATATATCAACATTAACAAAAACAGTACATGTACATGTATTAATGTCTACAAACGGTTAAAAAAAAACTCATATTGCAATACTTCGGTGATAACTATCTATGGGAAGGTGCAAGTCAATGTCCGATATGTATTTATATATGAACAACTACCCCATCCCCATTCTTCAGATAAAAATAGCTTTGAAACTTGTGAGGATGTGTTACTGCCAGAATACGAATACTCTTTTACTATATCACAATTTCTGTTGAAAGCCATTGCGAATTACCTCCAGGGAAATAATTTGCAATTGCATTCCACAATCTCTTCAGAACGTAAATTGGTCTTCATAAAAGTCAAAGTGTCCCAACATTTCGTACAATTTCACACACTCAATCTATCTTCGAGATTTGCACTCTCACCTTTGACAGTCAATTAAGTTTTAAAAATATTCGCATATTTATTCACTTTAAATGTTTTATTGTTATTCAGTTTTCCTCGGAGGTTTAAGTGAAAACAAAAAAACTTATAAAATTAGTGCGTGCATCAATTGCATTCATGATATCATTAATTTAAATGAAGAGGGCAATAATTCAATCATTGCGCACATTAATTAAATTGATGTGCGCATTAATTAAAGTATTGCTCTCTTCAACTGAATATAGCGCGCATCAATTAAATCATTGATGTCATTAATTCATTTGAAGAAAGCATCAATCTAATTATAGCGTGCATCAATTCAGCTACGAAGGATTAATTCAGATGTAAAGATATTATGAATTATTTGATCCTTAAATGAATTGTTTTCGCATCAAATGAATTGATAGTATCTTCAAATAACTAAAGATATCTTCAATAATTTGATTTTTTGTTAATTTGGCTCTCCATGAATTACACGTATAAAGTTATCTATTGAAAGTTTCATTAATCTTAATGAATTTGCATTGATTGTCGATGTATGCTATTCACATTTACTTTGTGAATTCTGCTTGATTTCTATTGAAATTTATTTGTCATTTGCAACTATGGATATGCATTTTGTTTCAATCTCATTGGATCAGATTTATAGTGCCGAGTATCCACGTGTAGGTTTGAGAGTTCTCATTTTTTTTGCCTTTGATATGTCTACCAATCATCATCATCAATGTGTAATGAATACTCTGCAGTTGTGAACAATGTATGAATCTTAATTTTAAGGCTGCAAATATCGATAGAAATGAAAGTGAAATGTAAATATGTATTTTTTAAAATCATTTTTGAAAAAAACCATGAGGTTATGAACTGCAACACTTCATGCCAGCATACTTTTCATGAAGCGCTAACATGCTCCATGAAGTATTCCGATGTGAATCATCGCAATTCATGCCTCGAGCTCATGCATATTAAATGAAAGTACTGAAAAGCGCTACGGCGGCTTCATAAATTCTGTCTGAAATGTTAGTAAAGAGAAACAGCAGGGGAAGCTCATACATTGTTCTTTATATCAACTAAATAATACATTTCTGTAAGGAAGTAAGAGATATGAATGGGAAACAATGTCCTTATAATGATTTTGGCCCCACCCGGAAACGAAAACCGTACCCCTGCAATTAAGGAATTTACAATTTTGGTAAAGGACTATCTGTTCTACACGGCTATGCAATTAATCACAGATGAGAAGTTTTCAGAGAAGAAAATTTGGGAAGTTTTGGCAGTGTATGATAATTTTAAAAGAAGTGTAATGGTAATTATCGGGATTTGAAAGTGTTCAATTGTTAACGCACGAATTACGCAGACCAAATGCAATAGAAATGAATGGTAACTTTGAAGCCTATCTTTACAACAACTACATATCTAAAAAATAACATACCAGTGTGTTCTAGTTTAATAGTGCATGAAACATTTCTTAGAATACAACTAAAATGAAACTAATCTATAGTTTGATGTATTTGTCAAACAAAAGAGAAAAAAAGAATTAAACAAACAACTGAACAAAAAAAAAATACACATTTTAATTTCATATACCATGTAGCATGTTCCATAAATACTCATGTCAACACACCCCAACATAATAATGAAGGGCTATGAAACACTTTACACCCCTTTCCAGAGTTCATTTACATGTGAAAAAGTATGCATCTTTATGACTAGTACTACAAAGTTTAGTGCATAATTACCGGTCGCAATCGAAACATGAAAGTAGAGTTGTTGTTTTTTTTTGGTAATTAATGAGATTGATTTCAATTAAATAAGATTGGAGAGAAAGTTAATCCAAACATGCAAGAGAAATTCATACACAATTGGAAGCAAATTTTAAAAAGTGATTTTAAAATGTACATTATACATGTGAAAAATTGATAAGTTTTAAAGTGAATGTAGCCTATCAATAATAGTGGGGAAAACTCATTTGTATTAATTTGTTTACGTGTAAGTTGTACAGTTCATGTTAAAAGTACAAGGGGATAATACAACAACATCCAAAAGCATTAAAAAGGTTTCTACTTAAGTTCATATGGCACACAAAAAACTCACTTTTGTTTACATATATCTACGAGTTTCATAAAAACATAAATGATAATGTACATATATCTTCAAAACTGATCTAATAAATGAGACTAACAGATATGTACATGGATTTAGTATCATGCACTATCGTTTGTGATATGTACATTAAAGATAAGACTTTGTACATACATGTGTAGTACTCATCAACATGTGTGTATCACAATGTCTAACATGGTCTTAAACAAACTGTAATATTTCCTCACGTAATGATTTCAGTCACATCAAACAAGGATATCTTGTATAAGTTTTGATTTGGAAAATCTTTTATACATCTTTAAAAACTTATCACAAGCTCTCAAGTTAAAATATTTTTCCAAAAATATGTTTCAAGTTTCTTCTTTGAATCTCACATTTATTGAAACATGTATGTTCTGATATTTCAAGAAATTCTTTGAAATATTTTCAAACTCTCCTCAAAATAATGCACTTAACATTCAGATTCCTCGGTAAATTTCAAACTTGTTTATGTTGTTATTTCAACAGGTTCCCACTTACCCCCACTACACATGATTTGTCATAAAGATGCTAACTATTTAATGGACACTTCCAACATTTCAGTCCAGTAATATATGTCATCTTTTCCTCCAATTTTTCAATATCTTTGCTTTCTTTTTCTACTGTATATACCGGTAATTATTTCTCAAACATGTCACCAGTTGATAAATTCATTATGACAAAATCTGAGAGATCACAAACGTAACATAACAATATACATGTAATACAGGCCTCTCTCAATGTCTAATATATCCATCAGTTAGCTAGGCATTTTCAATAACTATTTGAAAACAAAATATTATAAGCTTTAGCAGAACCCCAGATCATATGAAGATCTCAGATTTCTTAATGTCCAATCTGAAGAAGTTCTATCGGTATAATAATATATCTAACAAGATTACTGCAAACGATACATGTACATAGAGAAATTCAACCTGGAAGCATATTGTGCACTCTGAATTGATACAACACACATTCTGAATAGAAAAGACCTAAAGTGGGTCATGGTGCACCAACCCATCTGACATGTGAACTGATTATGTATTTCTCTGAGAGGGAAGTTGTGACAAAATGTCGGTGCAATATCTATCTAGGATGACAAAAAGTCCAGGAAACAATTTGATCTACTTTTAGCCCTAAAGTAGGTTATGATGCACCAATTAAGTTAAAATGATTGAAATGTGAACTGATTACGTATTTCTCTTAGAGGGAGGTTGTGACAATATTTCAGAGCAATACCTGTGATCATATCGAACGTCTACCCCTAAAGTAGGTCATAGTGCACCAATCCAAATGAAATGTCAACCGCACTTGTATTCCTCTGAGAGAAAGCCATTGACTAAATATCAGGGCAATATCTGTATCTGTAATGAAAAAAGCTCGGGAAAATGTTTGACCTATTTTTAGCCCAAAAGTAGGTCAAGGATGGACCAATCCAGCTGAAATGCAAACTCATCTTGTATTTCTCCATGAAGAGGCCTGTGATTAAACATCAGTGCAATATCTGTATTCGTAATGAAAAAAAGCCCACAAAACTTTTTGACCTATTTTTAGCCCAAAGGTAGGTCAAGGATGACCTATTTTTAGCCCAAAGGTAGGTCAAGGATGACCAATCTAGCCGAAATGCAAACGGAACTTGTATTCCTCCAAGAGGAAGACTGTGACTAGATTTCAGGGCAATACCTGTATCTGTAAGGGGAAAAAGTCCGGAAAACTTTTTGACCTACTTCTTGCCCTAAAGTAGGTCAAGGATGAACCAATCCAGTTGAAATGCAAACTCACTCTTACACTTCTTGAGAGAGAAATTGTGACCAAATTTCAAAGTCGTACATGCATCTATCACCGAAAAAAGTCCGAAAAACATTACCTCGAACAAACGGACGGACAGCCAGCCAGACGCACGGACAGCGTCATAACATAATACGTCCAGTCTAATTACCGGCGTATAATAATGAACATTTCTCTTCTAGCTTACATTTATGTTACATATATCTACTCAATTTTTCACCAGAGGGCGTATTACGCTACGCTACAACACCTCTGTCAACATTTAAAGGTCCAGATTTTTGGCAAAATTTACTTTTATATATTGCATCATAAATAATATTTTTACAAGTTTTAGTTTTAAGCTTTAAATCTTAAAGTAGGTTCATAATAGCAACGAATTCCATTATTATTCTAGAATTATTGAATGAATGAATATTTATATAAAACCTTTTAATTCGCTCAGGTTTTTCATATTCAACATCTTCTGCTTCATAAAACTTTTAGACAAATATTTGATTTGCTTATATATCATCATTGAAGTTTGATACATCTATACTAAGTTAGTTTAAGTACATTTTGATATACTTATTAGACGTCGACAGGTATTAGCGGGAATGCTAACTCTGGGTAGAGATTAGTATCTACTAAATACTAGAAATAATATCGATACTGGGAAAATTTTATTTGCATAAAACTTACAGAGTACCAGAGTTGTCACTAGGGATTTTTAAAGGCGATCCTCGGACTCATTGTTTATGAGCAGCTTGAGTATCGTGAAAATTTCATGAATCTTCGAGAAAAGTAAAATGAAGTAATGTTTTTGCACTTTCTGCACCATTATTTGGAACAACAAGAAATACGTCATCATCACTACCAGATCTTAGTGAACTAAGTTCTGAATTCATTAGTAATAAAATGAATAATGTAAGCGAGACCGCTTGTTCCGGATTTGTTACACCATGGTGTGGCACCCATGGCCTGCCCCCTTATGTACAGTCCAAATATCAAACTTTCAGTCTGCCAGAACTTATAACGAAATCTAGGAACAGTGAAAATACCATGGCCATTTTAGTAGCAATGTTAGTATAAACAGTAGGTAGTGCAGTGTTTTCCATCATTACCAGCCACTATCCAACAACAAGCAGAGTTCATAGAAACACTGCCAAAACATATAGAAACTCTCGCCAGTAAGATAAGTGACCCAAAGTACACCAACAATAATCCACAGAAACAAATCGGGAGGCTGGAGGACACAGTTCATGACTTACAGCAGTAAGGTTTGGGAGGAACTCTTTGCACTTTCACAACTGTCCTTCACCGGAAGCGAATAAAAGTACAGACGGTGTTGTTATCTTCACGTTCAAAGAAAAACCTGGATCTACAAAAAGATGATATTTTCCGTTCACATCCTATAAAACGACTAAGGCGAACGGCACCACACACGTTGTATGCCATTTTAAAAGCTGCGAAATCAAGAATTTAATTTACTGTAAGAAAATACAGCTATAAGTGTCCGGGCTATTATTTACGGAGGATCTCACGAATTATAGACAATCCACAATTGATTATCCAAGAGACTGGTAAAGGACAAGCACGTACAGAAAGTACATTATTTTTGGACAAACTATGGACGAATCTTCGCAAAGTTCGCGGATCAATAGCATCTCATTCGCTCCATTGATGAGCTATAGGATCTTACTCCACCTGATGCTGTTGTCGATATGAACTACCGGTGACTATATAGTGATCAACCATTACGTCCATAGTATCACGTACATAAAACACTTAATGCATTCAAAATACATAAATTCCCACCCCATTTTATCCTTGATAGTCAGTCACATCATGATATCGTTCGACTTCTTTATTGTTTGTACATATACTTGATATTTTCCTTCTCATATCAGTGCGCCTTTGCCACAGCATTTGCGTGGTCGATTTTGTCAGACTAAAACGAAGTGTCTTTTTTGCTATTTTTTTTTCTTTCTTTCCGTAATTTAAATTCTTCTTTATTTGTTATTTGTTACAATTATCAATATGTATGAACATCTAAAATTACGGCATCCATGGGATTTTTAAAAATAATTGTTGCGGCACATCCATTTATTTTTAATGATAATAGAATGTCTCACATAAATGGTGAATAATATAGTGGTGTAAGATAGTGCTGCAAATGTACATGTAAAACCCAAATTATCATAATATATCTTACGATAGATTTGTTATTAAACACAATCATAACCATTTTCATAACGTGTTTTTCTAATATCAAGCTATGTTTTACGAGGTCATTACACTGTCTCTCAACTAATTGAAACCAATGATAACGTTCGGAAATCTATAGAAAAGAGTAAGTTTGTTGTATGATATTTTGTGATTTGTCTAAAGTTTGTGATCGTGTCTGGCACAAGGGTATACAGATGCCAGATATGTATGTTTTAACTGTGACAAACTTCACACTGTGAACACTCATGTTTTACTGTAGGGTAATGCTTCGTTAATAAGGAAGCTCATATTTGACACAACATGTGTTTATGGCCAGATGGTTGGTCATAATCCCAAAGGTCAAGGTCACTTGTTAAAAGACTTTGAAACCAAATACACAAGGAGTTCAATCGTCGCAAGCAACGCCTGTTGTCTGCGTTTACACTACGTCAAATGCCATGACTGTGTGATTAAAAAAAATCCTCGACTTCACAAATGTTTAATGTTCATTAGTTCACCAATCGGTGAGCCTCCATGATATTTTTTGATGGAAAAAAATCATTCGGTGGTCATTGCGTGCTCTTAGCGGAAAAATCCGAGGATTGTCAATTGAGAACAAACTGGACACTTTTTAGCTGTTGTATCTAATGGATGCTTCTTTGTTGACTTTACCGGTGTAATAAATTTACCATATAATATACTTAACCACGTCAATCTCTTTAGATAATTGTCCAATCAACTCTAGTCATATCCATGTTACCCCAAATTTCCTCATCAAGTTTAAGAATACGATTAAGTTTATTAACACATAATTTACAAGCACAACCACTGCTGTTATTACGAATTTCATTTCATAAATACTTACAAACTTTACTTGCCTCTGTAAAGAGGGATATGTAGCCTTTTTTGTCCGTTAAATTACTTGTAAACAAGTACTCCATGTTTTGGTTGTGGGCGCAGTCATTAAAATATCGGAAATCTATTTTTGTGACTGTGATTGGTCAAAAAAAATTATTGTGTCATTTCATAAATATTCATGAAAATCGAGGGTTTCGCTGATCATGCAGCCACAGTTTGAGGTAGGATAGGTACTACCGGACCGTGGCTAGCTACGATAGAGGAGTTCATACTATGTACAACTGTAGTTTAAAATGGATTTTGTGTCTTGAGTGAGTATAATCAGTAGGAGGTTAGAACAACCGAAGTCTCCAATATCAACCACGGACACTCGACCATTAGTCCCAAATTTTTATTTTTTTTTATTTTACAAAGATATTTATTTTCGACTTTAATGCACAATAGAATACGTACCATCAAAAATATTCCGTTTGGTCAGATATTTATTCATCAATTGTCCAATACATGCACTGAGAAGAAAAAAAAAACGTACGTAAAGTTTATTTATACTTTTCCTTCATATTATTTCTTATTCCGTAATTAAGTCTACCGACTAAGTTTTCTTTTTAACTGAATTTACAATGTATCAGGATTTTCACAAACATACAATTGAATGAGAAGACGAATTTGATTTATGTCTGTAATTTGACAGTTTACGGCATTGTCCTGTATCAAATAATGAAATAATTAATGATATAAAGGTTGTTTATAGAATATCTAACTTTGCTTTTGGTGTTGCCTGTGAAGTATTCAGATTTTTTTCAGAGAGGATTGGGTTGTGACCCAAGTTTGTTCTTTTTCCACCCAAAAAGAAGGATGAAGGCCCCAAATGACAAAATAATTACTTTTTAGCCCACCTGAGCTGAAAGCTCAACTGGGCTTTTCTGATCGCCTGCTGTCCGCCGTCTGTCCGTTCCTCCGTCTGTCCGTCTGTCTCTAAACGTTTTACATTTTCGACTTCTCCAGAACCACTGAGCCAATTTCAACCAAACTTGACCAAAAGAATTTGTGGGTGAAGGGCTTTCAAGTTTGTTCGAATGACGGGTTTTGTCCCTTTCACAAATATGCAAAAATAGGGTGGCTCATTTAAACATTTTCTCAAGAACCACTGGGCCAAAATAGCTGAAATTTACCTGGCATAGTGCAAATTCAAGTTTGTAAAAAACATGGCCCCCGGGGGTTGGATGAGGCCACAATAGGGGATCAAAGTTTTACATACAAATATATAGGGAAAATCTTTAAACATCTTTTTCTCAAAAACTACTGGTCTGGGAAAGTGGAAATTCACATGAAAACTTCCTGACATAGTGCAGATTCAAGGGGTTGGATGAGGCCACAATAGGGGATCAAAGTTTTACATACAAATATATAGGGAAAATCTTTAAAAATCTTCTTCTCAAAAACTAATGGACCAGGAAAGTTGAAATTTGCATCAAAGGTTCCTGACATAGTACAGATTCAAGTTTATCAAAACCATGGCATCCGGTGGTACAATGAGGCGACAATAGGGGATCAAATTTTTACATACAAATATATATGGAAAATCATTAAAAATCTTCTTCTGAAAAATCACTCTGTCAGAAAAGTATACATTCACATGAAAGCTTCCTGACATAGTTCAGATTCAATTTTGATAAAATCATGGCCCCAGGGAGAAGGTTGGGGCCACGATAGGAATCAAAGTTTTACTTGCGAATATATATAGGAAAAATCTTTGAATATGAGCCAAGGTGACTTAGGTGAGCAATGTGGCCCAAAGGCCTCTTCTTTAAAAAATCCAATCAAACGTCCAACTTCTGAAATATACACCTAGATCCGCCACTGAAT